>NC_044038.1:105601209-105917641 GCF_901765095.1 Microcaecilia unicolor | reverse complement strand
GAGTGAATGTGTGTGTGACAGAGAGTGAGAGTGGGTGCGAGTGTGTTAGTGTGAGAATGAGAGTGGCCCGCCCTCCTCCCTGCCAGTTCCAGGGTCTGCTCTCTACCCTTCCCTCCCAGTTGCAGGGTCCGTGCACGCCCCCCTCCCTCCCTCCCAGGGTCATTGCCCCCCCCCCCCCCATCTCTCCCTTCCTCCCTCCAATTTTCAGGGTCGTTTTGCCCCTGTCTCCTAAGAAAAGTAAATCCCAGCCCCAGATGTGAATGTATGCCGATGTCCTGCAGCTGCAATGTGGCACATACACGAAAAGCAAATGTATGAATGTGAAAGAAAAGGTCCATTTGCCGTTTTGCTTTTTACGTTGTCCAAGTGTTGACGGTGTCAAAGTTTTCATGTGTTTGTGAGCGGATTGCTGAGACTCTTTTCCTCTGCTGGGTGTTGGCAAACGAAGAGCTGAAACGTTCCCTTTGTAGTAGGCAAACAAAACCGTTTTTTTTCTGTAGAAATTCTTGTGCTCCTGTTCTCTGCCTCTTGTTCGATTACGACTGCAGGCAAAATTGTCAATGTGTTGCAAAGAAGAGGAAGTTTTTAGTGCTCTGTGTTCGAGAGGAGGTCAGTCTGCTCAGCTGTTGGTTTTTTTTTTTTGTGTGTGAGCGGATTGCTGAGATTCTTTTCCTGTGCTGTGTGTTGGCGAACGAAGTGCTGAAACCTTCTCTTTGTAGTAGGCAAACAAACCGGGTGGGGGGGTTCCTCTAGAAATTCTTGTGCTGCTGTTCTCTGCCTCTTGTTCGATTACCACTACAGGCAAAACTGCAAGGTTTTGGGGCAGGGGGAGATGTCACAGTTCTGACTTCCGGTTTCCAGGCATGGGCAAACAGGATATCTCTGGCGCCTCACAATTCCAGTTTTGAGGGGGTTTTGAGGCTTCATTTAGAACGTTGGGGTTGCGAATTATGTCTGGAAGGGGCGAGGCTGAGGGCGGGTCCTGAGTGACAGTGAGTGGTACATGAGTGAGAGTGAGTGTTTCCCTCCCACAGAGTGAGCTTCAGAATGTTCCAGGTGAGAATTATTATATAGGATATGCAATTTATCTTTAAAATCAAGCATGGTACCAGAAGATTGGAGGGTGGCCAATGTAACGCTGATTTTTAAAAAGGGTTCCAGAGGTGATCTGGGAAATTACAGATAGGTGAGCCTGATGTTGGTGCTGGACAAAATGGTAGAGACTATTATAAAGAGCAAATTACACAACATATTCAAAAGCATGGATTAATGAGACAGGCTCATTTTCAAAAGAGAAAAACGTCCAAAAAATGACATGTCTGCATTTGGACGTTTTTCTCACAAAAACGTCCAAATCAGTATTTTCTAAACCTCTTTTTAGACGTTTTTCTCTGTAGTCCGTCAGAAGTGCGTCTAAATCTCAAGGAGGTGTGCCAGGGTCCTGTTCAAGGCGGGACTTGGGTGTTCCTAAAACTTAGATGTTTTTCAGCCATAATGGAACAAAACAAAAATGACTTTTTGAGCTAGACCTGTTTTATGAGCTAGACCTGATTTTTTTAATAAAACGTAGCTTCATTGGGAATTGAACCCACTACCCCAGGATCAAAATCCACTGCACTAACCACTAGGTTACTCCTCCATTCCATACAAAAAGGTGCCCCAAATGACCACTGGAGGGAATCAGGGATCACCTCCCCTTACACCCCCAGTGGTCACTAACCCCTTCCCACCCCCAAAAAATGTGATTAAAATATTACTTGCCAACCTCTATGCCAGCCTCAGATGTTATACCCAGGTCCATTAGAATAGCATGCTGGTCCCTGGAGTAGTCTAGTAGTGCTGCAGTGCACTGCAGACAGGTGGACCCAGGCTTCTACCTCTCCCTACCTGTTACACTTGTGGAGGAAACTGTGAGCCCTCCAAAACCCACCAGAAACCCACTGTACCCACATATTGGTGCTCCCTTCACCTGTAAGGGCTATGGTAGTGGTGTACAGTTGGGGGTAGTGGGTTTTGGGTGGGTTTTGGCAGACTGAGCAGACAAGGTAAGGGAGCAATGGTGAGATGTGTACCTGGGAGCAGTGTAGAGAGCTGCATGGGAACGGGGTTCAGTTCTTGCGGGGTTTCCGCGGGGATGGAAGCAGTTCTGCGGGGTTCCCGCGGGGACAGAGGCAGTTCCTGCGGGGTTCCCGTGGGGATGGAAGCAGTTCTGCGGGCTTCCCGTGGAAGTGTAAGTTGCACCTGCACCAGCCTCTCATCTACCGAATACCAATTTCTTTGAGTGCTGTCTCCTCCTCCTCTTCTTCCTTGCTTTAACAGCATAAATGTGGAAAATCTTCCATTAAGGAGGTGGTAGAGTCACAAATGATGACGGAATTCAAAAAGGCATGGGATGAACACAGAGGATCTCTAATTAGAAAACGGAAGTTATATAAAAGCTAACCTTAAATGGCTGCATGTGTGTGGATGTGTCAAGTGACACTTAGATGGCGACTTTGGCTGTGATGAACTAGGGCTGATACCTGGCAGATTTGTATGGTCTGTGTCTCATACATGGCAATCTGGTGTAGGATGGGCTGGAAAGGGCTTAGACAGCAACTTCAGTGGCTGGAACTTGAGGACAGTGCTGGACAGACTTTTATGGTCGTGTCCCACAAATGAGAACATGAATAGGCTGGAGTGGGCTTCGATGACAACTCCAGCAGTTGGAACATAAGGATGGGGCCAGATAGACTTCTGTGGTCTTTGTTCCAGAAACACAAAAGAAAGACCATAATCAAGTATATAATATCACACTTGATGATTTAATGATGAATTGATCATGAGTGTGACTATTGGGCAGAGTGGATGGACCGTTCAGGTCTATTTGCTGTCACTTACTATGTTACTATTAATCGTCTTTGCTCCCAGGCTGGTGCACAGACCTCAGCTCTGATGCAGGCACGAGAATCAGATGTCACCTTACCTACTGGCGCGTGCATGTGACGACCTCTGAGCACACAGTGCCAGTGAATCAGAGACAAATCTTACATGTGTGCACCAGAGTGTTCCAAGTTTCAACTTCCGTTCCTTCTTTGCCTACAGTGCTGTGGCTCAAATCCAGAGAGAGACTGAGGGGGAACTAACTGGAATTTTCTTTTATGTACCATTAAATTCTTACGGGGATGGGTGGGGATGGATTAAATTCTTGCGAGGACGGGTTGGGATGGTTTAAATTTTTGTAGGGATGGGTGGGGATGGGTAAGATTCCAGCAGGGACGGGCGGGGATGGGTAAGATTCCTGTCCTCGTGCAACTCTCTACTGCAGTGCCCCCTTACCCCAGTAATATCCCAATATCACGTTTCCACTATTCTACCTGATGCCAAGCTTTCTAATTTTTTTTATAACATCCAAGCTTAGTGTCTACTGTTTATCAGTAGATCTGGGCTTTGAATTCAGATCTATAGATAAAAAGGAGATCTCATTACATATATATCTAAATACCAATGCTATTTTTCCATACTTCATAGCAAGAGTGTACATTCCCTAATTATCTGTCCCAATGCAACTGAAGCTTTTACCTCCTCAGTACATGTAAATGGTTTCATCCCTGTGTGGATTCTCTGATGCCATGTGAGGCTTTCTTTCCAACCAAAGCTTTTACCACACTCAGAACATGTAAATGGTTTTACTCCTATGTGTATTCTCTGGTGCATTGTGAGGTTTACCTTCTGACCAAAGCTTTTACCACACTCTATACATGCAAATGGTTTCTCTCCTATGTGGACTCTCTGATACACTTACATAAGTACATAAGTAATGCCATACTGGGAAAAGACCAAGGGTCCATCGAGCCCAGCATCCTGTCCACGACAGCAGCCAATCCAGGCCAAGGGCACCTGGCAAGCTTCCCAAACGTACATTCTATACATGTTATTCCTGGAATTGTGGATTTTTCCCAAGTCCATTTAGTAGCGGTTTATGGACTTGTCCTTTAGGAAACCGTCCAACCCCTTTTTAAACTCTGCTAAGCTAACCGCCTTCACCACTTTCTCCGGCAACGAATTCCAGAGTTTAATTATACGTTGGGTGAAGAAAACTTTTCTCTGATTTGTTTTAAATTTACTACACTGTAGTTTCATCGCATGCCCCATGGTCGTAGTATTTTTGGAAAGCGTGAACAGACGCTTCACAATCCATCCACCTGTTCCACTCCACTCATTATTTTATATACCTCTATCATGTCTCCCCTCAGCCAGCTCTTCTCCAAGCTGAATAGCCCTAGCCTCCTTAATCTTTCTTCATAGGGAAGTCGTCCCATCCCCGCTATCATTTTAGTCGCCCTTCGCTGCACCTTTTTCAATTCTACTATATCTTCCTTGAGATGCGGCGACCAGAATTGAACACAATACTCAAGGTGCGGTCGCACCACGGAGCGGTACAACGGCATTATAACATCCTCACACCTGTTTTCCATACCTTTCCTAATAATACCCAACATTCTATTCGCTTTCCTAGCCGCAGCACCACACTGAGCAGAAGGTTTCAGTGTATTATCGACGACGACACCCAGATCCCTTTTTTGGTCCGTAACTCCTAACGTGGAACCTTGCATGACGTAGCTATAATTCGGGTTCTTTTTTCCCACATGCATCACCTTGCACTTGCTCACATTAAACGTCATCTGCCATTTAGCCGCCCAGTCTCGTAAGGTCCTCTTGTAATTTTTCACAATCCTGTCGCGATTTAACAACTTTGAATAACTTTGTGTCATCAGCAAATTTAATTACCTCGCTAGTTACTCCCATCTCTAAATCATTTATAAATATATTAAAAAGCAGCGGTCCTAGCACAGACCCTTGAGGAACCCCAATAACTACCCTTCTCCATTGTGAATACTGCCCATTTAACCCCACTCTCTGTTTCCTATCCTTCAACCAGTTTTTAATCCACAATAGGACATTTCCTCCTATCCCATGACCCTCCAATTTCCTTTGTAGCCTTTCATGAGGTACCTTGTCAAACGCCATTTGAAAATCCAGATACACAATATCAACCGGTTCCCCTTTGTCCACATGTTTGTTTACTCCTTCAAAGAATTGAAGTAAATTGGTCAGGTAAATTGGTCACTTTGAGATTTACATTACAACCAAAGCTTTTACCACACTTAGAACATGTGAATGGTTTCACTATATTGTGGATTTTCTTGTGTATTTTGTACGTCTTGCATTTGGATGTTTTTTGTTTGAAAATGGACCAAAAAAATAAAATGTCCAAATCACAAATCCCTGATAGTTGAGAGGATAGACTTTTCTAACTGCTTCTTATCCTGTAGCATTCTAACTTTGTGGACAGGTTCTGCCAGTCCTAGGCAATGAAAAAACAACTTAGTCTCCCAACTGGTTATAAATTTGCGTCTTACATTGTTGAAACTTGCTATAATTATTGTGAATATTTAGATTTAGTAAAGTAAAGTTATATTCTAGTGGAAATTGATGTTGAATCAACTGAAATTGTTTGATCAGACTGTATCATTTCTGATCACACCAAGAGAACTTTTTCTGATACAGCACGTTGCTGACTCACTGGCACTTATAGTCCTGGATTTCAAGCATGCTGACTTTAGTAAAATGGGGGAATACCTGAGGAAGGAACTGATGGGCTGGGGGACATACGAGAAGTGGAAGGGCAGTGGTCCAGGCTGAAAGAAGCTATAAATATGGCCACACCTTTATGTAAGGAGAGTAAGTAAAAGCAAGAGAAAAAGGAAACCGATATGGTTCTCCAAGCAAGTGGCTGAGAAAATAAAGGAGACGGTGGTGGGAGGCGGGGCTGGTGGTTGGGAGGCGGGGATAGTGCTGGGCAGACTTATACAGTATGTGCCAGAGCCGGTGGTGGGAGGCAGGGATAGTGCTGGGAAGACTTAAACGGTCTGTGCCCTGAAGAGCACAGGTACAAATCAAAGTAGGGTGTACACAAAATGTAGCACACATCAGTTGTCTTGTTGGGCAGACTGGATGGACCGTGCAGGTCTTTTTTCTGCTGTCATCTACTATGTTACTATGAGTTGGCGTTCGTGAAATACAGAAAAACTCAAGAAGAGGAACACAGAGATTAATATCGGATGAAACTGAAAGAAGCCAAGAGAGAGATACGTCTGGCAAAATCAGAAGAATAAATGGCTAGAAATGTAAGGAGGGGCGACAAAAATTTCTTCAGGTATATTAGTGAAATGTTTTCACTGAAGAAAATCCTGGAGAAGGACCACAATTGCTTGCAATAGTACATATTAGAATGGAGCAGATTGTATATCATAGAGGCCATAAAAAGGTACATACTATACATATTTCTAGCTTTTATTTTAATATAGCTATTTTGCTTTTCTTGAGCTGGGAGCAGACTTAAGAGTTGCAAGAGAGCTATAAATGTGTTTTTTTTCCTGAAAAATACCTTTCTAAGGCTGTGGTTTGACATTTGGCCTATGCTAACATGATAAGCTGCTGGTCAGCAACTAAGACAGAGACTCCTATGACTAAGGACATCTGCTGTATCCAGATAAACAAAAGGAGAAGTAAGTGGGTGTGAGTAAAATTGTAGTCATAGCATGAGGGTGGGGTAGTAACAGGATAACTTTACCCGTTATCTAATGAAAACTTACATGATAGGCCCTAACTGTCAATTTAAGGGAATAAATGATAGAATTTTATGGAACGTGTTAGAACATGATTCATCATAACAGGAAACAGAATATTGTCGAAATATGCATATACATTAGGTAGGAAGGGTAATTATAATTAAGATAATTGAAGAAAGGAAGAAAAAGTATTTAAGAGGAAACAAAATTGAGGATGGCGAGCCTCAGTGTGTCCACTAGCAGGTGGACATATTGACAACTCTCAGGAAAACTCTGTTTTTATTTGCTACGTATTATACTGTACTGGGAGTTTATTTGTTAATATTTCAATAATTACTGATTGGTTTATTTGACAATTTTAATAAACATTTATTATGTCTAATACTTATTTAGTAGCCAGAGTTTTTCTTGCCTGGGGGAGAAAAAATGTATTCAAGGCACCCTCCAGGAGACCTCCAGAAGGTTACTTCTGTCTCAGAGGCAAGACAGGAAGTGGACAGAATATAGCACCATTCACAGAAGAGAGTGTATGAACAACTTGATAGATAGTGGGGTTCCGCAGGAGTCTGTGCTGGGACCACTGCTTCTTAACATATTTATAAATGATCTAGATATGGGAATAACTAGTGAGGTAATTACATTTGCTGACAACACAAAGTTATTCAAAGTTGTTAAATCACAAAAGGATTGTGAAAAATTGCAAGAGGCTGGGCATCCAAATGGCAGATGACGTATAATTTGAGCAAGTGTAAAGTGATGCATGTGGGAAAGAGGAACCCGAACTATAGCTACATGATACAAGGATCTAGGAGTCATCGTTGATGATACTTTGAAACCCTCTGTTCAGTGTGCTGCAGCGGCAAAGTAAGCAAATAGAATGATAGGTATTATTAGGAAAGGAATAGAAAATAAAAACCTTAGTATCGCTCCATGGTGCGACTGAACCTTGAATACTGTGTGCAATTCTGGTCGCCGCATCTCAAAAAAGATATGGAGGGGCATAATTGAACGGCGCCAGCTAAATCAATAGGTGGCCATCTTTGGGGCCGGCTCTGCGAAGGGGCAGAGCCAAGCGTATTTTCAAAATACGCTTGGCCCCGGCCAAATTGCTCGCCAGGGTTAGATGAGATGGCCAACTCCAATTTTCAGCCATAATGGAAACCGGAGCCGGCTATCTCAAATCCGGCGAAATGTAAGGCATTTGGGTGTGGGAGGAGCCAGCATTTCTAGTGCACTGGCCCCCCTGACATGCTAGGACACCAACCGGGCACCCTAGGAGGCACTTAAAAAATTTAATAAAACAAACAAAATTAGCTTCCAGATGCATAGCACCCTTCCCTTGTGTGCTGAGCCCCCCAAAACCCACTGCCCACAACTCTACACTATTACTATAGCCTTAAGGGATGAAGAGGGGCACCTACATGTGGGTACAGTGAGTTTTGGGGGGCTCCCATTTACCAGCACAATTGTAACAAGTAGGGGTGGTGGGCCTGGGTCCACCTGCCTCAAGTGCACTGCACCCACTACAAACTGGTCCAGGGACCTGCATATTGCTGTCAGGGAGCTGGGTATGACATTTGAGGCTGGCATACAGGCTTGCAAAAAATGTCTGATTTTTTTTTGTGTGTGTGTGTGGGAGGGGGGTGGTGATCACTGGGGGAGTAAGGGGAGGTGATCCCCGCTTCCTTCCGGTGGTCAGTTGGGGCACTTTTTTGGGACTTGGACCTAAAAAAAAAAAGAGTCCAAATAAAACGGACCAAATTCTCCTGACGGCCGGCTTTCTTTTTTCCATTATCGGGCGAAGCCGGCCATCTCAACGCACGCCCCCGTCCCACCTTCGCTACCATGCCGACACGCCCCCTTTCAACTTTCGCCAGCCCCAAGACGTAATGCAGTTGAAGCCGCCCAAAATCAGCTTTCCATTATGTCGATTTGGGTGGATTCAGGAGATCGCCGCCCATCTCCCGATTTGTGTCAGAAGATGGGCGGCGATCACTTTTGAAAATCAGCTGGATAGTGGAATAAGAAAAGGTACAGAGATGGGCGATGAAAATTATAAAGGGGATGGGATGACTTCCCTATGAGGAAAGGCTGAAATGGCTTAGGCTCTTCAGCTTGGAGAAAAGACGGCTGAGGGGAGATATGATAGAGGTATATAAAATACTGAGTGGAGTGAAATAGTAGATGTAAATCACTTGTTTACTCTTTCCAAAAATACTAGGACTAGAGGGCACGCAATGAAGCTACAAAGTAGTACATTTAAAATGAATCAGAGAAAATATTTCTTCACTCAACATGTAATTGTAAGCCACATTGAGCCTGCAAATAGGTGGGAAAATGTGGGATACAAATGCAATAAATAAATACATAAATTAATATTCCATATCATCATGCTGATCAATCCATAGACTGGTGGGTTGTGTCCATCTACCAGCAGGTGGAGATAGAGAGCAAACTTTTGCCTCCCTATATGTGGTCATGTGCTGCCGGAAACTCCTCAGTATGTTCTCTATCTCAGCAGGTGGTGGTCACACACAGCAGCAGCTCTGGCTAGGCCTCCAAGCCTAATTTTTAGGTTTGTTGAGTGCCTGGGGTTGAGGGCTCTTCTTGAGCAAGTGCAAACCTGGTGGCGCCAGGTCCCTCCTTTTCTCCCCCTCCCGCTGGCTCCGTTTAAAAAAAAAAAAAAAAAAATTTTTTGAACGTCCTTAAAGGCGTTTATTTCGACGTTTATTTAAACGTTTATTGCAGCTACTCACTGGGACACCAGGTCGTTACAGCTCGGAGCGGAAAGCAGGTAATTTTTACCTTTTTATAGCGGGCAGGGGGTTCCCCGATTGATCTCCACGGGCATATGGCGTCGGAGGGCGAGGGCGCAAAGAGTCGCTCCCCGGATCGCTTGGGCGCTTCTAGAGGGGATGCGGGGGTCTTAAAGTCTGATTCGCCCTTGTTGGGTGACAGTTTCGTGACCGATGAGTGTCCCGGTCCTTCCTCCGGTGTGGCGGTTTTTCCCCGCCATAAACGCCCATCCCCCGCTACTCGCCTCCGCCATCTTGGCCGGCCACGCGGCTCGGACGGCTTCTTCGGCCGCCCTTGAAGTGGGAGACATTAATGCCATGAACGCCCTTAATTTGGGCGACGGCACAAAAGCGGCTAAAGTTAAGCGCCGTTCTTCCCGCGTGGTTCCTTCACGGAGTGTCGCGCCGGACGCCATCTTGGATGCGCAGCATGTCTCTCCCCCGCTCTTGCGAGCGCCGGTTGAGGGTGCGTCTAGGGCTGTAGCCCAGGCTGCGGAAGTGCACAGTCTGGGGGGTTTCTCCCCCGAGTTTGTTTTGCTGCTGCATCAGGCCTTCCTTATGCAAAACGCTGCCCCTGCTCCCTCGTCTGGTAAAGAGGTTGAGGTTCCCAGAGGTAAACGCCCTCGGGTTGATTCCCAGGCCTTGGAGGACTTTGTCTCCTCCGATGTAGATGAGGGCAGCGTATCTGAGTTCTCCCAACGGTCCTTTGCGGATTCCTTGGAGGAGACGGATCCCCGCTCGGTTGGAGCGGATGACCCCTCTGCAGCGCGGCTTTTTAGCTCAGAGGATTTGCCCAACCTGTTGGTGCAGGCCATGGGCATTTTGAAGATTTCCTCTCCGGAGGACGTCTCTCCCTCAGCCCCTGTTGGCTCTGCCATTATGCTGGGGACGAAGCGCCCGCCTAGAACCTTCCACGTGCATGATGCCATGCACACCTTAATTTCGGCTCAATGGGATGTCCCGGAAGCGAGCCTCAAAGTGGCTAGGGCTATGTCCCGCCTCTATCCTTTGCCTGAAAGTGAACGTGAGGCCTATCTGTGGCCTACCGTGGATTCTTTAATCACTGCGGTGACTAAGAAAACGGCGTTGCCGGTGGAAGGTGGCACGGCCCTAAAGGACGCCCAAGACAGAAGATTGGAGGCGGCCTTAAGGTCGTCCTTTGAGGCGGCTGCTTTAAGTTTGCAGGCCTCAGTTTGCGGCTCCTATGTGGCCAGGGCGTGCCTATGGTGCAGCGGGCTTCCCCCTCGGATCATTCCTTGAGGGCTGATTGGCCGGCCCTGGAATCGGGCTTAGCCTATTTGGCAGACTTGCTGTATGATGTCTTGAGGGCCTCAGCTAAAGGCATGGCTCAGACAATCTCTGCGCGGTGGTGGCTTTGGCTGAAGCATTGGTCTGCTGACCACGCCTCTAAATCCCGCCTGGCTAGATTGCCTTTTAAAGGCAAGCTGCTCTTTGGGGTCGAGCTAGACAAAATCGTGACCGATCTCGGCACGTCTAAGGGCAAGAAGTTACCAGAGGTCAGGGCTCGGACTAGTACTCGCCCCGGTACCTCCAGAGGACGGTTTCAGGAAGCCCGTCAGTACCGCCCGGGCAGGTCGGGCTCCTCTGCCCCCTCTTCCTTCAAGAGGAACTTCTCCCCCAAGCAGCATTCCTTTCGCAGAGACCGCCGTCCCGGAGGTGCTCCCTCCAGTCCTCCCCCAGGGTCTCGTACCCAATGACGGGGCCTTGGTCCACGCCCCAGTGCAGATTGGAGGACGGCTGTCCTCGTTTCTGGGCGAGTGGACCACAATAACTTCAGACGCTTGGGTGCTGGAAGTCATCAGAGATGGCTACAAACTAGAGTTCTGCCGACCCTTAAGAGACGGGTTTTGTACTCTCTCCCTGCAAGTCTCCGGTCAAAGCTGTGGCAGTGCAGCAGACCTTGGACAATCTGATCCGCCTGGGTGCGGTCGTTCCGGTGCCAGAAAGTCAGCTTGGCAAGGGGCGTTACTCCATTTACTTTGTGGTACCAAAGAAAGGAGGTTCTGTACGGCCTATCCTCGACCTCAAAGGGGTCAATCGGGCCTTGAAAGTTCGGCACTTTCGCATGGAGACTCTCCGCTCTGTTATAGCGGCAGTGAAGGCAGGGGAGTACCTGGCATCCTTGGACATCAAGGAAGCGTACTTGCATATTCCCATCTGGCCTCCTCATCAACGCTTTCTGCGTTTTGCTGTCCTGGGCCGACACTTCCAGTTCAGAGCCCTCCCGTTCGGGTTGGCTACTGCTCCGCGGACCTTCTCCAAAGTAATGGTGGTCATCGCGGCCTTCCTGAGGAAGGAAGGAGTACAAGTCCATCCTTATCTGGACGACTGGTTGATCCGAGCCCCCTCTTATGCAGAGTGCGGCAAAGCTGTGAACCGGGTGGTTGCTCTTTTGAGCTCCCTGGGGTGGATCATCAACTGGGAGAAAAGCCAGCTGCGCCCAACTCAGTCCCTGGAGTATCTGGGAGTTCGATTCGACACCCAAGTGGGCAGAGTGTTCCTGCCAGACAATCGGATTGTCAAGCTTCAGGCTCAGGTGGACCAGTTCCTACTAGCCTCTCCTCTTCGGGCTTGGGACTATGTGAAGCTGTTGGGCTCTATGACGGCCACGATGGAAGTAGTGCCCTGGGCCAGGGCTCATATGAGACCACTACAACTCTCTCTGCTGCAGCGCTGGACTCCGATGTCGGAGGATTATGCTTTGTGCCTTCCCTTGGACCCAGCAGCGCGCAAGGCGCTGAGCTGGTGGACGCAGACAGACAAGTTGTCTGCAGGTATGCCTCTGGTGACCCCGGAGTGGATTGTTGTCACGACGGACGCCTCTTTGTCGGGCTGGGGAGCCCACTGCTTGGGAAGGACAGCGCAGGGGCTCTGGTCTCCTGCAGAGGCAAAGTGGTCTATCAACCTCCTGGAACTCGGAGCCATTCGGTTGGCGCTTTTGGAGTTCATCCCGGTACTGGCGTTGAAGCCAGTACGGGTCCTGTCGGACAATGCCACGGCTGTGGCCTATGTCAACCGCCAGGGAGGTACCAAGAGCGCCCCTCTAGCCAAGGAGGCTATGAATCTATGCCAGTGGGCGGAAGCGAACCTGGAACAGCTGTCAGCGGCCCACTTTGCCGGAGTCATGAATGTCAAGGCGGACTTTCTCAGTCGCCATACCTTGGAGCCCGGAGAGTGGCAGCTATCTGCTCAGGCGTTCTAGGACATCACGAAGCGCTGGGGCCAGCCGAGCCTAGATCTGATGGCGTCATCGGCCAATTGCCAAGTGCCGCGCTTTTTCAGCAGAGGATGGGACCCTCGATCCCTGGGAGTAGATGCTCTTCTCCAACAGTGGCCGACACAAGAGCTTCTCTATGTGTTCCCGCCCTGGCCCATGTTGGGCAGGGTGCTGGACCGGGTGGCAAAGCATCCAGGCCAGATAATCCTGGTGGGTCCGGATTGGCCCAGACGTCCCTGGTATGCGGACTTGATCAGGCTCTCAGTCGACGATCCTCTGTGGCTGCCAGAGGAGCAGGGCCTGTTACATCAGGGTCCCATGGTGATGGAGGATCCCTCCCCCTTTGGTCTTACGGCCTGGCTATTGAGCGGCAGCGTCTGAGAAAGAAGGGCTTCTCAGACAAGGTCATCGCCACTATGCTGAGAGCGAGGAAGCGCTCTACTTCTACTGCTTACGCCAGGGTTTGGCGTATCTTTGCAGCGTGGTGTGAAGCAGGCTCCCTTTCTCCCTTCACTGCTCCAATTTCTTCAGTGTTGGCGTTCCTGCAAGAAGGTCTGGAGAAAGGCCTGTCGCTCAGTTCCCTTAAAGTCCAGGTAGCGGCTCTGGCTTGCTTCAGGGGCCGCCTGAAGGGTGCTTCCCTGGCTTCGCAGCCAGATGTGGTGCGCTTTCTCAAGGGAGTTAATCACCTGCGCCCTCCTCTGCACTCAGTGGTGCCTGCGTGGAATCTCAACCTGGTGCTAAGAGCATTGCAGAAGCCGCCTTTTGAACCCTTGTCGAGGGCATCTCTGAAAGACCTGACGTTGAAAGCAGTCTTTTTGGTGGCTATCACTTCAGCCAGAAGAGTTTCCGAGCTCCAGGCACTCTCATGTCGAGAGCCTTTTCTGCAGTTCACTGAGGCAGGAGTGACTATTCGCACAGTGCCTTCCTTCCTGCCCAAGATTGTTTCTCGCTTCCATGTGAATCAGCAGCTCTGTCTCCCTTCCTTTCGGAGGGAGGACTACCCAGAGGAATACTCTGCTCTCAATGTCTGGATGTGAGACGTGTCATCATCAGATACTTGGAAGTGACCAATGATTTCCGGAAATCGGATCATCTGTTTGTCCTGTTTGCAGGTCCTCGTAAGGGTCTGCAGGCTGCTAAGCCTACAGTGGCAAGATGGGTCAAGGAAGCCATTGCAGCGGCTTATGTGGCCGCGGGGAAGGTGCCGCCTATCCAGCTGAAGGCTCACTCCACTAGAGCTCAGGTGGCCTCGATGGCAGAGGCCGGGTCCGTCTCCTTGGAAGAGATTTGCAAGGTGGCAACTTGGGCATCGGCCCATATCTTCTCCAGGCATTACCGCTTGACTGTGGCTGCTCGGGCGGAGGCCCGGTTTGGAGCTTCAGTGTTGCGGTCAGGGATTTCTATGTCCCGCCCTGGGTGAGTACTGCTTCGGTACATCCCACCAGTCTATGGATTGATCAGCATGATGATATGGAAGGTAAAATTATGTATCATACCTGATAATTTTCTTTCCATTAATCATAGCTGATCAATCCATAGCCCCTCCCAGATATCTGTAATGTTTATATTCTGGTTGAATTTTAGGTTCAAGTTTAGTCTTCAGTTACTTCAGGAGGACTTCGTGTTCAAGTTTTTTCAATCGGATTCTTCAAGAGTTGAGACGAGTTTGTGTTACAGTAAGCTGCTGCATTCCTCTCCCCTCCGTTTTACGGGCTGGATTGAGACTTAAATTCTGCCGGCACTCCCTCCCGCTTCGTGCGGCTGTAGGGCAGCTTTGTACCCCTCCCGCTTCGGCGGTGTTAGGGTCAGTCAGCTCCTCCCGCGGTTGCGGTTGCAGGGTAAGCCAGAACCCCCCGCATCGGCGGGGTGGTGTCCCTCCCCCGCTCCGCGGGGATGAGCTGGACGGATTCCCCTCCCCCACTTGTGTGGGGATGAGCTGGGTTAATTCCCCTCCCCCGTTTCGGCGGTGGTGAGCTGGGCAGAGTGTCCCTTTGTGGGTGTAATTCTCTAAGTGCTGAGTCCTGCGGATGGAGCTTTGATATCGACATACTGAGGAGTTTCCGGCAGCACATGACCACATATAGGGAGGCAAAAGTTTGCTCTCTATCTCCACCTGCTGGTAGATGGACACAACCCACCAGTCTATGGATTGATCAGCTATGATAAATGGAAAGAAAATTATCAGGTATGATACATAATTTTACCATTAAACTCTGGAAATTCATTGCCAGAGAATGTAGAATGTAGTAACAGCAGTTAGCTTAGTGGGCTTAAAAAAGGTTTGGCTAGTTTCCTAAAAGAAAAGTCCATCAGCCATTATTAAAATGGACGTGAAAATCCACTGCATAATTCTGGGATAAGCAGCATAAAATGTAATGTATTGTTTTGGGATCTGGCCAGGTACTTTTGACCTGGATTGGCCACTGTTGGAAACAGGATACTGGGCTTGATGGACCTTCAGTCTGTCCCAGTATGTCAACACTTATGTAAATCAAGGCTCAATGGTGCCTGAAAAAGGGGCAAAGGCATGAAAAAAAGGGAGTTCCTGACCGGAGTCAGGGCCTAAAAGCAGCCCACATCGAAAACAAAAGAAAATTTAAATGTGGGCAAAACTAGACTAAGGAAATTAAGGTTTTGTTTTGTGTTTTTGTAAAACAAACAAGCTGAAATAAAAGAAGAAAAGAAAGGCTGAAGGCACTCAAAAAGCTCTTAACCGGATGTGTGAAGAGAGACCAAAAAGCGCAGCTTCTCTCCATGTGTAAAAAAACAAAACTGAGAGGACTGCGCTCTCACGGTGGGTGGGAAGGCACTTGTGCATGCGCAGTGGAGCGCAGCTCGCTCTTCACAAAGCTCTTATTTTTTTACTTTGATATAAATGCCGAACTGGGCAACGTGGATTGGCATCTACCCAAGTGTGAGAATATGCAAGCCTGCTTGTCCGCAGAGAAAGGCACTTACACCAAGTTTTATACGGTGTAACTACCCACGACTTTATTTAGTCACATGGACAGGTGCTAGGTGTATTCTATCAACTGTGCCTCAATTTAGCTATGGTTCATAGAATACGCTAGGCATATTTTTTTCAGTGCCAACTTTTTAGGCATGATATATAGAATCTAGCCCACTGGGTGAAGAGAAAGATCATTACAGAAAGATACGATACTTGGCAAGAGCGAAGGTCAATGGAAAAGAGGAAAACTAGTAATTCAATGCATCAATACTAATAATAGCAGCTAAGAATGCCACTGTATCAACGATTAGCCGTCTGACTTGACTAAACAAAGCTCAGGAACACTATCCATAGGGTCACATTAAGTCAGCACTGACTCCATGGCACATAACTACAATAGTGGACCTTGGAAAGCCTTCGCTTACCCCTTGAAATTAGCTTTGAGAAACTGATCTAGTTTTTGGGATATGCTGGGTACTTGTGACCTGGGCTGGCCCCTTTCAGAGACAGGATGCTGGGTTTTCTTATATTCTTACCTAAGCTGTGATTTTCCACATGCAAGTTCTCTACCAGGAGTCATATGCAAAAAAGTCTAATAGACGAACAGTGGATCAAAAAAAACCTCCCCTCTCAGATGGTGTTCTTGAACAAGGTCTTTATTCAATAAAAATAAAAAACGACCCAACACGAGTCGTGTTTCGGCCTAACGACCTGCGTCAGGAATCTAGTGATATTGGATACAGAAAATCTTTTTTAGACCAATAAACTTTTAGTCGATGTTCTATGATCTGAAATATTATGTGAAGTCAAAATATCGCCACTCACAGCCTTCCTCTCAAAGCAACATCTACCAAACGGTAACATTTTCACAGCTTCACGTAATATTTCTGATCATAGAAAATTGACTAAAAGTTTATTAGTCTAGAAAAGATTTTCTGTATCCAATATCACTACTACTACTACTTATCACTTCTATAGCATACGCACTAGACCCCTGACGCAGGCCGTTAGGCCGAAACACGACTTGTGTCGGGTCGTTTTTTATTTGAATAAAGACCTTGTTCAAGAACACCATCTGAGAGGGGAGTTTTTTTGGATCCACTGTTTGTCTGCTTCACTTCTATTTTCTTGTGGAGAGTTCACCTTTTGTAGGTGTTGGCTTCAAAAAGTCTAATAGAACATTTTGCAAAGAAGATAATAACATCTGATTAAGTGTAGCTACCTTCTTTGTGAAAAATGGCCTGCATAAGCCTTTTGTATTTTAGTGTTGTGAACATAACTTACAAGGTACTTTACATACAAATTTCACAAGCATAATCTTATACATATGTATGTTTACTACTTGCAAAGCAGGTGGCCGTGAGCATTTTGCTGCTCACCGCCAGCATTATTTCTGGATATTCAATAATGCTGGGCCCCGTCCAGGCTTCAACACTGAATATGTTTTTTTTTTTTTGCTTTTTTTAGCTGGCTAACACATAGCTGGTTAAGTCAATATTCAGCCCATGACTGCATAAGCCAAACTGCTTAAAGACAGGATTGCTATATATATGGCCTGATTTAACCAGTTTACTTATGTGGTGAGGGGCTGAATATTGGCACTTATCCCAACTTTGCCCCTGAAATGCCCACAAGTGAGCTGGTTTAGAATCCAGTGCTAAACAGTAATTTTCAGCAAAAATAACTGGTTGAGTGCTGCAAAAAATGACCAGATAGGTATGAACAAGCAATTTAACCAGTCGGTGGCTGTTTCTGGCAGGTTAAATCATTTTGAATTTTGGCCACAAAATTTTTTCTGAGGACAAGCAGGATATCACTTACCATATTTGGGTAATGTCATCCGACGGAGCCCGACATGGACGCTACCCAGCATTCTAGAAAAAACAAAAGCCTTTAGCAGCTTTGTACTGCGCATATGCAGGTGCCTTTATGCCCATCTCAATCACGCAAGCACAGCATCCTTCAGGCACTGCAGATGAGGAATTGGGAGACCCTTATCTCTGTGCAGCCAGTTCCTAAGAAGGTGGACTCTATGTTCAGATCCAGAAGACTCCTGAATTTGAGAAGCAGCAACTTCCTCACCATTCTATGGTGGCCAAATCCACCTTCAAAAGGGTCAGGAGTACTAGAACTCATGCCTCGGTGCCCCTGAGGTGAGCTTCCAGAACTCTGGGGGTCTTTTAGGAGGAAGGTTTTTCAGGACTCTATGCTCATATCCTGCCTACAGTTCTGCCAGCTGTACATGAGCATCCACTTGTGGAACTTGGTGCACAGTGTAGTGGAGTTTGCAGGTACACTCCTCTGGCTTGCCCTTCCCAGTAACCCCAGGGTTCTTGCTCCTGCCACCAGCAGCAGAGGACTCAGAAGCAGGGGCATAGCTATGTGGGGCCACGGGGGCCTGGGCCCCCATAGATTTGGCCCTGGACCCCCCTGCCAACGACCCTCTCGACCCCCCTCCCGCCCACCGTTGCCATCTGCTACCTTTGCTGGCGGGGGACCCCAACCCCCACCAGCCGAGGTCCTCTTCTTCCTTCGTTCTGTTTCTGACGTCCTGCACGTACAAAATTACAGAGCACATCCAAGGACATGGATTACTGAGACCAAGTCAGCACGGCTTTTGTGTGGGGAAATCTTGCCTGACCAATTTACTTCAATTCTTTGAAGGAGTAAACAAACATGTGGACAAAGGGGAGCCTGTTGATACAGTGTATCTGGATTTTCAAAAGGCGTTTGACGAAGTACCTCATGAAAGGCTACAGAGGAAATTGGAGGGTCATGGGATATGTGGATTAAAAACTGGTTGAAGGATAGGAAACAGAGAGTGGGGTTAAATGGGCAGTATTGACAATGGAGAAGGTAGTTAGTGGGGTTTCCTCAGGGGTCTGTGCTAGGACCGCTGCTTTTTAATATATTTATAAATGATTTGGAGATGGGAGTAACTAGCGAGGTAATTAAATTTGCTGATGACACAAAGTTATTCAAAGTCATTAACTCGCGACAGGATTGTGAAAAATTACAGAAGGACCTTACGAGACTGGGCAGCTAAATGGCAGATGACGTTTAATGTGAGCAAGTGCAAGGTGATGCATGTGGTAAAAAAGAACCGGAATTATAGCTACGTCATGCAAGGTTCCACGTTAGGAGTTACGGACCAAGAAAGGGATCTGGGTGTCGTCGTCGATAATACACTGAAACCTTCTGCACAGTGTGCTGCTGCGGCTCGGAAAGCAAATAGAATGTTGGGTATTATTAGGAAAGGTATGGAAAATAGGTGTGAGGATGTTATAATGCCGTTATATCGCTCCATGGTGCGACCCCATCTTGAGTATTGTGTTCAATTCTGGTTGCCGCATCTCAAGAAAGATATAGTGGAATTGGAAAAGGTGCAGCGAAGGATGACTAAAATGATAGGATGGGACGACTTCCCTATGAAGAAAGACTAAGGAGGCTAGGGCTTTTCAGCTTGGAGAAGAGACGGCTGAGGGGAGACATGATAGAGGTATATAAAATGAGTGGAGTGGAACAGGTGGATGTGAAGCGTCTGTTCACGCTTTCCAAAAATACTAGGACTTGGGGGCATGCGATGAAACTACAGTGTGGTAAATTTAAAACAAATCGGAGAAAATGTTTCTTCACCCAACACGTAATTAAACTCTGGAATTCGTTGCCAGAGAACGTGGTGAAGGCGGTTAGCTTGGCAGAGTTTAAAAAGGGGTTAGACGGTTTCCTAAAGGACAAGTCCATAAACCGCTACTAAATGGACTTGGGAAACATCCACAATTCCAGGAATAACATGTATAGAATGTTTGTACGTTTGGGAAGCTTGCCAGGTGCCCTTGGCCTGGATTGGCCGCTGTCGTGGACAGGATGCTGGGCTCGATGGACCCTTGGTCTTTTCCCAGTGTGGCATTACTTATGTACTTTAGTTGAAACTGCTGGTGTTAACTTCTCCCCAAACCACTTATAGCTACCTTATGCCTTTTAAATTTCTGTGGGCTTCCAAATATTCAAACCTTTTTCTCCTCTTCTGCAATACTTATACTGAGCCACTCACATCCACCCTTTTAGGTACTTTCTGATAGGTGTGTACCTTATCCAGTAACAATTTATTCTGAAACTGCAACAACGTAACTTGTACCAGAACAGTTGCCAAAGCTTTGTCTTTGTCTACCAAATCATTAGTAAGTTTTTCTGATTTCCAGACTTGCTCCCAATATGTGGAAAGTAGGCACCATCCCCTACAAGCTATAGTTACAAGCTACCTTTGCTGGCGGGGGACCCCAACCCCCACCAGCCGAGGTCCTCTTCTTCCTTCGTTCTGTTTCTGACGTCCTGCACGTACAAAATTACAGAGCACATCCAAGGACATGGATTACTGAGACCAAGTCAGCACGGCTTTTGTGTGGGGAAATCTTGCCTGACCAATTTACTTCAATTCTTTGAAGGAGTAAACAAACATGTGGACAAAGGGGAGCCTGTTGATACAGTGTATCTGGATTTTCAAAAGGCGTTTGACGAAGTACCTCATGAAAGGCTACAGAGGAAATTGGAGGGTCATGGGATATGTGGATTAAAAACTGGTTGAAGGATAGGAAACAGAGAGTGGGGTTAAATGGGCAGTATTGACAATGGAGAAGGGTAGTTAGTGGGGTTCCTCAGGGGTCTGTGCTAGGACCGCTGCTTTTTAATATATTTATAAATGATTTGGAGATGGGAGTAACTAGCGAGGTAATTAAATTTGCTGATGACACAAAGTTATTCAAAGTCATTAACTCGCGACAGGATTGTGAAAAATTACAGAAGGACCTTACGAGACTGGGCAGCTAAATGGCAGATGACGTTTAATGTGAGCAAGTGCAAGGTGATGCATGTGGTAAAAAAGAACCGGAATTATAGCTACGTCATGCAAGGTTCTATGTTAGGAGTTACGGACCAAGAAAGGGATCTGGGTGTCGTCTTCGATAATACACTGAAAACGTCTGCTCAGTGTGCTGCTCCGGCTAGGAAAGCGAATAGAATGTTGGCTATTATTAGGAAAGGTATGGAAAACAGGTGTGAGGATGTTATAATGCCGTTGTATCGCTTCATGGTGCGACCGCACCTTGAGTATTGTGTTCAATTCTGGTCGCCGCATCTCAAGAAAGATATAGTAGAATTGGAAAAGGTGCAGTGAAGGGCGACTAAAATGATAGCGGGGATGGGACGACTTCCCTATGAAGAAAGACTAAGGAGGCTAGGGCTTTTCAGCTTGGAGAAGAGACGGCTGAGGAGAGACATGATAGAGGCATATAAAATAATGAGTGGAGTGGAACGGGTGGATGTGAAGCATCTGTTCACGCTTTCCAAAAATACTAGGACTAGGGGGCATGCGATGAAATTACAGTGTAGTAAATTTAAAACAAATAGGAGAAAATGTTTCTTCACCCAATGCATAATTAAACTCTGGAATTTGTTGCCGGAGAACGTGGTGAAGGCAGTTAGCTTGGCAGAGTTTAAAAAGGGGTTAGACGGTTTCCTAAAGGACAAGTCCATAAACCACTACTAAATGGACTTGGGAAAAATCCACAATTCCAGGAATAACATGTATAGAATGTTTGTACATTTGGGAAGCTTGTCAGGTGCCCTTGGCCTGGATTGGCCGCTGTCGTGGACAGAATGCTGGGCTCGATGGACCCTTGGTCTTTTCCCAGTGTGGCATTACTTATGTACTTATGTACCATAATCGTGCCTTACTGGCCAAGGCACATATGATTTCCTCTACTTCTGGAGTTGTCCTTCAAATACACATGGAGACTGGAATGCATTCCGAATCTCATCACTCAGAACTAGGGGTCTCTTTTGCACCCCAACCTCCAATCCCTAGCCCTCATGGCTTGGACGTTGAGAACAAAGAACTTGAATCCCTTCAACTGCATGAGGATGTTTCCCAGGTCCTGCTTTCTTCCAGGGAAGATTCCACTAAGAGGTCATACAATTTTAAATAGAGAAGGTTTGCCATCTGGTGTGAGGGCAAGGTCTTAGATACTTTTTCCCGCTCTACATAAAAACTGCTGAGTCTGGTCTCAAAACCAACTCTGTATAGGTTCACCTCAGTGTAACTGGAGCTTACCATCACTGTGTAGAGGATAAACCCATCTTTGTCTGTGTTATGAGAGGTTTGCTTTTGATTAAGTTCCCAATCAAACTTCCTACAGTGTCATGGAACCTCATCATCCTCACCCAGTTGATAAAAGCTCCTTTTGAGCCGCTTGACACTTGCTATCTGAATTTTTTAACATAGAATGTTGCAGTTCTGGTGGCAGTCACTTCAGCATGCAGGGTCAGCAAGCTTCAGGCTCTCGTGGTTGATCCACCTTACTCAAAGTTTCATCACAACACTTGTTCCTCGCATGCATCCTAAGTTCCTTCTGAAGGTGGTATCAGATTTCAACCTTAATCAGTCAATTGTCCTGCCAACAGTTTTGGCAAAAGGGCACTGCACACTTTGGATTGTAAATGAGCCTTTGACCTGGAGTGGACTAAAGTCCATAGAGAGTTCACCCCACTTTTTGTTTCTTTTGACCCATCAGTAGACGCAGGCTGGGCTGACTCTGGGGGTTCATGTCATAGCTCACAGTGTCATAGCTATGGCTGTGTCGGTAGCCCACGAGGTCAGCCTCCATTGAGATTTGTAACATAGTCTTCAATACACATTCACATCTCACTACTACCTTGAGCAAGATTCCCGATGCAGCACTCACAGTTCGGTCAGACTGTTCTGCAGAATTTGTTTCATGTTTAGAATCCAGTTCCATCCTTCTAAGCCCATTTTTAATCTGGTCCAGGCTGCACCTACACACTAGGAATGTATATAAGTTTTAGTTGAATTGGTTGCTGGTTGGCCTTTCTTGTTGCAAGTCCCTATTGTCTGTTGTTTTTAGTGAGCCTGGTAGCTAGGGATTTTTCAAGGAGGTTTGATCAACTCATGCCAACTACATCCTGTCATGTCATGTTGTGTTAGTTACTCTTCCAAAACTAATTAATTACAGTATTAATTACTGCAGGAAAGTACTTAAACTACAGTAGTTCATTACTAGTAACTCAATATAGCACAACACTGTCTGTAGTAGGTATGCCTCTGAGGACAGCAGGAGACATATTACCACATACCCTCCCACCTCCACAGGGCCGTGCTAACCCGGTAAGTGGGGTAAGCACGGCAGGGGGGCGCCTCACCTTCAAGGGCGCCACCACCGCCGCCGCCGTGTTTAATAAAATTAAAAAATACTAACCTCTCGAGTCGCGTTGGAGCCTACATGTGCATGCGCTGCTGGCTCTGGCTGCTACTGCCTTCCCATGCGCTGCAGCCTGCGCTCATTCATCTGTTTAGTTTAGGCTAAGCACCGCCCCAGCGTGACGCATGGCATGACATCATCGCGCCTGGAGCCTCGCAGGCAGTCCAACTCCAAACAAAGGACGGGTGTTTGCCGATGCCGACGCCACGTTGGAGACTGAGTAGTGCTGGGACGGAGATGGAGAGAGGAGAGCCGGCGCCCTTGGATCATTGGATCTGATCAGCTGCTGCTCCCCGCTCCCGCAGCTCGTTTTTATCATCGGTAAGGAGGTAAGGACGCCTTGTTTAACTTAGTTTTCATTATTGTAATGGCTGGCCTACACTGCCGAGGTTGTTTTGCTCCACAATATTTTTGAAAGTGTAGGTGTGCCTTGGGTTTGAAAAGGTTGGGAAACAGTGTACTAGGGATGGCCAGGGAGCTGCTGGAATTAGCCATGAGATAGGAAAGGCCGGGTGTGGGAGAAAACATGGATACTGTTGGTGGCTATGTATGAAAGGAAAAAAGAAGGAAAAAGGTCATGAGTGATAGCTCCCTAATGAGAACCTGAGCAGGAGGAGAAAAACTAGTTGAGTGATAGGAGAAGAGATTCAAGCACAGGTCTTCTGCTGCGTTACAGCACAGCACCATCTTCAGATAAGGCAAGGAGGAAATTTCGTGGGGGGGGGGGGGGAGAGAACAAGCTATAATCAGGGAGGAACGAAGGAGAGGAGAGAGTAAAGGACAGGAAAGGAAAATAAGAGCTGATGGAACACAAAGGCAAAGAGGAAGATAGGAAAAAGAAGGCAAGGAAATTTCTGTGTGTTGGGGGGGGGGGGGGAGACTAAGAACAAGCTAGAATCAGGGAGGAAGGAGCGGAGACTAAGGCATGAGGAAAGGAAGATAAGCTGATGAGTAATAAAATGGATTGTGACATAAGTATAACAGTCATATAATACTAGTAAAAATGGCCCGTTTCTGGCGCCGATGAAACGGACGCTAGCGGGCACGGGACTCCCTTCCGGTACCTGTTCCATCGGCCCAGGAAAGAAAGAGCCCCCTCTTTCCTCCCGTAGCGGTGGCTTCCTTGCTGCATGGTGTGGGAGTCCGGCTCTCGGCATTTCAAAATGGCCGCCGAGAGTTGAAGTCTCGCGAGGCAGCTTAAACTCTCGGCGGCCATTTTGTAACACCGAGAGCCGGACTCCCACACCATGCAGCAAGTAAGCCACCGCTACGGGAGGAAAGAGGGGGCTCTTTCTTTCCTGGGCCGACGGAACAGGTACCTCTAGACCACCAGGGAGACACGCGTAAGGGGAGGGGAGGTGACAGGGAGGGAGGGAGGTTGGTGAGGTTAAGCGTGTGCTACCGTGGGCGGGGCTATGTGGCAAAAGGGGCGGGGTTCATGTGCACGTCAGCGGCGGCTGGGATTTGTTGGAAGGGGAGGAGTAGGGAAACACGCGGAGCGTGTTTCCCTACTGCTCCCCATGCGTAAATTTGTTTTAGTGTTCCGCCCTCGACGTCATCACGTGTGACGCGAGGGCGGGGCATGAAGATGTTGTGGTGGCTTCACCACCATGAAACCACAAACCGGTGTGTGAGTGACTTCAGTGACGTCAGTGTCCTCAGAACGTTGAGGCTGTGTTTTATTATAGTAGATTTCCAGTTCTAGTAGTACTTAGGATCCAGCAACTATGTTGTAAAAAAACAAAGTAATTGACTTCAAAATGATGGCTCAGAGTAAATGTAATGACACGGATGCCACTTCTTTACCACTGCTTTTGACTCCTAACTTACTTGCCCTGTCCTTTATCCTCACCTCTCTATTCCCTTACCCTTAATTGTTCTCTCTGTGTACTGTCTTATATCTAGATTACAAGCTCTTTGAGCAGGGACTGTCTTTGTGTATGGTGTGCAGCGCTGCTTATGCCTTGTAGCTCTATATAAATGATTAGTAGTAGTAAATGATAAGTAGTAGTCATCTGCTATAGACATTCTATTCAACATGAGGTTTGAAGTGGTAGTGCTTAAATATAGGTAGCGAGGGTAATCAATCATGTGATAGGCTTTCAGTTTTGTATAGTACTACTACTACTATGTAACATTTCTAAAGCGCTACTAGGGTTACGCAGCGCTGTACAAGTTAACAAAGAAGGACAGTCCCTGCTCAAAGGAGCTTACAATCTAAAGGACAAGAATGCAGTCAATCAAATTGGGGCAATCTGGGTTTCCTGGTTACTCCAATGGTTAGGTGCCGAAAGCGACATTGAAGAGGTGGGCTTTAAGCAAGGATTTGAAGATGGGGAGGGATAGATCCTGTGTAGTGTTATTATTTAGTGTTTAAAATGGATGATTATGGTAAGCCTTCTTGAAAAGATCTGTTTTCAGTAGCTGTGTGCAGATGTATAAGAAACTGGCTTTTAGAAAATTGAAATAAAATATGAGCCTTTTTTTTAAACTTTCCACATAGGCACCCTGTTATAATCAGGCTCTTTATTTTATTTATTTATTTTGTAGCATTTGTATCCCACATTTTCCCACCTATTTGCAGGCTCAATGTGGCTTACATTTGCCGTAATGGCGATTGCCATTCCGGACTACAAATATGCACATGGTTTTGCAATCAAGTGCGTACAAACATGGTGAAAGAATACATTGTGATCTTGCGTACATATTAGTACATGGTTTTACAATCAAGTGCGTTCATACATGATAGAGGAATACATTGTGATCTTGTGTAGGTGTCCGTATTATGTAATTGCTCAGGTGAGGACATTAGGGTGAGAGTATTAATGTATGGCGATGAGGTTAGTCGTCCTTTTGTGGTTGAATAGTAGACGATATTAGATTAGAAGTGGTACTATTTGTTCATTAAGGTCATTGAGTTTGCTCGGTCGCATGATTGGGTCGAGCCAATCTTAATCTTCATTTGTATTGTTTGGTAATTAGGATGGTTGGTTGTTGTATGCCTTCTTGAATAAGTCAGTTTTCAGTAGTTTTCAAAAGATGGTTATCTCTTGCGTTATCTTTATGGTCTTCGGAAGCGCATTCCATAGTTGCGTGCAGATGTAGGAGAAGCTGGTTGCGTAAGTAGACTTGTATTTTAATCCTTTGCATGTGGGGTAGTGGAGGTTGAGGTATGTGCGTGCTGATCTTTTTGCGTTCCTAGCAGGCAGGTCTATAAGGTCTGTCATATAGGCTGGAGCATCCCCGTGTATATTTATTATATGTAGATTGAATGTAGGTACTTTTACACCTTAATACTAACTTGACTGGCACCAACTAAAGTTCATTTAAATGTCATGTTGAAATTCTAAAGCTGTGTTATTCTAGATCTGTAAAGGGACCGGTGCTATATTGTACTGATCTGCAAATGGGAATGATGAGTGTGGAAATTAAATTTGCAGATGACACAAAACAATTTAAATATGTTAAAATGCATGCGGATTGTAAAAAATTGCAGGAAGACCTTAGGAAGTTGGAAGACTGGGAATCCTAATAGCAGATGAGATTTAATGTTGGCAAGTGCAAAGTGATACACATTGGGAAGACTGCTAATCCTGCCAGCCTGCCCTGCGCACTGAACATCCATCAGAACAGCACAAGAGGTAAGAGGAAACCTGACCGACGCCCACACCATCCGCTACAACACAACAACCAGGCGTCAAAAACAACCCCAATACCCTTACTTTCACACACACACACACACACACACACACACACACACACACACACACACACACTCTCCCGCACCCTCACAATTACACCCCCCTTTGTCACTTTCACACACACACACGGTCTCTGTCTGTGAGACACACACACTCTGTGTTATACAGACACATTCATGCTGCAAACTGACAATGTTTTTTGTTCTTGTTGATTTGTTTTTAGTATAAAAGTCAAAGAGCTTTTGAGTGTTCACACAAATTGGTCGTGGTTGTGATGGCAACTAACAAGAAACTGTCAGGTTGGCAAAACAGAAAAAGAAAAGCAGCAAAAGAAGAAGCCATCCAGAAGCAAGCAGGAGCAATATATAGCTTTGTCAAACGATTAAAAGTGACAGGCGAGTACTCTCAAGAGGAGGAGGAGGAAGACCCCCAACCAGGTGCAAGTACCTCTGGATCAAGCCCATCCAAGAAAGTCATTGCCAGCCAACAATCAGAAGATTCCTGTTCATTTACTCTCACTGATGAGGAGGAGGAGGAAGACCCCCAACCAGGTGCAAGTACCTCTGGATCAAGCCCTTCAGATTCATTGGCACCTGAGCTATCTGATCCAGCAAAATGGCCAAAACTCACTGACAAAATAAGAATTATTCTCACAGAATCAGGACCTGTTCAAAAGAAAGGCATTTTGTATCCCGCAAACTCTAGTGGACGCAAGTTCAGTGATATATACTACAACCGAAAAATGGAAAACGGTGAACTTCTACCAAGACCATGGTTACTGTACTCGGTTTCCACAGATCACGTGTTCTGTTTCTGCTGCAAACTGTTTTCACCAACAGATCCAAGTGAATCATCGAGTAGTTTTATATCGACTGGCTACAACAACTGGAGGAGTTTATCCAAAGCACTGCTTACACATGAAACAAGTCTAGCTCATATGAAACATTAAAAAATGTGGATCGACTTCAGAAAGAATCTGAAAAACAAAACTACACTTGATTCACAGCATCAAGGCTGTATGAAAAACAAAACTACACTTGATTCACAGCATCAAAGGCTCTATGAGCTAGAAAAAAAACATTGGTCAGATGTAATTGAAAGGCTCATCGAAATAATCAAATTTTTTGGATCTCAATGTCTGGCTCTACGAGGCACATCTGGAAAGCTGTATGAAAGAAATAACGGCAACTTTCTTAAACTGGTTGAACTGTTTGGAAAGTTTGATTCTGTCATGGCAGCACATATAAGGAGGGCTATAAAAGAGGAATCCAAAATCCATTATTTGAGCAATCGCATACAAAATCAAATTATTACGCTTTTGGGCAATGCCATCACTGAGAAGATCTTATCTGAAATCAAAACAGCAAAGTACTATTCTATAATATTGGACTGTACACCAGATGTCAGTCACACTGAGCAGATGACTGTTATTATTCGCTATGTTAACTGCAAAGAAGGAAATGTAGACATTGAAGAACATTTCCTAGGCTTCCTAGAAGTTCATGACTCAACTGGAGAGGGTCTGTGTGACACTGTTATCAATCAACTGCGCACCTGGAATCTTAATATTGGTGATATAAGGGGTCAAGGCTACGACAAGGGAGCCAATATGAGAGGGAAAAGAAATGGGCTGCAGAGGCTGATTTTAAACATGAACCCTCGTGCTTCCTACATTCCATGTGGAGCTCACAGCCTGAACTTAGTTGTAAATGATGCTGCTAAAGTGAATCATGAGACCATTGGCTTATTTGGAACAGTTCAAGAGTTATATAAGTTTTTCTCATCATCAACGAAGCGCTGGGCAGTTCTCAGGAAGCACGCTCCCTCTCTGACATTGAAACCTCTTTCAGAAACTCGTTGGGAAAGTCGCATAGATGCTCTGCAGCCACTCAGGCACAAAATTGGAGAAATCTATGATGCTCTGTATGAGATTCTTAGTGATGAGAAATATGACAACGAATCAAAATATGAAGCGCATATTTTGAGCACCAAGTTGAAGGATTTCCAGTTCTTGTGTTCCCTCATCCTGTGGCATGACCTGTTGAATGATATCAATCCAGTCAGTAAGATTCTTCAGAGTAAAAGTGAAAATGTTGCAACTGCTTTGACAGCCATTAACAACTTAAAAACGTTTATTTCTAACTACCGTATGAACAAGAAGATGAATCGCCTCAATCACCTGAAAATAAATTTTGTGTAAATTTTTTCTTTACAATTTTGGATGTTGCAATGACTTCTCTCAGTGAAAGATTTGATTAGTTACAACAACACTACAATCAATTCAAATTGCTGTACAACATAAATAAACTTGCTGAAACACATCATGAACAGCTCCAACAGTATTGCAATGATTTGCAACTTCATTTATCAGATGGTGATAATAAGGACATCAATGGAACTGAACTGTATGATGAACTATGTGCCTTTAAAGATCTGTTTAAGACCGAATTGTGCCATTTTCATACTCCTTTTGAAACTCTAAAATTTGTTCTATCAAATAGCCTCCCATTCCCAAATGTGAGCATCATTCTAAGAATATTGCTGACAATTCCTGTCAGTGTGGCAAAGTGGTGAGCGATCATTTTCACGGTTAAAAATCATAAAAAATTATTTGCGATCAAGTATTTCGCAAGAAAGGCTTGTAAGCCTTGCCATGATTGCTATTGAGAATGATGTATGTGCCCAGTTAGATATCAAAGATTTAATTACTAATTTTGTGAACATGAAAGCACGAAAAGCTAAGTGGTTATAAGGGAGCCCCGAAAAGAAAAAAACCAGTTCATGTCAATATGAGGCCGATATATACAAGGACTTAGTCCACGGGGGCGAAGTTTGCTCCTTAACCTACTGTGAGTTGGTCTGAAGTTTAAACACACTATCCCCAATATTGGTTGGCACACACAGCGGAGAGTATAAAAATTTGATGATGGTCTGTTCAATACTTATATGTGATGTTCCATTGTACTGTTAAAGTTTTATATTTTATGGTATCTGTTATATCATGTTTATTTCCTCATCAATAAAAATGTTGAAACATAAAACTAAGTGGTTGTAAACCCTTTATTTGTTCAGCAATCCCACAAAGATGCACTCCATCTTTCAGCTCCTATTTCCTTTGCATCTTGTGCCAAACCGGGGGGGGGGGGGGGCAACTGATAGTCAGCAGGGGGGCACCAGAGACCCTTGGCACCGCCCTGCACCTCCACTTGCATTTGTATTTTCTAAGCTTTACTATTCTATTGCTAGTGCATGGTGCTGCCAAAGAGTTTTTTTTCCCTAGAACACTGGGTAGTTTTGTGCTGGGCACCATATGATGTCAGCACCCACATGTGTTAATGTGTCCTGCTGCTGTACTCAGAGAACATCTGCTACAGGTAACTTTGCTTTTTTTTTTTTTTTGCAAAGTCCACTTTACAGTGGGGGAAATAAGTATTTGATCCCTTGCTGATTTTGTAAGTTTGCCCACTGACAAAGACATGAGCAGCTCATAATTGAAGGGTAGGTTATTGGTAACAGTGAGAGATAGCACATCACAAATTAAATCCGGAAAATCACATTGTGGAAAGTATATGAATTTATTTGCATTCTGCAGAGGGAAATAAGTATTTGATCCCCCACCAACCAGTAAGAGATCTGGCCCCTACAGACCAGGTAGATGCTCCAAATCAACTCGTTACCTGCATGACAGACAGCTGTCGGCAATGGTCACCTGTATGAAAGACACCTGTCCACAGACTCAGTGAATCAGTCAGACTCTAACCTCTACAAAATGGCCAAGAGCAAGGAGCTGTCTAAGGATGTCAGGGACAAGATCATACACCTGCACAAGGCTGGAATGGGCTACAAAACCATCAGTAAGACGCTGGGCGAGAAGGAGACAACTGTTGGTGCCATAGTAAGAAAATGGAAGAAGTACAAAATGACTGTCAATCGACAAAGATCTGGGGCTCCACGCAAAATCTCACCTCGTGGGGTATCCTTGATCATGAGGAAGGTTAGAAATCAGCCTACAACTACAAGGGGGGAACTTGTCAATGATCTCAAGGCAGCTGGGACCACTGTCACCACGAAAACCATTGGTAACACATTACGACATAACGGATTGCAATCCTGCAGTGCCCGCAAGGTCCCCCTGCTCCGGAAGGCACATGTGACGGCCCGTCTGAAGTTTGCCAGTGAACACCTGGATGATGCCGAGAGTGATTGGGAGAAGGTGCTGTGGTCAGATGAGACAAAAATTGAGCTCTTTGGCATGAACTCAACTCGCCGTGTTTGGAGGAAGAGAAATGCTGCCTATGACCCAAAGAACACCGTCCCCACTGTCAAGCATGGAGGTGGAAATGTTATGTTTTGGGGGTGTTTCTCTGCTAAGGGCACAGGACTACTTCACCGCATCAATGGGAGAATGGATGGGGCCATGTACCGTACAATTCTGAGTGACAACCTCCTTCCCTCCGCCAGGGCCTTAAAAATGGGTCGTGGCTGGGTCTTCCAGCACGACAATGACCCAAACATACAGCCAAGGCAACAAAGGAGTGGCTCAGGAAGAAGCACATTAGGGTCATGGAGTGGCCTAGCCAGTCACCAGACCTTAATCCCATTGAAAACTTATGGAGGGAGCTGAAGCTGCGAGTTGCCAAGCGACAGCCCAGAACTCTTAATGATTTAGAGATGATCTGCAAAGAGGAGTGGACCAAAATTCCTCCTGACATGTGTGCAAACCTCATCATCAACTACAGAAGACGTCTGACCGCTGTGCTTGCCAACAAGGGTTTTGCCACCAAGTATTAGGTCTTGTTTGCCAGAGGGATTAAATACTTATTTCCCTCTGCAGAATGCAAATAAATTCATATACTTTCCACAATGTGATTTTCCGGATTTAATTTGTGATGTGCTATCTCTCACAGTTACCAATAACCTACCCTTCAATTATGGGCTGCTCATGTCTTTGTCAGTGGGCAAACTTACAAAATCAGCAAGGGATCAAATACTTATTTCCCCCACTGTATGTATAAAGTGGGTAAACTGTGTGCTTTAGATGAACTTAAGTGAAAAGCTGCAGTTTTTACATGGAAAAACAGCATGTGTAAAGCTTTGCGCACTTTAGTGCACTGACCCTCCCTATATCTGTGTATGAACCACCTTACTGTGCCAGTGCTATCAGTTCAACCAACCTAGAAGAGTTTGTGAACCCACCCAGTTCTGAACTGAATTGCTGACTGGATGGCTAGGAAGAGTCTGGTTGGCTTGTGAAAGTGGCAAGCTTGTCTGAGACGAGAGTCCTGCGCTGCATCTCTAACTGCCAGCAGCACCAGTCTGGAAAATAGGGTAGACAGAAGATGTCAGTCGGGAAGAAAAGCATCACGTAACTCCCATTTCCCTGTACACCAATGGAGAATTTGCACTCGAAAGGTCTATTTAATGCTAGTTCTCCGGCGGAGGGAGAGAAAAAGCAGAGAGAGGCAGAGATGCAAGACCTTGGTGTTGCTTTAAATGCAAGGGGAGGGAGGTAAGAAGGAAGGGGGAGGAAGCGGTTGAGCTTCCCTGCACTGACGTCCTCCGGCAACGCAACAGAGACGAAGGGGGTTCAGTGCCCTGCCATCCTCAGCCATGCCCCGCCGAGACAGCGGGGGCAGGGGAGCAGCCCCGGAGCGCTAGTGCAGGAGCCGGCCGGCCTTCCCGCCCGCCCAGTCAACAGAATCAGCAGGAGAGGAGCAGATCGGAGCTCGCTGCTTGCCGGCTATGTTTGAGTAAGTCCTCGTCCCTCACCCCTACACTCCACTCCACCCCCAACCGGAGCAGCGGGACCGCCAGCTGGGGGAGGGCGGGCGGCCTGCAGGATCAATTGCATCTTTACATCTCTTCTAGCAGGGCTTGAGGTACAGAGGTCGGGGTGAGGGAGTCCATGCACTTTTCAATATAAAAAGGGATGAAACCTTAAACCTGGATGTGTTCCCCTGAGTGCTGGCACTAAAGGAGGGGTGCGGATCTAGGTTGGCTGCTGACGGTAGCCCAGGGCCTTTGTTCTCTCCACAGATGGCTCTTTGAATTATTTTCTATGAGAATCGGGTTTTATAAAGTGCTCTGATCCACAATTCCCGGCGTTGTTATTGTTCTTTGGATATAGAGATCCACTATGCATCTTCTATTACTAAGTCAAGCCGCTAGTTGTGTTTTTTTTTCTACTTCTGTCTCTGGATTTTGGCGATTGTGGTTTCTGCTACTTTCATTTTAGCGGCTGGTTGGAATGGTTGCGTCAGACTCTGTGCGTGCGTATGTACAGATATATTTAATTCACAGATAAGAAGCAGAATGGTTAGTATTAGATGTCTCTTCTTCCAGGTGCGTACAACTGCACAGCTTCCGAACATGAGGTGATGTGCTGAAATTAAGGGAAAACTGTAGGCTATAATCCCACATGGTGTACATATGCAGAGAAGTAATTATCAATATGATTTATGATCTCGTACAATACGCTGTAGAGAGTTATATAATCATTGTAGCAAGATGGTCATTTTACACACCACCAGTGATGTAATTTTTTTTTTTACATTTGCACCCCGCACTTTCCCACTCATTGAGGCACATTATGGCCTATTTCAGTATGACCAGGGTTTCAGTCACTCTTTCCAGGCTGTGATAATCTATATTTGAGCCTCTTAAGAATTACTCAAGGATGATTTGTACTTGAATTTTTCAGATCACAGAGTTGCACATCTGAAGAAGGGGCTTGCCTGGAAGTGCACATTCAAGGTTATCATTTTACAGTCCAGTAAAAAGTTTCACAGCCTGCAAAGAATGCACCGAAATTGCTTTGTCAGTATAATGGATTATTCTGCACATTTGTGCATTGTTTCCAGTTCATAAAGTAACAGTGAGAATCCATGTAATGTTATGGCATCCCCTCTTGTCTGCCAGGAACCCAGGACATACACACAACAGGATTTCCTTAGTTGGACTAGAATACCAGATACTTTCCTCTTCACTACTTTGTACCCTATGTAACAAACATTTTTCACATAGACACAAAAGGAGGGAAACCTGTTCCCTGGCTTGTACATTTAACAATGTGATTGAGGTCAAACCAAAGTCGCAGAACTGTTGTGGTTCCTAGGCAAATGATCAGACCTATAAGTCCATGCGTTCAGTGGGACTTCTTCAGGATGATAAAACAAGCATAGTCTGAACTGAGGGCATTTTTGTAGAGCAGTAAGAATCCCTTCTTACTTAAACCTCTTTGGGCCAACTTTGGTAAACAGAATTTTGAAAGAAAAACAGGTTGTGATGTGTGTATTACTTTGCATCGTATTTCCCATTAAGATTTCCAACTTGTGTGATTTTTAATTTTGTTGGATGATGGGATACACAGCCATCTTGCCACCAATTATGCTTGATGGGACTTACCCACCTGTTCTACGCAGCCTTCTGGGGTTTGGACAGTAGGTTAGCTGGTTTTGATAGCTGTGTGACTTATTAGAAAATCTGGTACTGTGACATGGAAGGAGATCTGAGTGTTGGATTTAATATTTGTCTTGTAAGATGAGAAGGCCTGAAATGGCCTACCAGTGGAGGTCAGCACCTTCACAGATCTTGGGCAGGCTGGGGGCTGATATAGAGAGCAGTGGTGAAACAGGGTTGAAAGTTAAGGTAAAGACTGTAGGGGGGGGGGCATGTGTTGGGCTTAACACATGAATGTATTCACTCATCTACCTTCAGTGGAAGAATCTCAGCTGGGCAGATTGGATGGGATCTTGCCACAGATATCTGGTAAGATCCCAGAACAGTACAATACATTTTATGCTGCTTATTCTAGAAATAAGCAGTGGATTTTCCCCTAAGTCCATTTTAATAATGGTCTATGGACTTTTCCTTTAAGAAAACATCCAAACCTTTTTTTAAAACCGGCTAAGCTAACCGCTTTTACTACATTCTCTGGCAACAAATTCCAGAGTTTAATTGTTCCACTCCACTCATTATTTTATAAAACTCTATCATATTTCCCCTCAGCTGTTTTTTCTCCAAGCTGAAGAGCCCTAGCCGCTTTAGCCTTTCCTCATAGGGAAGTTGTCCCATCCCCTTTATCATTTTTGTCGCCCTTCTCTGTACCTTTTCTAATTCCATTATATCTTTTTTGAGATGCGGTGACCAGAATTGAACACAGTATTCGAGGTGCGGTTGCACTATGGATCGATTAAGTCATTGAACCATCCTCATTTTTGTTTTCCATTCCTTTCCTAATAATACCTAACATTCTATCTCTTTCTTAGCCACCGCCGCCGCACACTGAGCAGAGGGTTTGAACATATTATCAACGATGAAACTTAGATCCCTTTCCCAGTCGGTGACTCCTAATGTGGAACCTTGCATTACATAGCTATAGTTCAGGTTCCTCTTTCCCACATGTATCACTTTGCAGTTGCTCACATTAAATGTCATCTACCATTTAGAAGCCCAGTCTCCCAGTCTTGTAAGGACCTCTTGTAATTTTTCACAATCCTCTTGCGATTTAAGAACTTTGAATAACTTTGTGTCATAAGAAAATGTAATTACCTCACTCGTTACTCCCATCTCTAGATCATTTATAAATATGTTAAAAAGCAACGGTCCCAGCACAGACCACCCCATTGAGAATACTGACCATTCAACCCTACTCTCTGTTTTCTATCTTTTAACCAGTTTTTAATCCACAATAGAACACTACCTCCTATCCCATGACTCTCCAATTTCCTCTGGAGTCTTTCATGAGGTACTTTGTCAAATGCCTTTTGAAAATCAAGATACACAATATCGACCGGTTCACCTTTATCCATGTTTGTTCACCCCTTCAAAGAAATGTAATAGATTGGTGAGGCAAGATTTCCCTTCACTAAATCCATGTTGGTTTTGTCTCATTAATCCATGCTTTTGAATATGCTCTGTAATTTTGTTCTTTATAAAACTCTACCATTTTGCCTAGCACTGACATCAGGCTCACTGGTCTATAATTTCCAGTATCTCCTCTGGAACTTTTTTAAAAAATTGGCATTACATTGGCCACCCTCCAATTTTCAGGAACCACACATGATTTTAAAGATAAATTACGTACTACTAACAAAAGTTCTGCAACTTCATTTTTCAATTCTCCTTCCACGGCTGGACACTTTGATTATATCAGATGGGTTTTTGTTTGTGTGACAACTATACAGGATATGGAGACCAGTAATCTTGAACATTTTTATTTTGGGTGGTAAGGGCCTACTCTTAAATATAAAGAGAAAAACAAAAAAGGCAACAGTCTACTTGCTACATAAAAGTCTGTTGTAAAAAGTAGACCGATACACATATATAAAAACAAAAAAATAATTTATTCAAACCAAGATAAAAGCAGTACCCGACGTGGTCACGTTTCACCCTCAGGCTGCGTCAAGGGTAAAATACAAATAAAAACATAAAAATAGTGATAACATCATCTCAAGTTATGTACATATATATATATATATATATATAAAAAGTCATAACAGCAAATGATAAAATAAAGTACAATAAATGCATTACACATTCAAAAGTACAATGGAGGAGGAGATAAGACAAGCCACTTTCCAAACATATAAAAGTGTATAAAACGTTGGATGGATTTAATCAAATCCATACCTAAAAATCAGGGGTGATCAACATACCCCTTCAAAAAAAGCCTAAAACAAAATTAAAAAGATATACATTAATCCCATCTTGATCAGCCCATGTATCACAAACTCTACATCTCACCAGTCAGCTCAATTAAAATTCTCATCATATCAACAATTGACTATATTTCATGGTGTAAAGCATTCAATTACTCACTGTTATAAATCTTCTACAAATAGACCACCTTGAATCCTAAAACGTTATCAGCCTTTACTATATAACATCATCAAAAGACATGACTGCATAAATGAAACTAACTTTCAAAAGACCATAACTCATTCTATAGTAAATATACTTATACATCTGCTTTACTCCATGCTGCCATCTCCCATAACATCACATAGATTAAAGCTGACTACTTGTCAGCAGACACTGCTCTGGATCAAAAGGCAACAGCAATACTATCTGTGCTGTGGCTTCCCTTTTTTTTAAAAGAGAAAACACTCTATTTCTCCCTCAATCACCAAACAAGCTCATTCTTACTAGATATACTTGTACATCTACTTTACTCCATGCTACCATCTCACAAACGTCACATAGATTCAAGCTAGCTACTTACTGTGCTTGTTAACAGACACTGCTCTGGATCAAAGTGCAATAGCATTACCATCTGTGCTGTGGCTTGCTATTTTAAAACCTCATATCCAGGTCAAAGGTCATTACTTACTAAAAAACGTCAAAAACAAATACCTTCACATCATTCAATTCTCAACACATACCTATTGCATAAATAGTGACAAAAAGAATAATCTGTCTTAATAAACAAATTTTTAATCACTGCCAAACTGATAACATCATGACATCATAATGACAGACGTCAAGATAGGTTGTCACCTTTAACTCAAGCTTAGCTTCACTCTCACAATAGCACAATGTGTAATGACCACAAGCTATGCTTCCAACATGGTAACGCTTATATATCAAATTGGTGTCTGAAACACTTTTAATCCAAAAAATGTGATGAATTGGACCATTTCCTTGATCCATAAATAATATAAAATAATTAAAAAAAAATTGTCTATAAAAATACTGTGTAGTCATTCTCCCGATTCAGTCCAAAGGGTTTCACTGTGTTGAATTTAAAAATCATTCTTTGCTCTGCTTGTAATAGTTTCCTGTCTGTATCTCCACCTCTACAAAATGTTTTAATTTTTAATAATACAAGGAACTTTAATTCTTCAAAAGAGTGCTTCAAGTCATATACATGTTCAACTAGTGGTTTCTCCTGTATATTTCTCTTTATAGCACTTTTATGCTCAGCAATGCGTTTGTTAAATGCTCTCATAGTTTTTCCAATATACACAAGTCCACATGGACAAATCACTGCATAGACCACCTGTGTAGTCTTACAGTTGGAGTATTGCTTCAATTCATATCTCTCTCCTGTCATGGGGTGAATAAACCATTTAGTTTTCAAATTAACATTACAAAATGAGCAATTCAAACATGGAAAATGTCCCCACACTGGATCATCTCTTATGAGTACAGGTAGAGGCGATGGTGCAAGACAGTCCTTCAAATTCCTATTCCTTTTGAATGCTATTAATAATTCTTTATCAGAAAAGTATGGAATACTCTGTATCAATGACCAATGCTTCCTAAATATTTTAATTAAATCAGATGAAGTGGTCATAATATAATGTACATACAATCTTATCTTCTTTTTTCTTTTTCAAATCAATAGTAGTATGGAGGAGATCATTTCTTTGTTTCTGTGACATTCTAAACAGCCTTTCTTCAATGTATTTCCTTGGGTACCCTCTTTGTATAAATCTGTTAGCCATTACCTTAATTTGTTTTCTGCATTCGTCATTATTTGAACACAGTTTCTTTACTCTCAAAAACTGAGTATAGGGCAGGTTACGCTTCAGTGGATGGCTATGACAGCTACCATATTGTAACAATTTATTTCGGTCTGTGGGTTTTCTATATAATGTCGTCACAAATTTACCATATCTAAATTGAATTAATATATCTAAAAAAGGTATCTCCTTTCTGCTATAATTCATTTGAAACTTCAAATTTTTATCCCTTTTATTCAACCATTCAAAGAACTCTTTTAATAATGGATTCATCTCCTTCCCATATCACCAAAATGTCATCAATAAATCTCCTCCATACCATGATATGTCTATTATACGGATTCTCTCATATATATTTCTCTTCAAAATGTGCCATATAAAGATTGGCTACAGAGGGGGCTACCGTTGCCCCCATAGCTGTCCCCTTCACCTGTTTATAATATTGGCCTTCAAAAACAGGCTTTTTTTGAAGGGGTATGTTGATCACCCCAGATTTTTAGGTATGTATTGATACATTATTGGATTTGATTAAATCCATCCAACGTTTTATACACTTTTATATGTTTGGAAAGTGGCTTGTCTTATCTCCTCCTCCATTTTACTTTTGAATGTGTAATGCATTTATTGTACTTTATTTTATCATTTGCTGTTATGACTTTATATATATATATATATATATGTACATAATTTGAGATGATGTTATCACTATTTTTATGTTTTTATTTGTAGTTTTATCCCTGACGCAGCCTGAGGGCGAAACGTGGCCACGTCGGGTACTGCTTTTATCTTGGTTTGAATAAATTATGTTTTTGTTTTTATATATGTGTATCGGTCTACTTTTTATAACAGACTACTCTTAAATATGACACTTAGCAAAATAAGACAAAACCCTGCAAAGACACATTAAAAACCCTAGCCCACCTATGAAAAGGCAGTGATATAAATGTTATACTGGCCCTAGAGTTCCAATATGCTTAACTAATGGGAAATTAGAACAAGCTGGACTGTTACAAACATGCTAGCAGAATCCTTCACCTCACTCATGAATTTTATTTTATTTATTTACATTTGCTGACTCGCAGATCAAAGCGGTTTACAATCTAAAATCAGCAAAGAGGTGAAAGGAACTACATAATCTAACAGGAAAGAGTAATCATACACACAGGGGTCCTTTTACATAGGCGCGCAGGCATCTACACACGTCCAATGTATGTCAAATTGGCATTACCATCCGGCTACTGCGTGCCTCAGGTGGTAATTCCATTTTTGGCGTGCGCCCAAATCATACGGTAGAAAACATTTTCTACCACGGGGCCCTTATCTGGTGGTAATCAGCAGTTGATGCGCGCTGCATGCTTACTGCCTGGTTAGCACGTGAGACCTTACCGCTAAGTCAGTGGGTGGCATAGATGCTCCTACACCAGCGCAGGCCACTTTTTGGTGCGCCTTAGTAAAACGGCACCACAGAAACCAAACAGGCCTGGGGGGGGGGGGGGATGTGTCCAAGATTGTGATCTAGGCAGTCACATTTTGCTGTGCTCTGGAGTTTTGTTCTAAGTAGTTTTTCTGTGGTCTTACTGAATGCCAAAGAGAAAGGGGAGATCAGGGGAGTACCCTCCTTACTCCCTGTGATTCTCGTCCTTTGGCAAGCCATCATGACAGCATACGCAACTTCAACAGCACCATTGGAGGTATCCGCTGCCGGAATGGAGAGGAGTCCCGGCTTCGAAGGCAAGGTTTTGCTTAGCTCGCATAGTCCTCTATAGGCTTTGGGTGCGATGTGAATGCCAAGAGCAGCAGCTGCCAGAGCACTGGAAGTTGGGGTCTTTGAAGCAGTTTCGGATGGGCAAGCTCTCATCGTAGCTGTGCGCTCAGGGAGGGCTCCCCTGGAGAACTGGGTCTCCCAGGCACTTTGGAAGCTGCTGTATTGAATTTGCCTGGAGAAGACCTTTCATCTGGCATTGCTGTGGGGGAGTCTAAGTGGAGCCGGCCTGACCCCAGTGCTGCTCTACAGCTGCTGGTTAGACCTAAGAAGATAATTCTGGAGTCCATCTGGACAACTGTGGAGTCCCTGCACAAGGTTTTATCGCAAACTCAGTGTCTAATGCCTCGTTTATTGAGACTTCAGTCGCGTCTGACCCACCAGAAAAATCAACTTAAGGTAGTTGAAACTTCTATATCCCAAGTAAGGGAGGTAGAATCTAAATTGCTGCAAGGGGCTAATATAGTTTATCATAAATTGGAAAACCTGGAAAATGGAGCTAGAACTCTGAATTTAAAATTTTTGGACTTCCCTTCTGTTAAGCTTAGCTCCCCTCGAGAAACTTTTTACAGATTCTTAAAGGAGGTTTTCAAGTATCCTGAGGCAGGATTGCTGCCTATACAGAAGCTTTACTTTTTTCCTGTTTCATCAGCATTGGAGGGGAAAGTTGAAGACCTGAGAGCAGCAGAATTATCTTCTGGAACAGCAAACAGGAGAAACCTCCACGACAATCCAAAACAAACCAACAGGAGTGGAGGCTGACCACAGATGAAGTCAGCTCGGGAGATAGTGCTTGAAAAACGCTTTATTGAGTGCTTGTATAAAGGACCTGACATGGTCTATGTTTCGGTGTGACACAACGCCTGCCTCAGGGGTCACAAAAAGTGTTCTAAAAAGACATAAAAATGTGGCATGCATTTAACATATTGTACATGAATAATCAAATATCAAACAAAGAAAAATGAAATACACAGCTTGACTTAAAACTAAAGCATATGCTTTGCATGTATACCTAAATTATAAAATATACAAAGGAAAAGTCCATAGACCATTATTAAATTGACTTGGGAAAAATCCACTGCTTATTTCTGGGATAAGCAGCATAAAATGTATTGAACGTTTTTGGGATCTTGCCAGGTATTTGTGACCTGGATTGGCCATTATTGGAAACAGGATCCTGGGCTTGATGGACCTTCAGTCTGTCCTAGTGTGGCAATACTTATGTACTTATCAAAGGAACAACATGACAAATATATGTGTTATAATGTATACAACCAGAATATATGCATATCAGTGGACGAATGTTTGAAAAAAGGATACAAAAATGAGTAAATTATGACTAAACATCTTACATTAAGAACAGGTGAGGTATAAAAAAAACAAACTTAAGTAATGGGGAATATGGGATATGAACGTACTGTGGGATATCTATAATATAAAATATCGTCAATACTAGGGAAGGATGAAAAAACCTTTTTTTATGAATGCATGTGCACTTACCACAGGTACACTGACTAGATAAAGTTGCCACCAAACATTCACTCTGTGAAATTGAAATAAAAATTCCCGACGAGCATACAGTCTGTGATATTCAAAATGAGGAGACGGAAAACAAATATAATGAAAGCAAATGTCAAACAGAGCCGTTAACTCATAGATTACTGGGTCTATGTAAAAGACAAGGGAACCGGTATATAGACGAAAAAGGGCCCAAATGTAATAGAGGACACAGTGAACAAGGAGAAATAACTGTATTGGCCTATCTGAATCAAATCTTGAAACACTGCTAAAAAAACATTAAAAAGGTGCTAAAAAACTGAACTGAGGCTATTATAAAATCTTGGTCCAAAAAAAAAAAGGGGGGGGGGGGACAAAATGCTGAAAAATGGTTGTAAAATCATAGTTCTGTGTCTATATAAGGTCTAGTGAAATCATATGGAGATGACTATGCCTATTCATTAGGGATGGAAGTACTGTGTGGTTATAACTCCGTATAGGATCTATAAAAAAAAAATGCTGGTGCAAGGGGAAAAGAACAAGGAACACCAAAGTATACATCTAAACAATTATGTAACCAAAATGTAATGAAAGAAAGGAACGAGACTAAAAAATTGACTAAGGAGACCGTTACTATCCCAGCGTAAAAAGCTGCTGCCTAATAAAGTAAGCTAATGTGAGAAGGGACACCAGATAAATGCAAACAGCCAATGGTCACTACAGGTCAAATTCGCTATAGTTTATGAACCCTTTTATAAAATGCTACTGCCAGCCCAACACAAGGAGAAATCTTAAGGCAGTCCTAAAAAAAAAAATAAAATAGAGTTCATTGAAGGGAGTAACCAAACAGCATGCTGACAAGTATTCACTTGCGATTGAAAGGAAGAGATGTCAAAAAGACGTCAGGTATTTAAATAGCCGTTTAGTTCATATGAATGACGTCTGGTAAAATAGCCATTTAATACATATGAATGAGCTCCCCATATATATGCATTATATGTGTATGAAGGGCGATAAGTAAAGGAACTGTAGGGGACACACAATAAGAAAGCCAATTAAGATCAATAAATATACTAAAAAGAACAATAAAAAAAGGAGGAAGTAACATCATGGTGTCAAATGGATGCCTGAGATATTACTCCCACACTATCCTGCCTTTATTAGCAAAATCTACCTTTTATTTGCTCCCATTTCCATTTGTGCTGTTGCTTGGAAAGAAACCTTTAGCAATGAGCAAAACTCAGTCGTTTCATCGCCAGGAGGGCGAATGCCATTCAGTAAGGCAATCTAGTAAGGGCCTGCTGCGCCACATGTCTCCTACCCTGTTTGTCATTCTGATTCGGATTCTGCGTCTTCACATGCTGAGGCATGCCTTGCCTTTCCTAAAAAAGGGCTTCCGAAAGAATTGGCAAAATGCCTAGAGGAGATTTGGGCGGAGATAAAGACTTCTAAGGACGAAATACTCGAGCGCATGGACGCCATGAGTATGGATATTCGGGAGGTCGGAGGCTGGGTGGAGGACTTGGAAGATCGGGTGGATGAGCAGTACGCACTACCTCTGTTGACTCTCGTCTTATACAAAGGATTGCTCAGAATGAAGAACTTCAATACAAAGTGGATGATTTAGAAAACCAGGGATGTCGGCATAACCTTCAGTTTCACAGAGTGCCCGACACGGAAGATGTCCCCGCCATAGTGCAACTGATCTGTGAAAACATTTTGGGAGTGGAGCCAGAACCAGGAGGTTTGGAAATTGATAGAGCACATAGAACCCTGGGGAAACCGCTGGAGAACCGACCCAGGGATATCATAGCGAGGTTTGCTTACTTTGCATTTAGGGAGCGCTTACTGCAGAGAGCCTGCCAGTTACTGTTTGTGGATTACAATGAGGCTAAGGTGTCAGTCTATCAGGACCTTTCTCTGTTCACTCTGTCCCAGAGGTGTGCTATGAAACCTGTTTTGGATAATTTGGCTGAAGAGAAGATTCCCTACCGTTGGGTTTTCCTTTTTGCTTTTTGCTATATTGTTGTTATGACTGGAGGAATGTGAGCCCTTGTGCCCCGACTGAGCACGGCTAGGATGGAGTGACACTGCACTCGGTCAGGCAGCCAGACAACCCCTAGCTTCATCTGGGGAGCGACCGCCGTTCCCTGGGAGTTGAGCCCCCAGGTTTGGCCAGCCACCAGGACTTCTGGAACCGGCGGGGTTGCACAACCACTGACCAGACAGGCAGGCAAACAAACAGACAAAAGCCAGGTAAATCCGTAGGGCAAAGAGTAGTCAAAAACAGTCCAAGGTCAAGGCAGGCAGCAAAACAAGCGAGGTCTGGGAAACAAGCCGAGGTCTGGAACACTGGAACTGAAGCTAAGGAGCACCGGCGTGGACCTCAAACACAATTGAGGCCGAAGCAACGAAGGACTGGAGGCAGGGCTTTAAATAGTATAGGAATCAGTCTCAAACATGTGCAGCTGATCCAAGATGGCTGCCCCCATCAGCAGAGAAGCACACCGCCCAAATATGGGCTTCCTTCCTGCAGCCGGCCAACCCCAAGATGGCCGCCATAAGCTGAGATGCCCATCCCAAGATGGCCAACCTATCCTGGAGAAACACCACCAAGATAGCCGGCTATCTCTGCCGGACCGTGCCTCGCCGGCGACTTGGCCGCACCGGCCTGGAACCAGGTGAGGAGCGCAACAGTATCCCCCCCGAAAGCCTCCCCCTTCTCCCTGGCCCAGGCCGAGTAGGGTGATGAGAATGGTACTCACGGACCAGGTCTGGAGCATGGACATTGGTTGCTGGTTCCCAGGAGTTGTACTCTGGTCCGAAATGCTTCCAGGACAGCAAGTAGAATAGCTTTTCTCCCCGCAGCTTAGAGTCCAGGATGCGATCTACCTCGTACTCGGGATCCGGGTCACTCTCAGGCACGACCACCCTCTTGGGTTCGGGATGCCACTTGGACTTGCGGAAAGGCTTCAAGAGAGACACGTGGAAGGCATTGTGCACTCTGAGTTGACTGGGTAGGTGCAACCGGTAAGTCACTGCTCCTATCCTGGAGCGCACCGCAAAAGGGCTGATGAAGCGTGGAGCAAACTTGAGCGATGGGAGCCGCAGTCTCAGGTATTGGGTGCTTAGCCATACCTTCTCTCCTGGCTGGAACGTGGGAGCTGCCTGTCTCCTGCGGTCGTACGTTTCCTTGGCCTTGACCGCTGCCCGGCGCAACTGCTCCTGAACCTTCCTCCAAGCTTCCTGAAGCATATGGACTGTGGGCTGTACCTGAGGTGGGACCTCTGCGGGGGAAATTGGTGGAGGTAGACGTGGATGATGCCCATAGATGGTACTGAAGGGTGTAGTCCAGGAGGCTGAATGCAGACTGTTGTTGTAGGCGAACTCCGCTCAGGGTAGCAGGATGGACCAGTCATCCTGGTGCTGGTTCGAGTAGGCCCGGAGGAATGCCTTCACCGTCTGGTTGACCCGTTCCACCATCCCATTAGTTTGCGGGTGATATGCTGAGGAAAAGAGAGTGGTTACCCCAAAAGTTGAACATAACTCTCTCCAAAAATGAGAGGTGAACTGGGAGCCACGGTCACTTATAATCCTTTGGGGTAATCCATGGAGCCTGAAGATGTGGGTGATGAAGCTGGTGGCAAGGCTAGCAGCAGTGGGCAAGGTCTTCATTGGAACAAAGTGGGCCATCTTGGAAAACCGGTCTATCACCACCCAGATAACGGTGTTGCCCTGGGAGGCCGGTAGATCAGTGATAAAGTCCATGGATAGGTCCTCCCAGGGCTGCTGTGGTACTGGCATGGGCTGCATCAAGCCCCACTGCCTCTGATGGGAACTCTTAGTTCGGCGCACACCGGTCGGGTGGACACTTACTGCAGCACATCCTGCGCCATCCGCGGCCACCCACCAGTACGACCGAGAGATCAGATGGAGGGTCTTGTGGAATCCAAAGTGTCCGGCGAATTCGGATGCATGCCCCCAGCATAGCACCTTCCTACGGAGACCCACTGGTACTACCCTCTGGCACGCGGCGCTAGCCCCAGGCATGGAAGGAATGCAGGCCGGGTTCAACATGGGATATGGTTCCTCCTGGTCCCCGGGAGCCTCAAAACTGCGGAACAAGGCATCCGCCTGGACGTTCTTCTCCCCCGGTCTGAAAATCAGGCGGAAGTCGAACCGTGCAAAAAACAGAGACCACCGGGCCCGACGAGGATTCAGTCTGGTAGCATTTTGGAGGTTTAATAGGTTCTTGTGGTCAGTGATCACCGTCACCGGATGCACTGCTCCCTCCAGCAGGTAACGCCATTCCTTGAAAGCCAACTTGAGTGCCAGAAGCTCCCGATCCCCCACCGTATAGTTTCGTTCCGCGGGAGTGAACTTACGGGAGAAGAAGAAGCAGGGATGCTTCTTCCTGGCAGCAGATGTCGGGGAGAGCATGGCCTCTACTCCCAAGGCTGAGGCGTCCACTTCCACCAGGAAGGGCTGGGTAGGATCCGGACTGCGGAGGACTGGTGCAGAAAGAAACACTTTCTTCAGGGTAGTAAATGCAGCAACCGCCTCTGGCGTCCAGTTCTTGACATCAGTGCCCTTCCTCGTGAGGGCCGTTAGGGGAGCCGTGATGAGGGAGTAGTCCTTGATGAACTGCTGGTAGTAGTTGGCGAACCCCAGGAACCTCTGCAAGGCCCGCAGGCCCTGGGGAGCCGGCCAATCGCGGATTGCAGTCAATTTCCCAGGATCCATTTGCAACCCGGTGGAGGACACGATATACCCCAGGAATGGAAGATTCTGCTGGTGGAACGAGCATTTTTCCAATTTGGCATCTAGCCGATGCTCCCAGAGGCGCTGAAGTACTGTGTGGACATGGGACACATGCTAGGACAGTGAGGGAGAGAAAATCAAATTGTGTACAATTACAGAAGTGTAAAGTAAATCTTGAAAAATGAAGTTCACAAAATTTTGAAATACCGCAGGGGCATTGCAGAGGCCAAACGACATTACCTGGTATTTAAAGTGTCCCTCATGTGCGTTGAAAGCCGTCTTCCACTCATCTCCCTCCCAGATCCGCACCAGGTTGTAGGCTCCGCGCAAATCCAGCTTGGTGAAGATCTTGGCTCCCTGAAGACGGTCAAACAACTCCGGAATGAGTGGAAGCGGGTACCAGTTCTTCACCATGGTCTTGTTCAACCGCCGGTAGTCAATGCAGGGACGGAGAGACCCATCCTTCTTTGATACAAAGAAGAACCTGGCTCCTGCCGGCGACGTAGAAGCTCAGATAAACCCCTTGAGGAGATTCGAAAGAACGAACTTCCGCATCCTACTGAAGACATATCTCTTCAATAAAGTGTACCACAAAGATCAACAAATGAGAAAAGGCACAACTCGCATTTACACTTCAGAACTTGATTCTTAATATCTGCTTGTACACTATGAAATCGTTTATTCTGTATGTTATACCTTCATCAAAATGACCAAAATCCTGTAATATCAAATGTTTACTTATTAATTTTCTTCCACTAATCATGATGTATTGTAAGCCACTTTGAGCCTGCAAAGAGGTGGGATAAGGTGGGATACAAATGCAACAAATAAATTCTCTCGGATATACTCCCTCATGGCGCGGGACTCTTCACGGGATGAGATCAAAGCACCAAAGGAAGAAGTATAGATGGAGAAAAGGAGAGGTCCTAGAACAGATCCTTGAGGTACACCCACTGACAGCGGGATAGAGGACGAGGAGGAACCACCAGAGTATACACTAAAAGTACTCTGAAGTAAAACTCAGCTTGAACATCTTGAACTCATGGGCGAATGCATTTCAACTAAAACTTAACACAGAAAAAACACACTGTCTCATCCTCTCATCCCAATATAACACAATCAAACCCACCAACATAACCACCCCAGATTATACCCTCTCTATCTCAGACAACTTGAAAATTCTCTGAGTTACAATCAACCGAAATCTCACACTAGAGAGTCAAGTGAAAGCTACAACAAAGAAAATGTTTCACTCAATGTGGAAGCTCAAACGAGTGAAACCTTTTTTCCCGAGGGAAATATTTCGCAACTTGGTAAAATCCATGGTACTAAGAGGGGCATAATCGAACGGGGCCGGCCATCTATAAGGGCAGCCATCTGTAATGACGGTCCCGTAAAGTGGCGTACCCGACCGTATTATCGAAACAAGGAGGCCGGCCAAATCTCAACATTTGAGTCACCCTTAGAGATCGCCGGCGTTAGAGATGGCCGCCATTTTTTTCGCCGATAATGGAAACTAATGGCGGCCATCTCAAACCCGGCCAAATCCAAGTCATTTGATCGTGGGAGGAGCCAGCATTTCTAGTGCACTGGTCCCCCTGACATGCCAGGACACCAACCGGGCACCCTAGGGGGCACTGCAGTGGACATCACAAATTGCTCCCAGCTGCATAGCTCCCTTACCTTGGGTGCTGAGCCCCCCAAATCCCCCCCCAAATCCCACTCCCCACAACTGTACACCACAACCATAGCCCTTAGGGATGAAGGGGAGCACCTATATGTAGGTACAGTGGGTTTGGGGGGGGGGGTTGGAGGGCTCCCAATTACCACCAGAAGTGTAACAGGTAGGAGGGGGATGAGCCTGGGTCCACCTGCCTGAAGTGTACTGCACCCACTAAAAACTGCTCCAGGGACCTGCATACTGCTGTGATGGAGCTGGGTATGACATATGAGGCTGGCATAGAGGCTGGCAAAAAAATATATAATTTTTTTTTTAAGGGTGGGAGGGGGTTGGTGACAACTGGGGGAGTAAGGGGAGGTGATCCCCGATTCCCTCCGGTGGTCATCTGGTCAGTTCGGGCACCTTTTTGAGGATTGGTCGTGAACAAAAAGGGACCAAGTAAAGCCGGCGAAATGCTCGTCAGGGCCAGCCTTTTTTCCATTATCGGCTGAGGCTGGCCATATCTTAACCACGCCCCCGTCCCGCCTTTGGTACACTGCCGACACGCCCCCTTGAACTTTGGCCAGCCCTGCGACGGAAAGCAGTTGAAGCCGGCCAAAATCGGCTTTTGATTATACCAATATGGCTGGCTTTACTACTACTACTACTTAACATTTCTAGAGCGCTACTAGGGTTACAAAATGTCGAGTTGGGGCAGTCTAAATTTCCTGAGTAGAAGTGTAGTGGTTAGGTGCCGAAAGCGACATTGAAGAGGTGGGCTTTGAGCAAGGAGTTGAAGATAGGCAGGGAGGGGGCCTGGTGTATGGGCTCAGGGAGTTTGTTCCAAGCATGGGGTGAGGTGAGGCAGAAAGGGCGGAGCCTGGAGTTGGCAGTGGTGGAGAAGGGTACTGAAGGGAGGGATTTGTCTTGGGAGCGGAGGTTACAGGTAGGAACGTAAGGGGAGATGAGGGTAGAGAGATAAGGAGGGGCTGTAGATCGAGTGCATTTGTAGGTTAGTAGGAGAAGCTTGAACTGTATGCGGTACCTGATCGGAAGCCAGTGAAGTGACGAGGAGAGGGGTGATATGAGTATATCGGTCGAGGTGGAAGATAAGACGTGCAGCAGAGTTCTGAACGGACTGAAGGGGGGATAGATGGCTAACTGGGAGGCCAGTGAGAAGTAGGTTGCAGTAGTCAAGGCGAGAGCTAATGAGAGAGTGGATGAGAGTTCGGGTGGTGTGCTCAGAGAGGAAAGGGCGAATTTTGCTAATGTTATAGAGGAAGAAGTGACAGGTCTTGGCTATCTGCTGGATATGCGCAGAGAAAGAGAGGGAGGAGTCGAAGATGACACCAAGGTTGCGGGCAGATGAGACGGGGACGATGAGGGTGTTATCAACTAAGATAGAGAGTGGAGGGAGAGGAGAAGTGGGTTTGGGTGGGAAGACAATAAGTTCGGTCTTGGCCATGTTCAATTTCAGGTGGCGGTTGGACATCCAGGCCGCAATGTCGGATAAGCAGGCCGATACTTTGGCCTGGGTTTCCGCAGTGATGTCTGGTGTGGAGAGATAAAGCTGGGTGTCGTCAGCATAAAGATGATAGAGGAAACCATGCGATGAGATCAGGGAGCCCAGGGAAGCGGTGTAGATTGAAAAAAGAAGGGGTCCAAGGACAGATCCCTGAGGAACTCCAACAGAGAGCGGGATAGGGGTGGAGGACGATCCATGAGAGTGTACTCTGAAGGTACGATGGGAGAGATAAGAGGAGAACCAGGAGAGGACAGAGCCCTGGAACCCAAAAGAGGACAGTGTGTCAAGAAATAAATTGTGATTGACAGTGTCAAAAGCGGCGGATAGGTCGAGGAGGATGAGGATGGAGTAGTGACCTTTGGATTTGGCAAGGAACAGGTCATTGCAGACTTTAGATAGTGCCGTTTCTGTCGAGTGTATGGGGCGAAAGCCAGATTGAAGCATGAGAGGAGAGAAAAGGCAACGGCTGTGAACGGCGCGTTCAAGTATCTTGGAGAGGAAGTGTAGGAGGGAAATGGGGCGGTAGTTGGAGGGACAGGTAGGGTCAAGTGATGGTTTTTTGAGGAGTGGTGTGACTACAGCATGCTTGAAGGTGTCAGGGACAGTTGCGGTGGAGAGAGAGAGGTTGAGGATATGACAGATGGAGGGGGTGACAGTAGGAGCGATGGTGTAAAGTAAGTTGGTAGGGATGGGGTCAGAAGAACAGGTTGTGCATTTAGATGAGGAAAGAAGATGGGCGGTTTCCTCTTCAGTGATATCAGGAAAAGAGGAGAAGGAGGCCTGGGTTGGTTGGTTGAGGGAGTGGGTTATAGGGTGAAGCGGAGGAGATGGTTTGATGGTGAATTTGAGGTTGATCTTCTGCATCTTGTTGCGGAAGTAGTCAGCCAGTGATTGAGGAGAGAGTGAGGGGGTGGGTGGGAGCGGAGGGTGGCGAAGAGACGACGAGGGTTAGAGCTGAGGGAATTAGTCAATTGGGTGTAATAGTCCTGTTTGGCGAGGAATAGGGAGGACTGGAAGGAGGATAGCATGAATTTGTAGTTATTCCAATAAAGGACGTTTTCGGAGAGATTAGTCTTCAGGTGTCAACTGGTGTGCCAATGTTATACAGCAGCAACAAGTCCTAGAGGCCTGCATGTATGCAGGTCCCTGGAGCACTTTTAGTGGGTACCGCAGTGCACTTCAGCCAGGTGGCCCCAGGCCCATCCCCCCCTACCTGTAACACTTGTGCTGGTAAATGGGAGGCCTCCAAAACCCACTGTACCCACATGTAGGTGCCCCCTTCACCCATAAGAGCTATGGTAGTGTTGTACATTTGTGGGTAGTGGGTTTTGGGGGAGGGGGGTTGGGAGCTCAGCACCCATGGTAAGGGAGCTATGCATGTGGGAGCTTTTTCTGAAGTCCACCGCAGTGACCTAGGGTGCCCAGTTGGTGTCCTGGCATATCAGGGGGGCCAGTGTACTACGAATCCTGGCCCCTCCCACGACCAAATGGCTCGGATTAAGACGTTTTTGAGCTGGGCGTTTTTAGTTTCCATTATCGCTAAAAAAAACCAAACGCCCAGCTCAAAAACATCCATTTTTTCGAAAATACGGTTCAGCCCGCCCCTTCACGGACCCGTTCTCGGAGATAAACGCCCATGGAGATAGGCGTTTGCGTTCGATTATGCCCCTCCACATCTTTTTGAGATGCAGTGACTAGAATTGCACACAGTATTGATGTGCGGTCACACCGTGGAGCAATACAAAGGCATTATTAATATCTTTATTTTTGTTTTCCATTCCTTTCCTAATAAATACCTAACATTCTATTTGTTTTCTTAGCCGCAGCTGCACAATTAGCAAAGGGTTTCAACGTATCAACAATGACATTAAGATCCCTAATGTGGAATCTTGCATCACTTAGCTATAGTTTGAGTTCTTTTTTCCCCACATGCATCACTTTGCACTTGCTCACATTTGGATGCCCAGTTTCATAAGGTCCTTTTGTAATTTTTCACAGTCCTTTTGCGATTTAACAAGTTTGAATAACTTTGTGTTATCAGCACCTGGGGGCTCATTTTCAAGGCACTTAAACTTACAAAGTTATTTATTAACCTATGGAACATGGTAAGTCCTTTGAAAATACGCCTCCTGGTCTACTATGGTCTGTCTCTATTGCAATCTCACAATCGGGATGCCCTATCTACAGTATGTAAATGCAGTGGGGCATTTATATGGGAGGAACATGAGAGGGGCCTAAAAGGAGGCACCCACTTATAAAATTGTCCCTATAACTTTTATCCACTGAATTCTTGATTCTGTCTGTGGTGCCTAAAGAAATATGTGTTGATAAAAACTCTATTCTATAAACTGCTCTTAAAGTTAGCCATTATAGAATAATGGGAATCGTGCCTAACTTTAGGAGCAGCCATTTGCACCAGCCAAAACGTGGTGCAGATCCTTGTGCCTAAATTAGGTATGGGTCCCCATTATTCTATAATTACGTGCATAAATTCTAGGAACACGCTCGATCCACCCATAACCCTCCCATTTCTGTGACCCCTATTTGGACTCGCATGTAAAATTTAGGCATGGATCCGACGCCTAAATTTACACATGTACATTTCAATTAAATCTAATTAGTGCCAATTATTTCCATTTTCATTTATTAGTTCTTATACCGACATTATCCAGGCATATGTTTGAGTCCATTTAACATGAAATAGTTTTTTTGAGTTTTCAAATAAAACATAACCCCAAATGGGGAAACAGTATAAAACAGAAGCAATGACAAACAGAATTATATTGTCATTCCCCAAATCTACCCCCAACTTATAACCCCCCCCCCCCCGAGCCCTCCACCCCCCCCCCCCCCCCCATCCTGAACAAAAATGCAAAGACAACCATTAACCAAAGGGCCAATACTCTTGTGACCTCCCTGGGACATCACAGCCCCTAAAGACACCCCCCTCCCCCACCGATGATCAAAACAGAAACCAGATCATACAGACTTTGAAACCCTACATTTGATAGATAGTATATTGCACAGGGAATATATGATCATAAGGCATTCAGAATCAGGCTTCCACCCCGCTGTGGCAGAGTCCAGATCTTTAAAAATCGAATCTTGCATTTAACGGACCCATGGGTCTCTGTGCCTCCCAACTGAGCAACTGGTGTAGCTGGTTTCGCCGTGCCCAATACACAGGATGTTTCTCTGAAGTCCACGATAAGAGAATGCATTTCCTTGCCAGTGGACACATTTTACAAAATAATAAGGTACCCTCTTTAGTGTTCCTCCTAAAAGAGCCAGGCTTATCTGAGACCAATTGTTCTTGCGACCCCTCAATCCTACACTCCAAAATAATGGCCATGTAGGCAGTTACCGTTCTCCAAAACTGCTGAATCACAGCACAAGCCCAGAAAGAATGATAGAAGGTGTTGGCTTCATGGCATTTACCACAGAGCGCTGACTGTACCCTATGAGCTTTAAACAATTGCACCTGAGTGTAATATGCCTGATGCAGAACTGAAAAGTAACATTCCCTATATCCTGCATGAGCAATCAACCCTGGGAGGGTTTTAAAATTGCTAGCCACTGACCCAAGGTGCACCTGAGGTCTGTTCATAGTTTATTAGAATTTGCTAAACCACTCTAACTGACAAATAGAACTAAGAGGTGTACAGGCTATAAAATAAAAAGGAAAGGAACTCCATTATTCAATAGGAAAGAAACAGATATATTAAAACAAAAAGTAAAAAAGAAAGAGTGCTAAAATATAACAAAAAGAAAAAGCGCATAAAAAGAACAGAGCAAGCTGCTTGCTGGTCCAGTCAGTCAGAACTTCCATAGCTTGTTGGGACAGTCATGTTTTGAACTCTGATTTAAAATTTTTAAATTCAAGAATACTGCAAACATGTAATGGTAGACCATTCCAAATATAAGGTGCCAAAAAGAAAAAAGCACAACATCTAGTCAACTTGTAGTTTCCAAGTTTTGGTCCTGGAAGGACGAGATGGTAGTCATTCAGGGAGTGTAAAATTTGAGTAGGAGTATAGGGAATTGTAAGATTAGCGAAGTATTCTAGTAGCCAAAGTGGTGGGCTTTAAAGGGAAAATTAGGTTCTTACCTTGGTAATTTTCTTTCCTTTAGTCACAGCAGATGAATCCATTAACTGATGGGTTGTATCCACCTACCAGCAGGTGGAGATAGAGAACACTGAAAAACCATAGTGCCTCTAGGATGGCTAGCCCAACTGCCTTCAGTATTTGAGATTTCCAAAGCAGAGTGAACCATAAAGGTATAATAACATAAGCTTTCCTCAAAGTGAACAAACGCCCCAGAACAGGAGCAATAACCATACAAAAGAGGGATGAACTCAACCTCCTGTAGTAGAACATTATGTAGAAATTTTGAGAACTGGTATCCAACTTCTCCCAATGAGATCTATATCTGCATGAAAGATCTGAACAAAAACAAGTTAGGGAGAGATCATGGATTCATCTGCTGTGACTAAAGGAAAGAAAATTACCAAGGTAAGAACCTAATTTTCCCTTCCTTGTCATCAGCAGCAGATGAATCCATTAACTGATGGGAATGTTCAAAAGCAGTCCCTACTTAGTGTGGGAACAGGCCACACCACGAGCCAATACTTGAACTCCAAAAACTGCATCCTGCTTCGCTGCAACATCCAGCCTGTAATGCCGGTCAAAAGGGAGCTGAGAAGTCCAAGTGGCCGCACTACAGATCTCTTGAAGAGAGAGTGCACCTGTTTCAGCCCACAAGGAAGAAATCGCTCTCATGGAATGCGCCTTAAATGCTTCAGGCGGAGACCGACCTGAAAGCAGATATGCAGCAAAAATGACTTCCTTGAGCCAACGGGCTATAGTGGCCTTAGACGCCGGGCCTCCATGCCGAGGACCTGACAACAAGACAAAAAGGTGATCAGAAGTCTTGAAGTCATTTTACATCTGTAGATACTGCAACAGCGCCCTGCGGACATCCAGAAGATGTAACTGCCCAAAGGAGTCTGGGAACTCTTCCCTAGAAAAGGAAGGAAGAAAAATGGGCTGGTTCAGGTGAAACGCTGAAACCACCTTAGGCAGGAAGGAAGGCACTGTATATACCGTTACTCCGGACTCCGAGAATTGCAGAAAAGGGTCCCGACAGGACAGCACCTGCAGCTCAGACACGCGTCTAGCCGATGTCATGGCCACCAAAAAGACTGTCTTGAGAGTCACATCGTTCTCCGAAGCCCACTTAAGTGGCTCGAAGGGCGAACACTGAAGAGCCTTCAACACCAGCCCCAGGTTCTAGGCCGGACAGGGCAACCGGACAGGAGGACGGAGTCTGAGCTCCCCTCTGAGAAATCGGGCAATGTCTGGATGAGCAGCCAGGGACAAGCCAGCAACTTTCCCTCGATAGCATGATAATGCTGCCACTTGCACCCGTGGGGAATTGTAAGCCAGGCCTTTTTGTAAGCCCTTCTGCAAAAAGTCCAGCACTGTAGAGACTGTAGCTCTAGTGGGAGTGATCGCCTTTGAAACACCCCACGCCTCAAATTTGCGCCAGATGCGAGCATAAGCTGCGGAGGTGGACCGCTTGCGGATCTGCAAGAGGGTGGCGATGTCCTTGTTAGAGTAGCCCTTGTCTCTCAATTGTGCCCTCTCAATGGCCAGGCCGTAAGACCAAATTGGCAGGGATCCTCCATAGACACCAGACCCTGAACCAACAGGTTTGGCACCAGGGGTAAATGCACCGGAGCGTCCACCAACATCCGGCGGATATCCGCATACCACGGATACCTTGGCCAATCTAGAGCGATGAGAATCACCAGAACTCAGTGCTGTCGAATCCGCAGTAGGATTTGCCCTATCAGGGGCCAAGGAGGGAACACATACAGGAGCTCCGAGGGCCAGGGTTGAGCCAGAGCATCCAACCCCGCCGAGTGAGGATCTCTCCTTCTGCTGAAAAAGCGAGGTACTTTGGCGTTTGCACTTGACGCCATTAGATCCATTCCGGGAGTCCCCCATTTGGCACAAATCTGAAGAAAGACAATTTCTGCCAGTTCCCATTCCACCGGGTTGATTTGATGCTGGCTGAGAAAATCGGCTTGCACGTTGCTCTGACCTGCTATGTGAGCTGCCGACAGAAGCTGCATGTGTAGCTCGGCCCAGTGGTAAATCTGGGCGACTGTTCAGGGTCTGTGAGATTAACTAAAAGATTGTCCTCCAAATCACCCATGCACTGCTGTTCCGTTGCTATTTCTTTCCCAGCTCCTCCAGTTTACCTTACAGCTTCTCAAGTTTGGTATCTAGTGGTAGTAGTCTCTGCTCCAAAACAGATTCCATCACCGCTGTAATTTCAGTGGTAACTTCTGCCACCCACACAGAGCCGCCATCTTGTCATTGGGAAGATTGTTCCAGCCTCTCTCTTGTTTCCCCAGTTTGGACACCATTAGGCTGCCTTTCACATAAAAGGACTGCACGGCTGTACACTGGCACTCTTCCAATGATGGATTGTGGGATCAGAGGGTCCAAAAAAGCTAGCTGGATACGTGTTTGCTTGAAAGGTGGCAGGAGTCATGCTATCAGCGTCTTCGCCTGATCATAGCGTCACATGACCTCCCACTGTGGCTTACAATTTCACAATATTGATACAATATAAACAAATGTTGATACATATAACTCTATAACTGTGTACACGTTTCTAAGTACATATTTGGTGGCACAGTTGAATTCTGCATTGCTTTAAACTGACATTTAACGGATGTGTTTTAGCTAATGTGTGGTTCTTGGATGGTAGATTATCGAGGTTGCATTCTATACATTGCAATATCAAATATTTATTGATAGTTCAGTTAGAAAGTCAGCATCATCTATTGGTTGATCAGTAAATGGTCTTTTAATTTTTTTCACTGCATGTGTTTCTTAATGTGAACTGACGTTAGACTGAAAGATAAACCTTGACCAATCAGAAACTTATCATATAGTTCTGATTTGAGGGCCTTGCAAAAGTGTAAATAGTTGGCTGTCCATCTTATTGTTGTTGTTAGTATGTTCCAGGTTCCACATCATTGATGCAAGGTAGGGAAACCCTGTGGCAAAGATGGCCTTGTACTTTACTCTTCTGCAGTTGGGCATATGTAGTAGTAGGTAATTTCTGGTCCCTTTCATGGCATTTTGTAGTGGCAAAGTTATTGATGTACACATATGATCAGGGGCCAATCTGTGTAATATTTGGAAGACAGTGATTTATGGTTTTGAATTGAATAGCGGTCCAGGCTTTAAACATCAGGCATGCTGTGGTGTTTTGTGCAGTTTGTAGTTTCTTTATGCTTGATTCTTTGCATCCAACATATACTCTATTGCAGTAATTGATTTGAGACAAAGTCAGTGATTGCACTAGTAGGCAGAATGATGTGGTGGAGAAGAAATTTCTTAGTCTCCTCGGGTTTCCAAAGTATCCTGAATGTTTTAGAGACTACCACTGATATTTATTGATCTAATGTTAAGTACCAGTCTATTATGATTCCTAGTATTTTCAAGCTCCTTTCCAGAGGATAGCTGGCATTACCTATCTTGAAGTCTGGTAGGTTGAAAGGGGGATGTGGACTGGATATTATTAGGAACTTGATCTTTGTTTTATTCAGTTTCATTTCAGATGTTATGGACCAGGTTTCTATGATATCCAGTCCAGACTGAATTTCATCTTTGATTCCATTTATGTCCGCTATGAATGGGGTGTTACATGATCTTGCAAAAAAAAAGGCCCAATGCTGATGAAAACATTTCCTTGTTAAACTTCTAATATTTTATTGCACATCCTTGTTAAAGATATCAGAGCCAGACAAGGCCATGTTTCGTTTCTGCTTTAGGGACAGTCCTAAAATACAATATAAACATTAGCTTCTCTAAAAATTACAAATAGTTATGATATACAAGCTTATTATAATATAAGACAACTTAACATAATTACTCACATCAAGCCATGATTCTCTTTTCTTAAACACAACATTCTCAAAATGGCGCTGACATGAGGACGCTAACTTTCTTAGGATCAGCTGATTTTTTGGACCAATTAGAACCCAACGATCCCCAATCTAATTCCATATTTAAACCCACTGGAAAAACTGTACATAATTTAAAGATCCACAACTGTTCTTTATAATTTAATAAAGTATTAATATTGACACTGTCCCAACCCACTACAATCTTATCCAATATTCACCATTTAAAATCTGACTCCATGCTTTTTAATTTATGTTCATTTATTCTTAATTTGATCGCTAGACTGGAGCGCCCCACATATGAAAGCCCACGGGGCATTGCATGTATGTATATATATTGTAAGCTCTTTGAGCAGGGACTGTCTTTCTTCTATGTTTGTGCAGCGCTGCGTATGCCTTGTAGCGCTATAGAAATGCTAAATAGTAGTAGTAGTATATATATATGTGTGATATATATATATATATACATATATATATGATTTTATGAGAATCACAAGTGGTATTGTGATGTGTCACTAATCTCTGACCATATATATATATATATATATGATTTTATGAGAATCACAAGTGGTATTGTGATGTGTCACTAATCTCTGACCATTAGTTGGACTATCCAATCTAAACCTTCAATAGTGGTCACGCACCACTGACAGTGGCTGCATCTAAGATGGCCCAACATATTTATATCATTTTGAACATAATCCATTCTTTTATAGGTCAGCATTTCCCCAATGGTTTTACCCCTCTTATATGCTATCAAAGGAATTTCACCAAAACAAGCATGCAGAGACAGTATTGACCAATATATAAAAATCAATGATACTACAACATTAATGTGGGTCATAAATGCAAAAATGGCTACTATTCTACTATTTGTGGTGTCTGTTTTGTAGGAGAGTAACGCCTCTCTGTGTGCAAATTTAGCTCTGAGGAAAGCCTTTCTCACAATAGTTTTAGGGTACCCTCGAGCCAAATACCTTTGAATTAATAATTTAGCATGAAACATAAATTCTGATTCTGTTGAACAAATTCGATGGACCCTTAAAAATTGACTTATGGGTAAAAGCTCTTAGAATGGAGGAAGGTATTTCTAGCTATTGTCTTTCTAAACAGTGTAGTATGCAACCTGTCTTTGTCTTTATATATGTGAACATCCAAAAAATCAGTGGAGTTATTATCAAATGTTAAAGTAAACTGTAAACATAGATTTAAGGAATTAAGCCACTCAGTAAATTCAGTAGTTCCTTTAGTACTACTGATGTTCTTGTTGGGTCTTTGCTCGGGTATTGGGACCCCACGTAATTCGTGGATCTCGATAGGTCACGTGTTTTGTTCCATATTCAGGCTTATTTTTGAAAGAGGAGGACACCCATGTTTCGACACAAATTGCAAGATGGGCATCCTTCTCACAGGGTCGCCCAAATCGGCATAATCGAAAACAGATTTTGGGCGTACTCAACTACTCTTCGTCACGGGGACGACCAAAGTTCACGGGGGCGTGTCGGAGGCGTAGTGAAGGCGGGACCTGGGCGTGCCTAACACATGGGCGTCATCGACCGATAATGGAAAGAAGAAGGGCATCCCTGACGAACACTTGGACGACTTTACCTGTTCCTTTTTTTCTTACGACGAAGGCACAAAAATGTGCCCTAAATGACCAGATGACCAACGGAGGGAATCGGGGATGACCTCCCCTTACTCCCCCAGTGTTCACTAGTCCCCTCCCACCCTCAAAAAAGTTTTAAAATATTTTTCCAGTCTTTATGCCAGCCTCAAATATCATACCCAGCTCCATGACAGCAGTATGCAGGTCTCTGGAGCACATTAGTTTCACTTTTCCCGATCACGTGACGCCATGACCAGGAGCGGTTGTTGAAACTTCCGCTCCGGCCAGCTTACCCACTCAACCCTCAAAATCCAGGAAAACGCCCCAGTAAAGAATCGATAAACACCTTAGCCCTGCAATAAGAAGGGAAGGTAATTAAATCGGCGCTACTCACGGAAGAATCCATGGCGGCGAAAAGCGTTCGCCGAGACAAAGAAAAGACGCGGGCCGGCGAGGACAAAATGGCGGCGCCGGCGAGCCCGGCTGCGACGGCCTTGAGCTCCGTGTGGGTGGCGGAGGTGATGGCCGCCATGGAGCCTCTGCTGGATCGACGATTGGGGCCCATCGACAGTAAAATAACATTAGTCCAGGAAAACTTGGGACAGCTTACCAAAGAACTAGCGGAGTATCAGCAACGTCATGGAGCTCTCGAAGACAAAGTGCACAAAATGGAGGAGGAAAATATTAAGCTTAAAACCATGGTGGAAAGCTATGAAGGAAAGCTTGAAGACCTCGAGAATAGATCAAGGAGGAATAACTTAAGATTGGTGGGTCTGCCTGAGGCTTTGGAGACTGTAAACCTGCGGGTATTTTTGGAAAAATGGTTGCCAGAACAACTACAACTCCCAGAAGACCTGGGAGTTCTCCAGGTAGAGAGAGCACATCGAGTGGGGCCCAAGCCTGTGGAAACCACACGTCCAAGAGTGGTGATCTGCCGCATCTTAAATTTTGCGCACAAAGAGGCAATACTGCAAGCTTTGAGGAAAGATCAGGAGCTGCAATATGGGAACAAAAAGATCTTATGCTTCCAGGATTACTCTGCTGCGGTGGCAATGCAGAGAAGGAAGTTCTCTCCTATCTGCACAAAACCTTTTGAAAAGAAAATTCGATTTGCACTGCAATATCCAGCTAAACTAAGAGTCACCTATCAAGCGGTCACACAGGTTTATACAACGACCGAACAAGCACAAGCTTTTTTGAACTCTGTGGAACACCGCTGACTGAGAGGTTAAATGGAGGATCAACAGATATCTAATGGAAGATGGGATCGAGGGAAACATGGATACAACAAAATGGATTACAAAAAGTTAATTAGATTTGGAAGATGTTAAGACCCAATTCGTTGGGCGGAATTGATGGTTCGACAAGATTGTGACCACAGGAGGAAGCCTAGGAGAACTTACTAGGCAACTAGAATCCCTTGGGCATGTGCTGCAGAATGGACTGGGCAGAAGTCTGGGATTATTGAATAGCATACTACAGAGAATCGAGGTATAACCTTTACACCAAAGAATTGAGGTGATTTTGTCAGAGTGGCTTGGATTAATATCAGAGTGATACTACCGAGGGCCATCCCGGGGACATTCTTGCAGAGGGTTGTGGAGGATTCTCCTTACAGACCAGAGAGACAGCTTGAGAACTCTGGAATAAGGTTTTGTGAAGTTTGTTAAATGCTGTTTTTTGGACTAACTGGAAAAGTTACACAATCATAAATTAGAGACATACTGAAGAGAGGAAGACGAGGGGAAGCATTTTGTGTTAGTTGGTTTACGAGAGGGAGGGGGGTAGGAGGTGTTATACGTGATGATCTCATTTAGAGGCTTGGGTTTAGAAGAAGGGAAGTTGGGGTTTAAGGGGATAGTTAGGTTTCATAAAGGGGAAGAGGGGGGATTTGGGGGATGGGGGGGGACTGAGACCTGGAAGATACGGCTAGTGGGGTTTGAGAATGAACTAAAATGGCTAAGGACAGTGTATGAGGAGGGGTGGAGGCTGGGACATCCCTCTTCATTGTATAAATGGTATACATCTTGTGATCAGATTTTTTATGTGACCTGGGTCCACTAAAAATAGTTACATGGAATGTGGGAGGGATCTCGTCCCCAATTAAACGCTCAAAAATTTTGCAACATTTGCAAAGACATAAAGTCGATATAGCCTTCCTCCAGGAAACCCATCTATCGGCTGGGGAACATGCTAAATTGCGAACTTGGTGGGTGGGGGATTGTGTATCCGCAGAGGCACAAGGAAAGAAAGGGGGGGTTGCCATCCTGTTTCGAAAAGGAATAGTGGATAAGGTGGAGGTGAACTTCACAGATCCAGGGGGTAGATTTCTGCTATGTGAGGCTCATGTGCAGCGCCAAATTGTGTTGTTTGGCAATGTATATGCTCCGAACCAATATGATCGGAAGTTCTATAAGATGATCACTTCGCGACTGTTAATGAGCAAATCTTTGCCCATAATAATAGGGGGAGACTTTAATATGGTGATGGACCCCTTGATTGACAGTACTGGGGCTAGGAGGAATGAGTTTAGACAGGAGTCTCGGGGGCTGCCTAATCTTTGTCGACAGGCGGGGCTAGTGGATGTCTGGAGGACTTTCAATCCGCAGGGGAGAGATTACACACACCTCTCGAGGGCGCACGGCACACAGGCACGAATTGATTATTTGTTGATTTCAGAACAGATGTTCAATTCAGTGACGGCATCTGCAATAGGAGCAGATGTGATATCGGATCATGCCTGGGTGGAAATGAGCTGGGCGCCTCGGGAAGAGAGGGGAGGGGCACGGAGATGGGTATTTCCCGCAGAGCTATATCGGGATCAGGGTTTCAGGGCCTCCATACATCAGAGTTGGCGGGATTATAAAGTACACAATGCAATGCACGTTGAAGACCCGGTCCTGTACTGGGAGGCGGCTAAGGCAGTATTTCGAGGAGAAATCATCAGCTATATGGCTCACAAACGTAAAACTAGGAATAGAGAGATATTGAGGTTGAGTCAATTAGTATGCAGAGCTCGGAGAAGATATGGGCAGCAGGCCTCCATTGAGAATAGACAACATTTAATGCTCTTGCAGACTAAATTAAATGAAATCCTTCATTATAAAGCAGTTAAATCGCAAATCTATTATAAATATCAATTATATAAGCATGGGAACAAATGTGGTCGTTTGATGGCGCGCCTGATTGCAACCAAACAGGGTAAAACTAGGATTTTGACTATGAAGAAGAGGCAGGGAGAACGAGTCCACACGGACAAGGAAATTAGTGAGAGTTTCTATCAATATTACAAAAAATTATATGAGGCCCCGCCGGATGATGGTCTGACGGGAGACTCCTACTTAGATCAGATGGGATTACCAACACTATCCCCTCAAGAGGCACAGCGACTTAATACTCCTATTACACCAGACGAGGTGTTTCTGGCGATTAATCAAAGTGCACTGCTTAAGGCGCCGGGAGTAGACAGCTACCGAGCGGAATTTTACAAGATCATGGGAGAAGAAATCACTGAGCCCTTAGCTGCAATGTTTAACATATTAATAGAGCAGGAAAGGATGCCTCCGGATTTAAATACAGCTTGTATTATAGTACTCCCCAAGAAAGGGAAGGACCCGGAACTAGTTGAATCATATAGGCCCATTTCGCTTCTAAATTATGAAGTGAAATTGATGGCTAAGATCTTAGCGAACAGATTAGCGAGAATTCTGCCGAACCTTATACACGACTCCCAGGTGGGGTTTGTAAGGGGACGGAAAATCACTAAGAATGTTTGCAAGGTGTTGACCTCATTAGAAGCCAGATGTCGAGGGAAGGAAAATTCTTTGTTAATAAGCTTTGACGCTGAAAAAGCTTTTGATAAAGTAAAATGGAATTTCCTATATGCTGTTCTTCAGAAATATGGCTTCACGGATAGATTTTTATCAGGGATCAAAGCATTGTACTCAGCACCAAAGGCCAGAATATCGGTAAATGGGATTGAGACAAAAGATTTTGAAATAGGCCGGGGAACACGCCAAGGTTGTCCTCTGTCACCATTATTATTTGTGCTATCACTGGATCCCTTGTTGAGAGAAATTGAGGAACAGAAAGCGGTGGCAGGGGTAAAGATAGGAAGCGAGGTCTTTAAGGTAGCGGCTTTCGCAGATGACATCTTGGTCCATTTAACAGACCCACAAGAATCCCTGAACGCTTTATTAGAGATCTTCTCCGAATACGGAGACTATGCGGGCCTCAGTTTGAATTTAGAGAAATCGGAGGCCTTGGCCTCCTCAGAGGAAGTGTGGAGGCGGTGGAGAGGCGAGTTCCCTCTGAGGAAAGCACAAACCTCTTTTAGGTATCTAGGAATCTTGATGCCTATGGATCTCTCGCGGTTGTATGATCTGAATATTACTTGGCTGTTAGAGGAGACCCAGCAGGTGCTGCAAGGATGGATGGATTTGCCATTGTCAGTGTTAGGGAGAGTAAACATGATTAAAATGGTGTTGTTCCCCAAATGGCTTTATGTGATGCAGACCATCCCAGTTTGGCTCCGACGGAAAGACCTAAACAGTTTTTACAAGTTAGCATCAAAGTTCTGTTGGAGAGGCAAGAAGCCACAGGTTCGTTTCTCACAGTTAGTAGGGAGCTGGAGCCGAGGAGGAATGGGCATGCCAAATTTAGAATTATACAATAAAGCATGTCATTTGCGTTATCTGGGAGATTGGTGTTTAGACACACAACGATATACTCCCACGGCGCTGGAGGCAGCACTTTGGGAACCTTATCAACTTTTTTCGCTTTTACACCACAAAACGCGAGATCTACCGGAGGGATTAAGTAAAAGTGTGCTGTTGCGCTCGCTCCGAGAGGTGTGGGGAGTGCTTATACGTCAACTAGGGGGGGACCCAACAACAACAGATTTGATAACCATACGTGGGAACGGTGCATTTTTGCCAGGATTGTCAAGCCGATATTTTGTTGAATGGGCTAGGCGGGGAATTTCTAAATTGGAACACCTGGTGGGTGAAGATGGGCAGCCCCTTACCGACGAGGAGTTATTGGGAAAGGTAGGCGACTCCTGAGGGAATAGATTTGCTATACGTCAAGTGCGACATTATATCACTTCTCTACCGGAAGATCCTCTGAGAACTCGGTTGGGGGAAAGGATACGAGAATTTTTTCACTCTTTTGGTGAGGGCGAATTCACAATATCCTTACTTCATAAAACAATATCAGGATGGCTGCCCCCCAGGGACTATAGACAACTGAGGAGTGCTTGGGAAAAGGAATTGGGAGTTGTAGTGACTTCATGGGACATCACTAAATCAATAGCACAAATACCCCTGTTAGTATCAGATGCTCGTTTGAGAGAATGTGCCTATCGCTGCATTCATAGGGGATATGTAACTACAGCTCAACTAGCACATATGGGAGGAAATCGTAGTCCGGACTGTCTTAAATGTGGAAGACATCCTGGCACAATGCTGCATATGTTTTGGAGCTGCCCAATTTTAAAAAGGTTCTGGACACGAGTCCGAGGTTTTTGGGAGGAGCGGATGGGGCTGCGGATCTTGGGGACAGTTGAACAATTGATTTTAGACATTCCGGGGTCCTTTAGAGGGCGGAATCGCTTTGAAACATTAATGCTCCGTAAGATGAGCCTATTGGCCAGGAAATGTATCTTACAGTACTGGACGGTCAAGGATCCTCCGGCATACTGGCACTGGAGAAACCAGTTACATCAGCTGGTGTCTTGGGAGGCGGGAGAATCTAGGTTCTCACAGAAAAAGAGAGTCACATTTTTGGCTATCTGGGGCCCTTATTTGCAAAGTCTAAGCCATAGAGGCCGTAGTTTACTTTTAAATACAGGGTGAACTCCACGGGCTGATACTGAATGGTTATCCAGGTCTGGGGTAAAGGGGGGGTAAGGGAGGGAATGGGAGAGGGCGGGGGAGGATTAGTATATTTGATGGGGTAATAATGTTGGCAAAAATTTACAAATGCTGTATGCTAGTTAGCAATTGTTGTATATTTAGATTGAGGCTGGATGGACGTTATATGCAGAGCTTGTATGACAATGTTGGTGTTGATACAATGTCAATAAAAAACGTTTGAACATAGTTTCACTTTTCCCTGCTCTTTCCCACTCTATACTTGGTGGATGCAGGCACATTGGTTCGCCTTTCCCTGCGTTTCCCACTGTTCTGTACCTCCGGAGTTGATTTGATTGCCTCTTTTGCTGTTTACTCTACTTTCCTCACAGCGTTAAAAAAAAAAAAAAAAAAGCAAGAGGTTTTCTTCAGTTTCTACAGCGTGACTGGAGCTTGTATACTCGGTCCAGTGAGGTAAGAGTGTTTTCTGACTCCTCCGGGGAGGGCCCGCGATCGGGACGTTTTTGCTGCGAAGCCGCCATTTTGAATTTTCCGCCGTTTTTCGGCGATGGCTGAAGAAAGTGTTAAGCGCTGTTCCAAGTGTGGCAAGCGCAGATCAGCAGCGGGGCTCTGTAAAACGTGCTGTTCAGGCGTAAGAGCCGGCCCGAGCATGGCGAGCGATGATTCTTCCCGCTCGGTGGAGCTGGCAGCGGGCGCCATTTTGAAAGCACCACATGGTGCGACCCCCGCTGAGGCGGAGGGTCTGGAGACCGGAGGGGGCCCTCGAATTGAGGCTGGCCAAAGAGCTACTAGCCCCGGACTGGAACTGGGTGCCCAGGGCGAGTTTTTCTCCCCTGACTTTGTATTATTGCTTCATAATGCATATATGCTTAAAAGAGCTCAGCCACAGGGGTTTTCTACGGCCCCCCTTACAGCCCCTCCGGTGGATGCAGGCCTGGGATTGCCCTCTGAGGCGTTTTTCCCTGATAGCTGGCTGCAAGAGAAATGCAGAAGGGTAAATTCCCCTTCAGAGAGTGGCGCACCCCCCTTTCCCTCCCCCCCCCCCTTGGTCAGGATGTGGTGACTCTGAGGGGTCTGGCAGGCCCTCCTGGCCAGAGGAAACAGAGGAAGGTGCAGAAGGGCCACTGGATCCAGATGATCCGTCCGCGGTGAGGATTTTCCACCGCGAGGAGCTGCCAGCACTTATTTCAGATTGTCTTACAGGTCCTCTCTATTGAAGATCCTGGGAGTGGCGTGGCCTCCTCTGGAAATCCGAGGATGGCAAGTACCAAAAAGCCTGCTCGAGCCTTTCCTTTGCATGACTCCATCCAAGAGCTTATTTCAGCTCAATGGGCTGACCCCGAAGGACCTTTGAAAGTTTCCAGGGCTATGGGGCAATTATTCCCTCTGAGTGAGGAGCATTTGGCTCGCTTTGCAATGCCTAAGGTGGATGCCCTAGTCACAGCTGTGACAAAGAGAACTACCCTCCCGGTTGAAGGAGGTGTTGCCCTGAAGGACATGCAAGACCGTAGACTGGAATCAGCACTTAAACGGTCCTTTGAAATTGCTGGTGTTACTATTCGGGCGTCTGCATGCAGTTGTTATGCTGCTGGAGCCTGCCTGGCATGGTTGCAACAGGCAGTGGAACAGCCCGGTGATGGAGCGGAGCCCTTGTCTGAAGTGGCTCCGCGAATGGAGTCGGCCTTGTCCTTTTTGGCTGACTCCCTTTATGATATTGTCAGTGCATCGGCTAAACAGATGGCTGTAGCAGTGGCGGCTCGCCGTCTTCTGTGGCTACGGCATTGGGTGGCAAACATGGCCTGTAAGCAAAGGTTGGTGAAGTTGCCCTTTCAAGGCCTTCTCCTGTTGGGTGAGGAGTTGGAGAAAATTGTGAAAGGCCTGGGAGATGCTAAACCCCAGCGCTTACCCGAGGATAGGCTGCGGCCTCCCTCCAAGGGTCAGGTGGTTCACTCCTCTTATAGACCTCGCTTCCGTGAAGCTAGAAGGTACCGCCCGGGGCATTCTGCTGGATCCACTTCTCGTGGCCGGTTTTCAGCAGAGGAACTCCTTTCGCTCGGACAAACGTTCCGCAGCAGCAGGCTCAAGACCTGGAGTTCAAGGGCGACCCTCTCAATGAGGGTGTGCCAGCCCCCTCCTCGATTCCTGTTATAGGAGGACGTCTTTCCCTCTTTCTTGAGGAGTGGGCCAAGATTACCTCAGATCAGTGGGTCTTGGACCTGATCAGAGAAGGATACCGAATAGAATTCGATGCCCCGATAAGAGACGTGTTTGTGGAGTCCCGATGCGGTTCTGCCGCCAAGCGGGCGGCGGTAGAGGAGACCTTACAAGGCTTGATTCACATTGGGGCGGTTTCCCCCGGTGCCTCCTGCCGATTTCGGCTGTGGCCGCTACTCCATTTACTTTGTGGTGCCGCGAAAAGGTGGGTCTTTTCGCCCTATTCTGGACTTAAAAGAATTAAACAAGTCCCTAAGAGTGCGGCATTTTCACATGCAAACCCTGCGCTCCGTCAGTGCGGCGGTACAGCCAGGAGAGTTTCTCATGTCTCTGGACCTGAAAGAAGCTTACTTGCACATTCCAATTTGGCCCCTGCACCAGAAGTTTCTGCGGTTTGCGGTGATGGGAAAACATTTCCAGTTTCGGACCTTGCCTTTTGGCCTCGCCACAGCTCCCCGAACCTTTTCGAAGGTAATGGTGGTAGCAGCTGCTTTGCTCAGGCGAAAAGGTATCAGGGTTCACCTGTACCTAGATGACTGACTCATCAGAGCAGACTCTGTAACACAGAGCTATCAAACTACAGCCTGAGTGGTCTCACTACTTCAATCTCTGGGCTGGGTCGTCAATATGGCCAAAAGTCACCTGACCCCCTCGCAATCTCTAGAATATTTGGGGGCCAGGTTCGACACAGACTCGAGCTATGTATAACTACCCGAGCTAAGGCGGTGCAAGCTTCAGAATCAGGTCCGTCTGCTCCTAAGGATGCCCCGCCCGCGAGCTCGGGACATTGTCCAGCTGTTGGTATCGATGATGGCCACCTTGGATTTGGTGCCCTGGGCGAGAGCGCACCTGAGACCTCTGCAGTATTCCCTGCTTCAACGATGGTCTCCAGTATCTCAGGATTATCAATGCAGACTCTCTTGGCTCCCTGCGGCCCGACTCAACATGGAGTGGTGGCTGCGGCGAGGAATGCCGCTGGCGCTCCCCGATTGGTGCCTAGTGGTGACAGATGCCAGCCTGAAGGGCTGGGGCGCACATTGCAAGGGGAAGCATGCCCAGGGTCTTTGGACACCCAACGAGTCGGAGTGGTCCATCAATCGCCTAGAGTTGAAAGCGGTGTTTCAGGCGCTTCTGGCCTTTCAAGTGACCCTGGAAGGATTGGCTGTCAGAGTGATGTCTGACAACACGACAACAGTGGCCTACATAAACCGACAAGGCGGCACTCAGTGCAGAGCGCTGGCCGCGCAGGCCGAACAGATTTGCCACTGGGCCGAGCTGCATCTACAGTTTCTGTCGGCAGCTCACATTGCAGGTCAGAGCGACGTGCAAGCCGATTATCTAAGCAGGCATCAAATCGATCCAGCGGATTGGGAACTGGCAGACGAAGTATTTCTGCAGATATGTGCCAAATGGGGCAAGCCCGTAATGGATCTTATGGTGATAAGCTCAACTGCCAAAGTCCCATGCTTTTCAGCAGACGGAGAGACCCTCGCTCAGCCAGGTTGGATGCCTTGGCTCAACCCTGGCCTCTGGTATGTGTTCCTTCTGTGGCCCTTGATAGGGCGTGTGCTCCTGCGGATTCGGCTTCACCCAGGAGAAGTGGTTCTCATCGCCCCGGATTGGCCCAGGGGGCCTTGGTATGCGGACCTCCGACAGAAGCTAGTGGAGGCTCCCCTTCCTTTACCTCTGGTACCGAACCTGTTGTCGCAGGGACCGGTGGCCATGGAGGACGCCTGCCGTTTTGGTCTTACAGAATGGCTATTGAGAGGGCGCAATTGAGAAGCAAAGGCTATTCCAATAATGTTATTTCCACTCTCCTGCAGGCCCGCAAGCGGTCCACTTCCGTGGCTTATGCCAGGATCTGGCGCCAGTTTGAGGCTTGGTGTGTTTCAAAAGCGATCACACCCATGCGGGCTCCTGTCTCGCCGATTCTGGACTTTTTGCAGGATGGTGTACAAAAAGGCTTGGCCTATAATTCCCTGCGGGTGCAAGTGGCAGCATTGGCCTCCCTTCATGGTAAGGTTGCAGGCGTGTCTTTAGCTGCTCATCCAGATGTGGCATGGTTTCTTAAAGGGGTGCTTCGGCTCCGTCCTCCCATGCGGGCACCTTGTCCAGCTTGGAACCTGGGGCTAGTTTTGAAGGCTCTGCAGGGTTCTCCTTTTGAGCCGCTACGGCGAGCTTCAGAGAAAGATTTGACACTAAAGGCCGTGTTTCTGGTGGCCATTACTTCGGCGAGACGGGTGTCAGAACTCCAGGCGCTGTCCTGTCGAGACCCATTTCTACAATTTTCAGAGTCCGGGGTCACGGTTTGTACCGTGCCTTCCTTCATTCCTATGGTGGTTTCAGCGTTTCACCTAAACCAGCCTATTTTTCTACCCTCTTTTGTTAAGGAGGAGTTTCCAGAATGCTTTGGCCAGTTGCACCTGTTGGATGTGCGCAGGACTCTGTTGCAGTATCTGCGAGTTACTAATTCTTTCAGGACCTCTGATCATTTGTTTGTTTTACTATCAGGTTCTTGCAGAGGGTCTCCAGCGTCTAAAGCCACTATTGCCCACTGGCTCAAAGAAGCTATCTTTTCAGCTTATCTGCTTGCCGGCCTCCACCTGTAGCCTTTAAGGCACATTCTACAAGAGCGATTTCTTCTTCTTGGGCTGAAACTGGAGCACTCTCTCTTCATGAGATTTGCAGTGCAGCAACATGGTCTTCGAAGCTCTCATTTGCCCGACATTACAGGCTGGATGTGGCTGCTAGGAGGGATGCGCGTTTTGGAGCACAAGTGCTAACGCGTGGTGTGACTTGTTCCCACCCTATATAGGGATTGCTTTGATACATCCCATATGTAATGGCTTCATCTGCTTGATGACAAGAGAAGGGAAAATTAGGTTCTTACCTTGGTAATTTTCTTTCCTTTAGTCATAGCAGATGAAGCCATGAGCCCTCCCTGTATGATTGTCTGTATGATGTGAATCTGTTTCAGGTTCTGTTCTTGTTTCCTGAAGTTCTAATCCTTCCTTGGGAGAAAGTTGGAAAGCAGTCTTCAGGATTCTTGTTCACTTAAAGGAGGATGAGTTCATTACCTCCAGTTCATGTGTAGGAGGTTGAGTTCATTCCCTCCAGGAGGATGTGTGTATTCCCTCCATAAATACAAAGAGGAGGACGAGTTTATTCCCTCCAGGAGGATGTGTTCATTCCCTCCTTTTGAGTTCATGCTCTTGTTATGGGGCCATCGTTTGCTGTGAGGAAAGTTCATGTTATTTGGAAGCTTCAAATACTGAAGAGGCAGTGGAGCTAGCTGACCATGTGGCACTGTGAAATTTGAGTGCTCTCTCTCTCCCCCTGCTGGTTGATGGACACAACCCATACGTAATGGCTTCATCTGCTATGACTAAAGGAAAGAAAATTGCCAAGGTAAGAACCTAATTTTCTCATCTGCGTTGGGCCTTTTTTTTGCAATATTGTTGAGAAGCCCCCATTATAGAGATCACCTTTACTGATTTCAGTTGGATTAATCATTACATCCTAGTGGTGCCATTAGTATGTTGAATAGAATTGGTGATAATGGTGATCCCTGTGGTACTCCACATTTTGGAGCCCATGGAGAGGAAATGACTGTTGACATTTTGACTTGATAGGATCTTGATTTGAGGAACCCGGCAACCCATCTTAGCACTGTTCCTCCTGTCCCTAAAGTGTCCAGCAAATAGAGCAGTATTTCGTGGCCCACCACATGAAATGTGCTGGACTTGTAAAACTAAAACCGATCTTCCTACACTTATCTCCTTTTTTACTTCGTTCTCAAAGAAAATTAGTACTGTTGATTCTGTGCTGTGATGTGGTCTGAATCCTGACTGAGATTTGTGTAGCACTCAATAGGACATGTGGAGGGGCATAATTGAACGCGAATGCCTATCTCCATGGGCGTCTATGTCCGAAAACGGGTACGTGAAGAGGCGGGACAGACCGTATTTTCGAAAAAATGGACGTTTTTCAGCTGGGCGTTTGTTTTTTTTTTAAGCGATAATGGAAACTAAAAACGCCCAGCTCAAAAACGTCCTAATCCGAGCCATTTGGTCATGGGAGGGGCCACGATTCTTAGTACACTCGCCCCCCTGACATGCCAGGACACCAACTGGGCACCCTAGAGGTCAGTGTGGTGGACTTGACAATGCTTCCACATGCATAGTAGCTCCCTTACCACGGGTGCTGAGCCCCCAACCCCCCTCCCCCAAAACCCACTACCCACAAATGTACAACACTACCATAGCTCTTAGGGGTGAAGGGGGCACCACCATGTGGGTACAGTGGGTTTTAGAGACCTCCCATTTACCAGCACAAGTGTTACAGGTAGGGGGGATGGGCCTGGGTCCACCTGGCTGAAGTGCACTGCGGTACCCACTAAAAGTGCTCCAGGGACCTGCATACACGCAGGCCTCTAGGACTTTTTGTGCTATATAACATTGGCACACCAGTTGACACCTGAAGACTAATCTCTCCGAAAACATCCTTTATTGGAATAAGCACGCTTACTCACAGTTAACTGCAGATCAGAGGTTGTGCCCCACTGGCAACGTGTCCCCCTGGTACTGAGATTAGCAGTAGATCAGAGCTTGCAGAATGCTGTACAATGCCCTCTTTCAGCCACATTCAAGGTAAGAACTAAGTTCTGTAACGTGGCTAACACGTGAAAGGGATCTAAACCTGGCTTACAAAAATGGCCACTACCTCATGGACTACCGGAAACAAAACAGGGCACACTCTGACCCAGCAGAGGAAAAAGCACCATGGGAGTAGAGCCTACCAACTACCAACATCGTGAGCATTTGCCACAAGCTAGTGGAATCACGGAGCCCAATACCCTACACCTACCACAATGCATTGCTGATGTGACTCTGCAGTGCGCATAACAGAAAAGGTGTCACACTCACCCGAGAGCCACATCAGAACCAGGGAAAGGCTGTCCGAGGATAGAACACATTCTGCTGTCATGGAGGTGGGTACGGCATTTGAGGCTGGCATACAGGCTGGAAAAAAAGTTTTTAAAGTGGGTTTTTTTTGGTGGGAGGGGGTTAGTGACCACTGGGGAAGTCCGGGGAGGTCATCCCCGATTCCCTCCAGTGGTCATCTGGTCAGTTGGGGCACGTTTTTGGCACGTTTTTGGGACTTGTTCGTGAAAACAAAGGGTCCACAAAAAGTGACCCAAAATCGCGGTAAAAATGCCTTTTTTTTTCGATTATCAGCTAAAGACGCCCTTCTCTCCTCAGCCGATAACCATGCCCCAGTTCCGCCCTCACCACGCCTCCGACACACCCCCATCAACTTTACCCGTTTTTGCGACGGATTGCAGTTGGAAACGCCCAAAATCGACTTTCGATTATACCGATTTGGGCGCCCACGGGAGAAAGACGCCCATCTCCTGATTTGGGTCGCAATATAGGCATTCTTCTCTTTCGATTATAAGCAGGATATTCAATTAGCTGTTTTTTGACCAACCCTTCCACTACTTTAACTAGAAGGGGGGTGGATGCTACCGATCTGTAGTTTGTTATATCATTAATTTTGTTTATGGTGTTCTTGAGAAATGGAGTCAGTAGTATGTTTCCTTTGTTTCCTTGGAGTTGTCCCCTCCCTAGCAGAGAGGCTAGGTGTTTTGTTAAGGTCTGAGTAAATTATATGGGCGCTTCTCTCATTATAACATTCGGGTATTCTTCCAATATACAGTGTGATTTCGCGTATTTGCTTAGCAAGGGTTGAACTTCTTTAGTTGTTGGTGGTTGGAAGGAGGTCCATGTTCTCTCAGCCCACAAAGATTCAGTTTGCCACCCTGGTACTTCCAAGAATTTGTCAATATGTACCATAGGAGTGGGTAATCATGACCTTATTTTTTTCCACTTTTTGTTTGAAGTATGTGGCTAAGGCTGTTGCGGAGGGGGAGAGCTCGTTAGTAGATGTTATTGTTTGTGTGTCAAATAAGTTTCGCCTTATATGGTAGCCTTATATGGCTATACCACATGAACTTTATCATGCCACAACATCACTCTGTAGTTGTTTGAAATTTATCTTACCACAACATCACTTTGTATTTGTTTACACTGGAGTCTGCAAATGCCTCTCCGGCACTGTGTAAGCCACATTGAGCCTACAAATAGGTGGGAAAATGTGGGATATAAATGTAACAAATAAATGAATAAGTTGTTCATTAAGCTGTATAACTTTTTGGTTGGCCTGTTCTGATGTATAGTTTATAAATAGAAATAAAAAAAAAAAAAAAATTCCTTCTTGCCTGCTGAATAGTATTTTAATAGCTTTTTAATCTAATTATTGGCACTAATTAGCTCCTCAGTTAAATTGTGCACGCAAAATGGGTGTGCTATCACATTTTATAGAATCCGGGGTAGTGGCTAAAAGCAATTTTCAGCTCGTAGACTTTGCCATATTGCTTCTACTCTATATCCTTTCAGAGACGCCAAAGAAAAGCAAGTATTTTATGCTGGTTTTTTTTTTTTTTTTGTAAAGCAATGTGACAGTTGACATTTTCTAGATTTATATCCCGGACACAGTTCTGAAAGATCTCACTCTTTGGCATGGTAAATCTCACTCTTTGGTCTACCCTTGGCATCTCTGGGGTGATTATGACCAATCTGTTAAATTGTGAAATTACGGAGTGGGTGGTTAGCACATGAAAGTTATACATATGCAACCTGTGTGAAATTACAATCTGTGCTACATCTAAGTTTAAATTCCTGACCTGTAACTGGATGTATAATGAGTTATCAAAACATACTTTCAGTAGACACAGCTGTTATATATTGTATGCCCCTTCCATTAGCATTACTAATGAATAATTGACCCACTTTAAACAGCTCCCCTAAATTACAAGCGCTTGTAAATGGAAAACTTGGACCCAACTCAACCCTGAATGTGGAAGCGTTTCATAGATGATGTGATAGTGGTTTGGGAAGTATTCATTAAATCAGTTTTTTAGATATCTTAATACTTGTGACCCTAATATCTGGTTTGAAACTCAAATAGGTGGGTGGAGTATAGATTTCCTGGATGTACATATTACCAGGCAGGGGAGTTTTGTATTTCGAAGATCACTTTTTTGTTCAATACCAGTTTATCACTGTATGTTACATGGAATTTGTAATGTTCAAGCTCTTAATAAAAATTTTATGTAAAAAAAAAAAAGAGACAGTATTCCTATGGGGCAGTTTTTGAGAGTTAAGAGGCTGTGTAGTATACTAGATTCGTATTATTGTTCTAGAATTATATAACTGATTCAGGCAGAGAAGTTATCCCTCAAGTAGTTGAATTGGCTAATAAAAGAGCAACTGATGCGCAAAGGCATTGGTTGGTGAAGAAACCAACTGTGACTGATAATCGGGAGGAGAGGTTCATATATATATCGCCCTATTTTTATTGATTTAAGAAAATTCAACAAATTATGCCCAGGGTTTGAGTTGGGTCCAAATTTTGCATTTACAAGAGCTCGTAATTTGGGGTAGCTGTTTAATGTTGGTCAATAATTCATTAATAATGATAATGGAATGGGGCATACAATATGTAACAGTATGCTTTGATAACTCAAGAGTATTATATATCCAGTTATAGGTCAGGAATTTAAACTTAGGTGTAGCACAGATTGTAATTCCACGCAGGTTGTATATGCTATTTGTTGTCCTTGTCACAAATGGTATATCAGCCAGACAAAGCATAAGGTGAAGCAAAGAATAGCGGAACATTTAAGCAACTTATGTGTACACAAACATGAAACTCCATTGATAGAACATTGTGAGCGCTATCACCATGTAGAAATGGATTTACAATATGTTTCTAACACAAGTTAATGTACCCCGAGGGGTAACATCTCAGCAGTTTTAACTAGAAAAGAGCACAATTTTATTTTTTCATAGGACACAGCAGTTCCAAGAGGTTTGAATTGGGAAATTGAATGGTTGATGTTGTAGGCAGGGGATTGAATCAATCAGAGATAGAGATGGGTTTAACCAGTGGAGACAGATTAGCATACGTTGGCATTCTGTGAGGGTTTGAAGAGTTGGAGTGAATATACCTTTTTCAGGATAGCTGTGTAAATAAAGTTAAAAGTTTAGTAAGGTACATATTTATATAATATAGAGTTTATAATGACATGCTGATATTCAGAGTACTGGAATTGATTTGGTTTTTATTTTTAGCTCTGTTCTCCTGACGAAACATAGTTCCACGTCGGGAACAGAACAATGATTTTTAATTATTTGTTTGTCCTCACATAATCACAAATGCTACACTGGGTTGCATACTTGATCTTTTATTTTGGAGTTTGCTCTGGATCATTTAGCAGAGAACAAATTGCCAAACAGAGGAGTGACTGCATGTGGCTATTATAGAGACCCTTTTACTATGCCGCGTATGCGCGTCCTACTAGCACCAATTTTGAACTACCGTGTGGCCCGGGCAGTAATTTCATTTTTATGTGCATCCACTAAGTGCGCCAACCGAGCGATAATTGGCATTGTATGTGCATAGACCATTACCGCCTGGTTAACACGTGAGACCTTACTGCTAGGTTAGGTGGGTCTCAGGCCTAAAATGGACGCGTGTCAAAATTAATTAATTTATTATTTGTTGCATTTGTATCCCACATTATCCCACCTCTTTGCAGGCTCAATTTGGCTTACAATACATCATGAATAGTGGAACTGAGAAGAGAATAGGCAATTGGTATTACAGAGGATTTTGGGTTACATGATAATGATAAAGCATAATAGTAAAATAACAAGAAAACATTTTAAGATAATTCTGGGTACATGTGGGGGATTTCACATGTGATGATCTTGGTGATATGTCTTGTTGAAGAAATGAGTCTTCAGTAGTTTCCGGAAGCTAGTTAGTTCGTAGATTGTTTTTAGGTTGCACGGCAGCACGTTCCAGAATTGTGTACTCATATAGGAAAAGGTTGATGCGTGCATTAGTTTATATTTTAGACCTTTGCAGTTGGGGAAATGAAGATTGTGTGAGATGATTTTTTAGCATTCCTGGGTGGTAGGTCTATCAGGTCTGACATGTAGGCTGGGGCATCACCATGGATGATTTTGTGAACTAGGGTGCACACCTTGAACGCGATGCATTCTTTGAGTGGGAGCCAGTGTAGTTTCTCTCGTAGGGGTTTAGCACTTTCATATTTTGATTTCCCAAATATGAGTCTAGCTGCAGTGTTCTGGGCTGTCTGGAGTTTTTTGAGTATTCGCTCTTTGCAGTCAGCGTAAAATGCATTACAATAATCTAGATGACTGAGTACCAATGATTGAACCAATTTACAGAAGACAGTCCTTGGGAAGAATGGTCTTACTCTTTTTAATTTCCACATTGAGTGGAACATGTGTTTTTCGCATGATTTTCTAGTGTTAGGTTCGATCAATGGTAACTCCAAGAATTTTTAGGGTGTCTGAGATTGGTAGGTTCAGTTTTGGTGTATTGATGATGGTGGTAAATTTGTTCGAGTTGTGTTGGGAGGTGAGTATTAGACATTGGGTTTTTTCTGCATTAAGTTTCAGCTGGAATGCATCTGCCCATGAATGCATGATATGTAGACTTTGGTTGATGTCGTTTGAGCTTTCCTTTAAGTCTTGTTTAAATGGGATGTAGATCGTTACCTCATCAGCGTATATGTATGGGTTGAGGTTTTTGTTTGATAGTAGTTTGGCCAAGGGTATCATCATTAGGTTGAATAAGGTTGGTGAAAGGGGGGGATCCCTGTGGAACTCCGCATTCAGGTGTCCATGTGGCTGATGTAACTGAGTTTGATGTCACTTGATATGAGCGCGTGGTTAGGAACCCCTTGAACCAATTGAGAACGTTACCTCCGATTCCAACGTATTTGAGGATGTGTAGTAGAACTCCATGATCAACCATGTCAAAGGCGCTAGACATGTCGAATTGTAGAAGTAGTATGTTCTTGCCAGTTGCAATCATTTGTTTGAAATTAGTCATGAGCGTAACTAGTACTGTTTCAGTACTGTGGTTAGAACGGAATCCTGACTGGGAGTCGTGTAATATTGAGAACTTGTTTAGATAATTAGTGAGTTGTTTGGTCACCATCCCTTCTGTTATTTTGGTTATTAAGGGAATGGATGCTACTGGTCTATAGTTGGTTAGCTCACTAGCATTTTTCTTTGCATCTTTGGGTATGGGGTGAGTAGGATGTTTCCTTTCTCCTTCGGGAAGAGTCCATTTTGTAACATAAAGTTCACATGTTTTGTTAGGTCTGTTATAAATTGTTGAGGGGCATATGTCTAGTTTGCAGTGAGATTTGGCGAATCTTTTAAGCGTTTTGGAGATGAGATCTTCTGATAGTATCTCGAATTTGGTCATGGGCATAGACTGGGGGGGCGAGGGGGGGGCAATGCCCCCCAAACGACGACGAGGCGCCGCCGCGCCAGTAGTTAAAAAAAACCAAAAAAACAAACAGGCACGCGCTCCTTTCCGTCCGCTTGGCTTCCCTGCCCTTTCTGTCTGCGTCCCGCCTTCCTCTGACATCATTTCCTTTCGGGCGGGACGCAGACAGAGAGGGCAGGGAAGCCAGGCGGACGGAAAGGAGTGTGTCCGTCTACCCCCCTCTCTTCCTCCCTCCCTCTGGCGCAGGCAGCAGTCTTTTTCAGTGATCCTGGCAGCGGTAGCGACGTACACGCTGCCTTCGGCTCTGCCCCGAAGCCTTGTCTTCAAGTTCCTGTTCCCGCATAGGTGGGAACAGGAACTTGAAGAGAAGGCTTCTGGGGCAGACCGAAGGCAGCATGTACATCGCTACCGCTGCCAGGAACACAGAAAAGCTGAAGAAGACTGTTGCCTGCGCCAGAGGGAGGGAGGAAGAGAGGGGGGTAGACGGATTCACGATCTTGGACCTCGCGGGGGGGGGGGCAGCAGAAGGAAGATGGATGGAACTGGGAGGGGTGGGGAGCAGAGGGAAGGAGCAAGAGATGGATGGGACTGGGAGGGGTGGGGAGCAGAGGGAAGGACCAGGAGATGGATGGGTCTGGGAGCGTTGGGAGCAGAGGGAAGGACCAGCAGATGGATTGGACTGGGAGGGGTGGGGAGCAGAGGGAATGAGCAAGAGATGGTTGGGACTGGGAGGGGTGGGGAGCAGAGGGAAGGAGCAAGAGATGGTTGGGACTGGGAGGGGTGGGGAGCAGAGGGAAGGAGCAAGAGATGGATGGGACTGGGAGGGGTGGGGAGCAGAGGGAAGGACCAGGAGATGGATGGGACTGGGAGCAGAGGGAAGGACCAGGAGATGGATTGGACTGGGAGGGGTGGGGAGCAGAGGGAAGGAGCAAGAGATGGATGGGACTGGGAGGGGTGGGGAGCAGAGGGAAGATGGATGGGACTGGGAGGGATGGGGAGCAGAGGGATGGACCAGGAGATGGATGGGATTGGGAGAGGTCAGGCACAGCAGAGGGAAGGAGCAGAAGATGGATAGGACGGAGGGATGGTGAGCAGAGGGAAGGAACAGAAGATGGATGGGACTGGGAGGGGTGGGGAGCAGAGGGAAGGAGCAAGAGATGGATGGGACTGGGAGCGTTGGGAGCAGAGGGAAGGACCAGGAGATGGATGGGACTGGGAGGGTGGGGAGCAGAGGGAAGCCTACTGGAAAGAAGACACTGCATAAAACAGAAGACACTGGGACCAAAGCGAATAGAAAAACTAAATGATCAGACAACAAAGGTAGATAAAAGTATTTTATTCAGAATTTATTAATTGAAATATGTCAGCTTTTTGAAGTGTGCATCTGTGATATTTTGCCTGTAAATTTCAATTCCTTCCTCCATATTAGCATATTAGCATATTCATTTGCATATGTATATATGCTAATGAATATGCTAATATGCTCCGCCCGTTCTTTGCCCCCCCCCCCCCCCCCCCCCCAAATGAAACAGTCAAACTACGCCTATGAATTCGGTCCAAGTTCTATCTGCTGGGTATACTCCAGGGTCTGGGTCTAGGCAGTCTAGGAGTGCATCATATTCAATAGGGCTGATAGGTATTTTAAGTCGCAGTTGTTCGATTTTCTCCTTGAAGTATTTCGCGAGGCTGTCGGCTCCTGGTGTGTCTTTACTGTTGTTTGTGACTGGTATGGTGTCTAGTAGTTTATTCACGAGTTGGAAGATTTTATGTGTGTCCTTGTAGTTTGGTCCAATTTCAGTTTTGTAATATAGTCTTTTGGTTTGTCTTCTAGTATATTTATATTTTCTTCGAAGTTGTTTCCAAGCGTTGAGTGTGGGTTCGTCTTTCTTTTTACTCCACATGTGTTCTAATCTTCCAACTTGTTTTTTGAGTTTTTTCAGTTCTTCATTGAACCATGGTATTGAGTTCTTTCTGTGTGAGGTTCTGGTTTGAATTGGGGCAATATTGTCTAATATTGATTTTCATCTATTGTTCTATTCTAAGAGGAATTGGATTGTGTCTGCTTTTATTGTCCATCCGTTGTGGTAGATCTGTTGCCAGAATGTTACCAGGTCTATTTTTCCTCTCGTGGTGTAGGTTTTTCGTGTTTGTTTGTTAAGTGAGTCTTTCATCCTCCATTGGAGGGAGATGTATGCTTTGTAGTGGTCTGACCACGGTGTAGGTGTCCATTTTGTATCTGTTAGTATAAGGTTTGAGTCGTGATCGAATTTGTATGTGATGATGTCTAACGTGTGTCCTTTTATGTAGGTTGGTTGTGTGTTTGGTCCATGAAGATCCCATAGTTGCAGGAACTCTTTGCATTCTTGGGTGCTTGTTGTGGTGAGTTCTTCAAGATGTAGGTTAATATCTCCTGTTACGATGAGGTTTGAGGTAGAGACACAAGTGTCTTAGGGGGACAACTGAGAGGGTAAAAACTGTACAACAGGCATGGACGCTGTTCAAAAATACCATCCTGGAGGCCCAGGCCAAACATATTCCACAAATTAGAAAAGAAAGACGGAACTCCAAAAGACAGCCGGCCTGGTTGAAAAGTGAGGTGAAGGAAGCTATTAGGGCTAAAAGAAATGCCTTCAGAAAATGGAAGAAGGAACCGTCTGAAAATAACAAGAAGCAGCATAAGGAGTGTCAAAGCAAATGCAAGGCGCAGATAAAGAAGGCCAAGAGGGATTACGAAAAAAAGATAGCATTAGAGGCAAAAAAGCATAGTAAAAATTTTTTTCGGTATATTAAAAGCAGGAAGCCGGCAAAAGAATCGGTTGGGCCGCTGGATGACCTAGGGGTAAAAGGGGCGATCAAGGAAGACAAAGACGTAGCGGAGAGATTGAATGAATTCTTTGCTTCGGTCTTCACCGAGGAAGATTTGGGTGGAATACCGGTGTCGGAAATGATATTTCAAGCGGATGAGTTGGAGAAACTTACTGACTTCACGGTAAACCTGGAGGGCGTAATGGGGCAGTTCAGCAAACTGAAGAGTAGCAAATCTCCTGGACCGGATGGTATTCATCCTAGAGTACTGATAGAACTGAAAAATAAGCTTGCAGAGCTACTGCTAGTGATATGCAATTTATCCTTAAAATCGAGCATGGTACCTGAAGATTGGAGGGTGGCCAATGTAACGCCCATTTTTAAAAAAGGTTCCAGGGGAGATCTGGGAAATTATAGACCGGTGAGTCTGATGTCGGTGCCGGGGAAAATGGTAGAGGCTATTATTAAAAACAAAATTACAGAGTACATCCGAGGACATGGATTACTGAGACCGAGTCAGCATGGCTTTTGTGTGGGGAAATCTTTCCTGACCAATTTACTTCAATTCTTTGAAGGAGTAAACAAACATGTGGACAAAGGGGAGCCGGTAGATATTGTGTATCTGGATTTTCAAAAGGCGTTTGACAAGGTACCTCATGAAAGGCTACAGAGGAAATTGGAGGGTCATGGGATAGGAGGAAAAGTCCTATTGTGGATTAAAAACTGGTTGAAGGATAGGAAACAGAGAGTGGGGTTAAATGGGCAGTATTCACAATGGAGAAAGGGTAGTTAGTGGGGTTCCTCAGGGGTCTGTGCTAGGACCGCTGCTTTTTAATATATTTATAAATGATTTAGAGATGGGAGTAACTAGCGAGGTAATAATTAAGTTTGCTGATGACACAAAGTTATTCAAAGTCGTTAACTCGCGACAGGATTGTGAAAAATTACAGAAGGACCTTACGAGACTGGGAGACTGGGCAGATGACGTTTAATGTGAGCAAGTGCAAGGTGATGCATGTGGGAAAAAAGAACCGGAATTATAGCTACGTCATGCAAGGTTCCACGTTAGGAGTTACGGACCAAGAAAGGGATCTGGGTGTCGTTGTCGATAATACACTGAAACCTTCTGCTCAGTGTGCTGCTGCGGCTAGGAAAGCGAATAGAATGTTGGGTATTATTAGGAAAGGTATGGAAAACAGGTGTGAGGATGTTATAATGCCGTTGTATCGCTTCATGGTGCGACCACACCTTGAGTATTGTGTTCAATTCTGGTCGCCACATCTCAAGAAAGATATAGTAGAATTGGAATATGTCGGGTTCTCGAGGCAGAACCGGAATACGTGAGCCCTTGGGCCACTGCTGAGGAGCTGCAGCGGCAGGCAAGACCACCCTGGAACTGGATACACAGAAGAGCAGGACTGGAACTCTGAACTGGAGTAGTACTGAGGCAGGCAACTAGAACAGGCAGAACAGGAACAACTTCACCTGAGCTTGACCACCGTTCCTCCGGAGTTGAGTTCCGGAGTGCGGGTGGCCAGCAGGACTTGCAGGATAAGGCAGGAACTGAAGATCAATAGGACCCACCCTGGGTCTGGGGTACACGAGGGAGACTAGGCTAAATACTAGACTCAGACTGAAAGCTGCATGCAGCCACTAAGCCAGAAACACAAGACAGACCAAGGGGACAAGAAATACACAAAGGCTAGGCAGAGACAGGATTCAGGATATACACTCAGGATATACACACTAGCTAGGCAGAGACAGGATTCAGGATATACACAGGATATACACACTAGCTAGGCAGAGGCAGGATTCAGGATATACACTCAGGATATACACACTAGCTAGGCAGAAGCAGGACTCAGGAAATACAAGCAAGCTTGGCAGAAGCAGGACTCAGGGTATACAAGCAAGCTTGGCATAAACAGGACTTGGGATATACAAGCAAGCTTGGCAGAAACAGGACTCGGGATATACAAGCAAGCTAGGCAGAGCAGACAGAAGAAGTAACCAGGAACTAGCAGAGTCTTTGGGCAGGCAGAGGAATAAACCAGGAGCTAACAGTCTTAGGGCAGGCAGCGGATAATAGATTAAACCAGGAGCAAACAGAGTCTTTGGGCAGGCAGCAGATAATTTTTGTCTCTTACCATTTCTCTTATTGTATTGTCATTTTTACTTATCCTATGTTAGCCACATTGTGCCTGCATGTGTGGGAAAATGTGGGGTAGAAATGTACTATAAATAAATAAATAAATAAATAGTAGAATAAACCAGGAGCAAACAGAGTCTTTGGGCAGGCAGTGGACAACAGAATAAACCAGGAGCAAACAGAGTCTTTGGGCAGGCAGCGGACAATAGAATAAACCAGGAGCAACAGAGTCTTTAGGCAGGCAGGAGGCAGAGGAATAAACTGGGATAACAGAGTCAGGGCTGAAGCTTCAGCAGCTCCAAACACAGACAGAGAGAAAATGGCTGAAGCTTCAGACTCCAAACGCAGAGCAAGGCAAAGGAAGGACTAGCAGTCCACAGACACAAATAGCAGATGGGCAAGAGCCCCAGAGAAAGGCTAAATAGCAGCGCAACAGTGCTCTCACTAACCTCACGGCCTATTGGCATAACATTCTTACTTACTATGCAAAGGCCCTGAATGGAAGCACAGTACTTCCTTATGAAGACTCTCCCTGATGATGTCACCTACTGCAGGACAGGAGCAGGGAACACACTCACTCCAAAGAGAGGCTTGGAACACATAGGAAGGACAGGCAGGAGCCATCTTGGAAGCTGGTACAAAACAAGCGGGAGCCATCTTAGATGCTGGCTCCTCATAGAGGCATAGCCCACACAGGTGAGGTCTAGTGAAGCAATCAGCACACAGAGACAGAGACAAGACTAACGCAGAAACAGACAGAAGCCAGCATAGATGCTGACCCCCAGAAATAAGGTAAGTCTGAGGGTGGTCACGACCACAGATGTGACAGAAAAGGTGCAGCGAAGGGCGACTAAAATGATAGCGGGGATGGGACGACTTCCCTATGAAGAAAGACTGAGGAGGCTAGGGCTTTTCAGCTTGGAGTAGAGACGGCTGAGGGGAGACATGATAGAGGTATATAAAATAATGAGTGGAATGGAACAGGTGGATGTGAAGCGTCTGTTCACGCTTTCCAAAAATACTAGGACTAGGGGGCATGTGATGAAACTACAGTGTAGTAAATTTAAAACAAACCGGAGAAAATATTTCTTCACCCAACGCATAGTTAAGCTCTGGAATTCGTTGCCAGAGAATGTGGTGAAGGCGGTTAGCTTAGCAGAGTTTAAAAAGGGGTTAGACAGTTTCCTAAAGAACAAGTCCATAAACCACTACTAAATGGACTTGGGAAAAATCCACAATTCCAGGAATAACATGTATAGAATGTTTGTACGTTTGGGAAGCTTGCCAGGTGCCCTTGGTCTGGATTGGCCGCTGTCGTGGACAGGATGCTGAGCTCGATGGACCCTTGGTCTTTCCCAGTGTGGCATTACTTATGTATTTATGTAATTTTTATGATATAAGCAATACATTTTTAAAAGTGATTTAGGTTTCTTAGTTTTTGATAGTGGAGGAGTGGCCTAGTGGTTAGCGCTGCAGTCTTGACATCCAGAGGTGCCCAGTTCAATTCCCACTGCTGCTTCTTGTGATCTTGGGCAAGTCAGTTAACTCTTCATTGCCTCAGGTACAAACTTAGATTCCATAGCGTCCCACAGATCAATCTGGAGACGAGTGGGTTATGTCTCTCTACCAGCAGGTGGAGATAGAGAGAACTTCAGAGGTTCACTATATGTGGACATGTGCAGCCATCTTAACCTCAGTATTCTCTCTATCTCAGCGGGTGGATGGATATCTCCTGTGCAGCTCTGGTGTGATTTTCCTCCTAGCCTGTTCCCTCAGGTTTAGTTGAGCTGGGGGATTGGCATGGCTTGGCCGGCCAGTTGGGGTACACCTGGTGGAACCAGGTCCCTCCCCTCCCCTCCCCTCCTGGTGCACACCTCTCTTGTGGGCCTCTGCCTTTCCTGAGCTTAGGGCTCTGGTCGTCCTGCCTCTTAAAAAAAAACAACCTGTTCTTGAGTTTTCCTCTGTGTGATCTGTTACAACTGCTATTTGCTGCTCTCTGTGAGGTTGGTAAGCTCACCTATTTGCTGGACCTCTCAGGTATTTTGATCTGTGCCTTAAGGTATGAACTGTTCGCTTCTGTTTACTAGCCTCGGTCTGCATTCCGTCGGATTTGCTGTTTGTACGGTGGCTGCTGCATTGCGGAGGGTCTTCCAGTGTTGGAGTGAGCCTGTCTGCGATGGAATCTTTTGGCGGGCTCTGCACCTTTCGTCCGCATTGTCCACCATCTTGAATGCTCCCGTTGCAGAGCATGAGGCTGTCTGCGTTTTCGCTCGGTTGCAGTCAGGCGTGTTCCGTGCCCTGCCGGCAGTGGGGTGCAGGAAGTGAGTGGCGGGAGCTTTTCTGTTCGGCCTCGGGATGCTGTTGCAATCTGCTGCCCGGTTTGGATTATTTGCAGGGGGGGTTGTTCCTCTCTGCTCCAGCGCTGGTTTTTTCCAGGAAGCTCGATGCTGCGGTCCTTCTGTGCTTACTTTTCTGGGAAGCACCTCCAGGTTAATTAAATGTTTGGTCGCCTTATTTTGCTGATTTCGTGCTGGTGGGTGTTCTGGCAGGAGTAGTGGCGCTGGGCTCGGGGACACTCTCCATTCGGGTCGCGGGCGGCTTTCTTTGTTCCTCCTGGACAGCCCTCGGTGGTCTATCCTTATGAAGCTCCCGGCTCTGGCTTCTAAGCGGGCCTGAAGGGTCTAGGGGAGAGAGTGGGGTGTGCATCCTGGGGGCGTTCTGAAGGCACTCTGCCAGTGTCTGGGCATGCCTCTGTGGTGAGGTTGGTTTATTTATTTATTTATTCTAGGTTGCATTTGTACCCCATATTTCCCACCTATTTCCAGGCTTAGTGTGATTTACATAGTACCGTCAAGGCGTTTGCCCAGTCGTTTGGGGAGTGTGCCAGGTGCCCTTGACCTGGATTGGCCACTGTCGGTGACAGGATGCTGGGCTAGATGGACCTTTGGTCTTTCCCAGTATGGCACTACGTATGTACTTATGTACTTATGTCGGTGGATAACAAATACAAGTTGTTAAGGGACTGCCAAGGCTTTCCTGGAATTGTAATTCCCTAGGGCTCCCTCAGACCCTCCCCTTTTCTCCTGGAGTCTTAGGGGAGCTTCCTCTCAGGTGAGGGATTCTGTCTCTCCTATAGTTTCTTTCGGGGCCCACCACTCACTTCGGAGTATCTCTGCTTTCTTGGCTTGGAGATTTCCCTGGTCTTTATTTATTTATTTATTTATTTATTGCATTTGTACCCCACATTTTCCCACCTTTTTGCGGGTTCAGTGTGGCTTACAATACGTTATGAAAACTGGAAGTACATTTTGTTACAGCTCAGTAATGGATTACATTATGAAGCGTTATGAAAGACAAGTTTTGTAACAAGGAATATAATAATGGAAAAGATCATTGAGACATTGGAAGGAAAGAACGGGAAACTAAAAGGGGCGATACATTGGAGGGAACCCGCGGGAAACAGGAGGGGCGGTATATAATAACAGGCAAGCATTTGGTATACATTTTCTGTGAGTAAGGTATGAGTGAGGTAAGTTTGCGGGAGATGAGAAGGTGAGGTAGGGGATGGGAATTCAGAGTGGCTGTAGTGATGCATTGTTGAACAGTGAGTGCGGTTTTATGTGTTTTGGTTCTTTCCGTAAATTTCCTCAAAGAGGTGGGTCTTCAGTAGTTTGCGGAAGGTTTTTTGCTCGTGGATCGTTTTCAGGTTGCGTGGCAATGAATTCCAATACTGCGTGCTTATGTAGGAAAAGGTTGACGCGTGCAGTGTTTTGTATTTCAAGCCCTTGCAATTAGGGAAGTGGAGGTTGAGGAAAGTTCGGGATGATCTTTTGGCGTTTCTTGGTGGTAAGTCTATTAGATCCGACATGTAGGCTGGGGCTTCACCGTGAATGATTTTATGGACTAATGTGCATACTTTAAAGGTAATGCGTTCTTTAAGTGGGAGCCAGTGTAGCTTCTCTCGTAAGGGTTTTGCACTTTCATATTTTGGTTTTCCTAAGATGAGTCTGGCTGCTGTATTCTGGGCTGTTTGGAGTTTTCTCAGTATTTGCTTTTTGCAACCTGCGTATAGTGAGTTGCAGTAATCCAGATGGCTGAGAACGAGGGATTGCACCAGGCTACGAAAAACGGATCTTGGGAAGAATTGTCTTATTCTTTTCAGTTTCCACATGCAGTAGAACATCTTTTTGGTTGTGTTGTTTGCCTGAGTTTCGAGTGTTAGGTGGCGGTCAATAGTGACTCCAAGGATTTTTAGCGTTTCTGAGATTGGAAGGTTTAGTGTTGGTGTGTTTAAAGCGGTGAATTCTTTCGTGTTGTATTGGGACGTGAGTATCAGGCATTTTTTCTGCATTTAGTTTCAAGCGAAAAGCATCTGACCAGGTGTTCATGATGTGTAGACTTAGGTTGATTTCATTGGAGATTTCTTTAATGTCTTTTTTGAAAGGGATGTATATAGTTACATCATCGGCGTAAATATATGGGTTGAGGTTGTGGTTCGATAGGAGTTTCACCAGGGGGATCATCATTAGGTTGAAAATGGTTGGTGAGAGGGGTGATCCTTGTGGTACTCCACATTCGGGTGTCCAAGCAGCAGACGTGGTTGAATTTGATGTGACTTGGTATGATCGTTCAGTTAGGAACCCCTTGAACCAGTTTAGGACATTTCCTCCTATACCAAAGTATTCAAGTATGTGTAATAGGATTCCGTGGTCGACCATGTCGAAGGCACTTGACATGTCGAATTGTAGGAGGAGTACATTGTTGCCGGTTGCAATCATTTGTTTAAATTTAGTCATGAGGGTAATCAGTATTGTTTCTGTGCTGTGATTCGTCCGGAATCCTGATTGGGCATCATGCAGTATTGAGTGTTTGTTTAGATAATCTGTGAGTTGTTTAGTTACCATTCCTTCGGTTATTTTGGTTGTTAGTGGTATGGATGCTACTGGTCTGTAGTTGGTTAATTCGCTTGCGTTTTTCTTTGTGTCTTTAGGTATTGGGGTGAGTAAAATTTTTCCTTTTTCTTTAGGGAAAAGTCCGTTTTGTAGCATAAAGTTTACGTGGTTCGTTAGGTCTGTTATGAATTGTAGAGGAGCTGATTTCATAAGGTTGTTTGGGCATATGTCTAGTTTGCAGTGGGATTTGGCGTATCTTTTTAGAGTTTTCAAGATGAGATCTTCTGATATTAACTCGAAGTCGGTCCAGGTTCTGTCTGCTGTGTATGTCCCGGCTTCTGGGTCTAGGCAGTCTAGAAGTGTGACATATTCGATAGGGCTGGTGGGTATTTTAAGTCGTAGTTGTATGATTTTCTCTTTGAAGTATTTCGCAAGGTTGTCAACATCTGGTATGTCTTTGCTGTTGTTTGTAACTGGTGTGGTGTCTAGAAGTTTGTTCACAAGGTAGAAGAGTTTATGTGTGTCATTGTAGTTTGGTCCTATTATTGTTTTGTAGTGTGATCTTTTAGTCTGTCTTATGGTGTATTTGTATTTCCTCCGAAGTAATTTCCAGGCATTTAGTGTTTGTTCATCTCTCTTTTTGTTCCATGCGCGTTCTAGTTTCCTGACTTGTGTTTTAAGTTTTTTCAGCTCTTCGTTGAACCATGGATTTGCTTTTTTCCTGTGTGATGTTCTAGTTTGGATTGGGGCGATTTTGTCTAATGTTGTTGTGCATAGATCGTCCCATTCTTGGAGGAATTGGATGGTGTTAGCACTTGTTGTCCATTCGTTCTGGTAGATCTGTTGCCAGAATGTTGTGGGGTCTATTTTTCCTCTCGTGGTTGTTCCTCTTTGTTGGAGGGATTCCAGTTACTGGCATGCTTGTTCTGTTGGCATTCCTTTCTTTTGTTTTTCTGGTCCAGGTGTGTTGTATTGGCTTGCACAGCCTTCTGATTTGGCCGCACCTGCCTGCTTTGGCTGGGATGAGATATCAGTGGGTACGCAGGGTAGGCTTTGAGTTATGCTCCTGTGGTGAAGTTTTGTCTTGTCAACTCAGCTGGGCTGGGCTGTCTTCTTCTTCTTTTCCCATCAGGGGGTGCTCCGGTTGGTCCTTCTGGGGCCGGACCGCGGAGTGGACTGTGAGTCCTGAGATTTTGATGTCTCTTCCGCTGGAGAGCTCGTCTCTTTCTCTTCCAGGACACTGGTGTCTTCCTGTCGGTGGATGAGCTGGCCTTTTCTGGCTGGTCAGCTCTGTCTCTTGCCTGGGGATTTGAAGCAGACTCCCATTGGCGGGAACAGTTTGCCTCCATCCGTTTTGCCCTCCTGCTTTTCCTCTTGGAGTCTGGGGTAGACATCGCTCCCTCTGGTAGGTGGCGTGTATCGCATGTATCTCCTGCTCCAATTCAGGGCAGATCCCCGTCTCAGCGAGTGTGGAGTGCATCTCCATGGCATGGGATGGGGTGTTGGCTGTACATAGAGGTATACCCCAGGTTGTTCTTTTTCCTGGGGGTTGTACCTCTCCCCATCAGGGGCTTGTGGGGCATAACTACTCACTGTGCGGTTGTCCTGTTCTTACTGAATGTCGGTAGCTTTCACCGTCTTTCGCAGTCTCGGATTGGAGAGCCTTCTGTTTCAGCTGTCGGCCTTGCTTCATCAGGGCTGAGTGTGTCTTTCCTCGGTCCCTGTGGGCTGTAACTTACAGCGTCTCCGTACGTCGAGACTTCTCCATATGTTGAGCTTAGCTCCATCTAGAGACACATACATGTCTCCTGTTGAGCCTTGCTCCACCTCTGGGTGTTGACCTTGTTTTCTCTGTACTAGTTGATTGGCCTGTCACCTTTCGCCGAACTCTGGCCTGTCTCCAGGTGTCTAAGTGCTGAAGCTAACTGGTAGGAGCCTAGTCCATCTTCCCTCGGGGAGGCTCCGTCCATCTCGGACTGTTGGGGCAGTGGTTTGGCTCTAGCCTTGGGTCAATCTGTCTGGCAATTGACATCCTTTTGCTGCTGAGGGTTGCAGCTAGCTCAGGCTCCGTTCTGGTGGTTTGCGCTACCTCTGGTCAGCTAGCCTTGCCCAGTCTAGAGTCATCATGGCTTCCTCTGTCTTTGTGGACAGGGTCTTGAGCCCTATCTGCATCTTGAGATTTCTCCACTTCTGGTCCCCAGGCCATGCGCTGGCATGAGGCGGGACTTATCTCTGGATCTAGAGCCTTGCTCCATGTTGCTGAGCTCTGCTCTACCCCTGTGCTGCTCCATCTTTGTGTGTCGAGCCTTGCTCTCCCTCTGGGCATCGAGTGTTGCTCCCCCTCTGAGCGCCAATACTTGCTCTGCAACAGTCTGTGATCCGTCTCTGGGAGTCGATTGTTGCGCTGTATTGGTACGGCCTCCTTTGTCCTGGAGTCGAGCCTCGATGAGCCTTGTCATGTTAATGGGTATTGAGCTTTATCTGGCTTTGCTTTACAACTGGTTCGACTTGGTCGGTCTGTGGGTATGAAGCCTTGTCGGGCATTGCTCTTTCTCTGGGCATTAAGCCTGGTCAGGCCAGGCTCCGTCTCTGGACGTCGAGCATTGTCGGGCCGTCCCGAGCCTTACTCCATCTCCAGATGCTGAGTGTTGTCAGGCTTTAGCAAGCTTTGTTCTGTCTCTGGTTGTTGAGCTTCGTCAAGACTTGCTGCAGCTCTGCACATTGTGTCTTGCCAAGCCTGGCTCCGTTCCTCTTGAGTCTCGTTCTATCTTGGAACATCGAGCCTTATTGAGCTTTGCTCTGTCGCGGGGCGTCGAGCGTGGCTCCGTCGCGGAGCGTCGAGCGTGGCTCCGTTGCTGGGTGTAGAGCGTGGCTCCGTCGCTGGACGTCAGGCCTTGCTCCGTCGCTGGGGGTCAGGCCTTGCTCCTTATGTCTGAGGATGACAAGACTGACTCTATCTCTGGGCATCAAGTCTTGCTCCGTCCGTTTCAGGGTGTCGAGTCTTGCTACTACTACTACTACTATTTAGCATTTCTATAGCGCTACAAGGCATACGCAGCGCTGTACAAACATAGAAGAAAGACAGTCCCTGCTCAAAGAGCTTACAATCTAATAGACAAAAAATAAATAAAGTAAGCAAATCAAATCAATTAATGTGAACGGGAAGGAAGAGAGGAGGGTAGGTGGAGGCGAGTGGTTACAAGTGGTTACGAGTCAAAAGCGTCGAGTCTTGCTCCGTCCGTCTCAGGGCGTTGAGCCTTACTCCGCCTCTGGGCATCGAGTCTTGCTCCATCCGTCTCAGAACGTCGAGCCTTACTCCGCCTCTGGGTGTAGAGTCTTGCTCCGTCTGTTTCAGGACGTCGAGCCTTACTCCGCCTCTGGGTGTAGAGTCTAGCTCCGTCCGTTTCAGGACATCGAGCCTTACTCCGCCTCTGGGCATCGAGTCTTGATCCGTCCATCTCTGGCCGTCGAGCCTTGCTCCACCTCTGGTCGTCGAGCCTGGCTCTGTCTCGGGGCATCGAGTCTTGGCTGTCTCTGAGTGGTGGGCCTTGTTCCGTCTCTGAACGTCGAGCATTGATCCGTCTCTGGGCCTCGAGATTTCTTGAGCCCTGTCCCATCTCTGCATGTCAAGACTTGGCAAGTCTTGCTCTGTCTCGGGGTGTCGACCCTTATCGAGCATGGCTTCCCCTCTGGACATTGGCCTTTGAGCCTTATGCCATCTGTGGGCTTCAAGTCTGGTTCTCTTTTGAGACCTGGTGACTGCAATGGGCGCAGACTGTTGACCAGGACTCCATTGGGGTCAATGGAGTTTGCTCTGGCACAAGATGACGGTCTCTTTACAGTTGTCGGTCGGTCGTGCGAGGATCGAACTTTCTCTGCCTATGGGCGGAGTTCTGGTCTCTTCTGGTGAAAGAGCTGTGCTCTTAACTGGGAGGTCAGCCCCGGCTCCGTCTCTACTTGGGGGACCTGGTCTGGACTGGAGGATGTGGATTCTGCAGGTTCTATCCCGCTTGGGTGAGAAGGCCTCATTCCTTTTTCTCAGGGTTGAGCAGCTGTCTTGCTCTCCGTGGATCTTATCTTCGGGAATAATCTCAGGTTTTGCTCTGATTTTGCCATTTCGAGTCTTTTTAGTTCTGGCTACTTAGTCTTTTGGTGCTTCTGCAGTCCCACCCAACTTGGGAACTGCTTTGGTACATCCCACTCGTCTCTGGATTGATCTGTGGGATGCTATGGAAGGTAAAATTATGACTTACCTGATAATTTTCTTTCCATTAGTCCCAACAGATCAATCCAGAGGCCCACCCTTTGTTGATATTGGCGGACTCTTGTCCCGCTCGTCTCTGCTTCGGTTCATTTAGGTTGCTGCGTTTGGTTTGTAAAAAAAAAAAAAAAAAAAAAAAAGACACTCCATCAGGCTAAGAGGCAGGAGAGGGCTTGCAGTTTGGGTTTCTTCTCTCATGTTCCACTGCTTTGGTATTGACAATACTGAGGTTAAGATGGCTGCACATGTCCACATATAGTGAACCTCTGAAGTTCTGTCTATCTCCACCTACTGGTAGAGGGACATAACCCACTTGTCCCTGGATTGATCTGTTGGGACTAATGGAAAGAAAATTATCTGGTAAGTCATAATTTTACCTTGTGAGTCCTCCAGGGACAGAGAAATACTACTACTTCTACTATAAATCACTTCTATAGCGCTACCAGTCGTACGCAGCGCTTTACATTTGAACATGAAGAAGACAGTCCCTGCTCAAAAGAGCTTACAATCTAAATCAGGACAAACAGGACCAAAAAGGATAAGGGAAGGAAAGACAGAAGGACACATAAGGATAAGATAAAAGTTACAAGTCAGGAGTCTCACCCTATGCCTGGAACAACCTTCCTGAGCCCTTACGCCAAGCCCCCTCCCTGCCCATCTTCAAGTCTTTGCTCAAAGCCCACCTCTTCAATGCTGCCTTCGGCACCTAACTCTCACCTCTCAGGAAATCCAGACTGCTCCAATTTGACTACCCCTATCGGACTGACTGTTCACTTGTCCTTTAGATTGTAAGCTCTTTGAGCAGGGACTGTCCTTTATGTTAAATTGTACAGCGCTGCGTAACCCTAGTAGCACTTTAGAAATGTTAAATAGTAGTAGTAGTAGGAGTCGAAAGCAGCATCAAACAGGTAGGCCTTTAGCCCGGATTTGAAGGCAGCCAGGGATGGAGCTAGACGTAATGGCTCAGGAAGCCTATTCCATGCATAAGGTGCGGCGAGATAGGAGCGGAGTCTGGAGTTAGCGATGGAGGAGAAGGGTGCAATTAGGAGAGATTTGCCTAGTGAACGGAGTTCTAGGGAAGGAGTGTAGGGAGAGATGAGGGTGGAGAGGTAGTGAGGGGCTGCAGAGTGAATGCACTTATAGGTCAACAAGAGGCGCTTGAATTGTATACGGAAACGAATAGGGAGCCAGTGAAGTGATTTCAGGAGAGGGCTGATATGGGCATAACGACTTTGGCGAAATATTAGTCGTGCTACAGAGTTTTGAACAGATTGAAGAGGAGAGAGATGGCTGAGTGGAAGACCTGAGAGAAGCAAGTTGAAGTAGTCTAAGCGAGAGGTGAAGAGAGTGTGGATGAGGGTTCTGATAGCGTGTTTAGAAAGGAAAGGGCGAATTCTGGCGATGTTATAAAGGAAGAAACGACAGGTTTTAGCAATCTGTTGAATATGGGCAGAGAGGGAGGAGTCGAAGATGACCCCAAGGTTGCGAGCAGACGAGACAGGAAGAATGAGCGTGTTGTCGACAGAAATAGAGAATGGGGGAAGGGGAGAGGTTGGTTTAGGAGGGTAGATAAGGAGTTCAGTTTTGGACATAATGAGTTTCAGGTGGCGGTGAAACATCCAGGTAACAATGTCAGAGAGGCAGGCAGATACCTGGAACTGGATTTCTGCCGAGATTACTGGTGTGGAGAGGTAAATCTGGGAGTCATCAGCGTAAAGGTGATACTGAAAGCCGTGTGATGAGATCAGAGCACCAAGGGAGGAAGTATAGATGGAGAAAAGGAGAGGTCCTAGAACAGATCCTTGAGGTACACCCACACAGCAGGATAGAGGAAGAGGAGGAACCACCAGAGTATACACTAAACGTACGCTGTGAGAGATAAGAAGAGAACCAGGAGAGAGCAGAATTCCGAAATCCAAGTGAGGACAGCGTGTCAAGGAGTAGGCTGTGATCAACAGTATCATAGGCAGCAGAAAGATTGAGAAGGAGGAGGATAGAATAGAGCCCTTTGGATTTAGCCAGGAATAGATCATTGGAGACTTCAGTAAGTGCTGTTTCAGTTGAATGAAGGGGACGAAAGCCAGATTGGAGTGGATCAAGAATAGGTTGAGAAGAAAGAAAGTCAAGGCAGCGACGGTGGACAGCACGTTATAGTAACTTGGATAAGAAAGGAAGGAGGGAGGGAGATGGGGCGATAGTTGGAAGGAGAGGTAGGATCCAGAGAAGGTTTTTTGTACTTGAATGTGACTCACCTTGAGCTACTACTGAAGAAGGTGTGAGGAAAAAAAATCCAAATTAAAAAATAAAATGTAATGCCAAGAAGTGCAGATTGATGCACTTGAGGTGCAGAAATCCAAAGGAGATGTACCAGATTGGAGGAGAGAGATTGATAAGCACAGCTCAGGAGAAGGACCTTGGGTCTCAAGGTGACAAAACAATGCGACAAGGCGGTGGTTGTGACCAGATGGATGCTAGGCTGAATAGAGAGGGATATAACCAGCAGAACAAATGAGATGCTGATGCCCTTGTACAAGTCGTTGGTGAGGCCCCACTTGGAGTATTGTGTTCAGTTTTGGAGGCTGTATCTTGTTAAGGTATAAAAAGATTTGAAACGGTTCAGAGAAAAGGGACCAAAATGGTATGGGGGTTGTGTTGCAAGACGTATGGGGAGAGACTTGAGGACCTGAACATGTATACCCTGGAGGAAAGAAAAGACAGGGGTGATATAATACAGACATTCAAATATTTGAAAGACATTAATTTACAAACCAACCTTTTCCAGAGACGAGAGGGTGTTAGAACTAGATGGCATAAATTGAGGGGGGGGGGGGGGCGATTCAGGAATAATGTCAAGAAGTACTTTTTCACTGAGAGGGTGGTAGATACCTGGAATGTCATTCCGCGAGAGGTGGTGGAGTTGAAAACGGTAATGGAATTAAAAAATGCGTGGGATAAACACAAAGGAATCCTGTATAAAAGGCGTGGAACCAAACAAGCTTAGCTGTGATTAGATTGGGAAGCAAAGCCAGTGGTGGGCAGACTTTTACAGTCTGTTCCCTGTTCATGGCTGGGCAGATTTAGCTTCCGTAACTGGAGAGCAAGAAAAGTGACGGGCAGACTTCTACGGTCTGAGCCCTGAAAATGTCAAGAACAAATGAAGACCAAGTATACGTATTATACCTTATACTATGAGTTTATCTTGTTGGGCAGACTGTGTGTCGTCATCTACTATGTTTCTGTGAAGGCAGGGCATGAACTGATAAATTGCCTTTCTGTTTGTAACTGGATAGTTAGCCTTAGGGTTGGATTGAATGGTCAAGCAAAATGAGGGCAACGTAGTGCGGGGAAATCTTTTTTTTTTTAATTTTTTTATTAGTATTTCAAGATTTTAACAAAAATCACAATAACAAAGGTAATACAACCAATCATCAAAAGTAATATTACATATCAAAATTGCTAAAGAAAATAGGTATCTTAGCCTACATCTAGAAGGACATATGCACTATATTCAGGAAAAATGTAGTAAACAAATTAGAAAACATATGAACCTAACTAGATCAGATTCTCTAAGCTGTTCAAGGAGTATCACTGATTTAAGGGCTAAACCCCCACAACCCAGATCAGTAACTTATACAACAGAAATTTCCACTATTCACAATGTAATGTAAGCCACATTGAGCCTGCAAAGAGGTGGGAAAATGTGGGGTACAAATGCAATAAATAAATAAATACATTTTATTTCCTACCTCCAAGAAAATTTCCTTCTTGTACCTCTTTATTCCTCTCAGACCTGCTTGCTCCTGACAGCAACACATGTGTGGGTAGACGTCTGTCCACCCTCGTAGCAACAGTGCCATCACCACCTATTCTTAGTAACAGTGCCATTACCATGCTCCCCCCCTAAAAAAAAAAAAAAATACATGTAGCAGCAGTGACATCACTGGCTATGCTGCTGACCTGGAAAGTCAGTGCCTGGCTGCTTCCTTGAGGGGGAGGTCATGTGACTTACCAGAATTGCCGAGGGTGTCTCTTTTATGTATATAATTAGACGTTTATAGACCATAAAAGATAACCTTTCCCAATGTCTCAAACTTCTGTTATATAGACTAGAGACATAACTTGATGTGTGTGGCAAGAGCTCAAGCCTGACATAGTCACAGCTGTACCTGCAGCAGCTGCCACATCCTTGCCTCCTATAGTCCACCCACTACATTCCAGAATTGGACAGAGCTTCAGGAAGGTTGCAGGGGATTATGCCAGAAAGGCTCCTGTGTAGCCAACAGGGGGAGGGAGCATGTTCCTAATACATTTTCCATGTGTACAGGCATCCTGTGTGTGTACACATCAGTGCTGTGTAACATGAGTCTGTCATGTGTCTGAGAGTAGTTAGTATCAGGACCACTATTAGGGTGGGGCATCTGGAGCAATAGCCTGGGGCTTGTGTGTCACAGGGATCCCTGAGCTTGCCTGAAGCTGACAGTCATATCCTGCAGGTGAGCATTGGGACCCCCTGGTCCCCAGTCTAACATTACTCTAGGCCAGTATATCCAATGTGTTTTGGAGTTAAACTGTGTTGTGTAGCATGACATTGCCTGATGTTTCCTGTTTCTGAAAAGCCTTCCCTACCCCTCTGCTGTGAGCTGATACCACGTCTTGCCCCCCCCCCCCCCCCCCCACACACACACAGTGTTTGCTCAGATAAGTTGGGGACAGGAGTAGAACCCTGGATGGGATAGGGATAGGTTGTACATTCTAAGAATAAACCATTCTCCCTTGTCTTTTCCTGGTGCCCCTCCACTGTTTGCTCAGCTCCTGACAGCTCTTCCAGTCTTAGGGCCAAAGAAAGTATGGCCTATTGCGCAGCCTGTGTCAGAACCCTGAGCAGAGTGGGTTTCAGCATTGTTTCTGGATGAGCTGTGAGATCATTGTGTGTTTTCTTGTACAGGTCTGCCTGTGTGTTTGCTATGCCCTCTGTTTATTTTGGTGCATTCTGTATCATGTGAAATATGGAGACAGGGTTTGAATGTGTATGTTGCAGCATGACGTTTGTATGGTGAGGAGGAGCAATGTGAAGTAAAGCCCCGTCAAGGAATAATTTTTGTTTTTACTAACTACAGTGATTATCAATCCCTGCAAATCCATTTATCTGCGTAAAATAGCCTGAATTGCTAATTATTTTCCTCAAACACAGGCTTTCACAATTCATATATGCATTCCCAGGGATATTTATTTTTATTTTATTTTTGTTACATTTGTACCCCGCGCTTTCCCACTCATGGCAGGCTCAATGTGGCTTACATGGGGCAATGGAGGGTTCTCCGAGGACAAGCAGGCTGCTTGTTCTCACGACTGGGTGACGTCCGCGGCAGCCCCCACCAACCGGAAGAAGCTTCGCGGGCGGTCCGCACGCAGGGCACGCCCACCGCGCATGCGCGGCCGTCTTCCCGCCCGTGCGCGACCGTTTCCGCCAGTCTTGTTTTTTCCGTGCTGCAGAGAGTCGTGCGTCGCCGCTCTCTCTTGTCAGCCCCGGAAAACCGTCGCGTTTTCGCGAAGTTCTTATTTTTTTGTTTGTTTCTGGTTCCTGCGCGTTCCGGACCCTTTTTCTTTTTTCTTGTTAAAAAAAAAAAAAAAAAGTGAACGCGCTTGTTTTTCCCTCGTTTTCTAGCGGGGGTGTCGCATTGCGGCCTTGTGGCCGCGCGGTCGATTTATTTTTCGAGGTGTGATTTACCGCCACCATCGACGACTTTAATTTCGCCGACGCGATTTTTCCGTCGATGTCCTCGAAGGTCCCGAGTGGATTTAAGAAGTGTGGTCGGTGCGGCCGGCCTATCTCGCAGACCGACACCCACGCTTGGTGCCTTCAGTGCCTCGGGCCGGAGCACAGTATCAAGTCGTGCTCTTTGTGTCTTGGTCTCCGGAAACGGACTCAGGTTGCGAGGCAAGTTCTTCGGGACCGTCTTTTCGGAACTTACGCCGGCCCCTCGACGTCGACCTCGACGGCATCGGTATCGACGGCCGGTTCTTCGGTACCGGTATCGATGTCTGCGAAATCGGCACCGATGGCATCGACCCCAGGAGCACAGGTCCCGTCGGCCCTCCGGTGAGGGTAGGGGTGAGAGGCCGCGTGGGCAATCGGCCCCGGTCACTCCCTCTGCCCATGGCCCTCGGGACCGAACCCTGTCTGACCCGGTCCCTCGAGACCGAGGGGGATCGACCTCCTCCATTCCACCGGGCGCCGATGACGGGCACCGCAAAAAATCAAAGAAGCACCGTCATCGGTCGCCTTCGATGCATCCGGCTCTCGGTGCCGGCGACGGAGTCGATGCCGAAGCGTCAGCGTCGAGAGGAGAGGTCCCCTTCGGTAGTGGAGGTACCGACGCTTCAGGGTCCCAGCACTTCGGTGCAGTCTCCTGGACCCGAGCAGCTTCCGGCACCGACACCTCTACCGGCCCCCCCCGTCTTTCCCGACAGCGGGCCTGGACGAGTGCCCTCCGAGCCATCCTTCCGGGGATCCTGGAAGGGCTGATGCGCCAGGCTGTGCTGGCGCCGGGGGTGCTTGCGCCCTCGGCGCCGTTGACTGTGGCGCCGGCGAGCTGTAGCCCGGTGCCGAGGCCTTCGACACCGCCGCCGCTTGCGGCGCCGGTCTCGACCTCCACGCAGGTGGAGTCCCCGTCGACGTCGATGGAGGGAGCTTCGTCCCCGCCGGCGCGGGAGTCCACCGCTCGATGACACCGAGGCCTCGGTGCCTCGACGTCGAGCCGGGCCCGGTTGAGGACTCAGCTACATGAGCTTATGTCCGATACCGAGGAAGAGGCCTCGTGGGGGGAAGAGGAGGACCCCAGATATTTCTCCTCAGAGGAGTCTGTAGGCCTTCCCTCTGACCCCACGCCTTCACTAGAGAGGAAGCTCTCGCCTCCTGAGAGCCTCTCCTTTGCCTCCTTTGTAAGGGACATGTCTATTTGCATTCCCTTCCCCGTGGTCTCTGTGGATGAGCCGAGGGCTGAGATGCTCGAGGTCCTCGACTATCCATCACCACCTAGAGAGTCCTCCACGGTGCCGTTGCACAATGTCCTCAAGGAGACACTGCTTCGGAACTGGATGAGACCATTATCTAACCCCACCATTCCCAAGAAAGCAGAGTCCCAGTACAGAATCCACTCGGACCCAGAGTTAATGCGGCCCCAATTGCCCCATGACTCGGCGGTCGTGGATTCTGCTCTCAAGAGGGCACGGAGTTCGAGGGATACCGCCTCGGCGCCCCCGGGGCGGGAGTCTCGCACTCTGGACTCGTTTGGGAGGAAGGCCTACCAATCTTCCATGCTCGTGACCCGCATCCAATCTTACCAGCTCTACACGAGCATCCACATGCGGAACACTGTGAAGCAACTGGCGGACCTGGTCGATAAGCTCCCGCCGGAGCAGTCCAGGCCTTATCAGGAGGTGGTCAGGCAGCTGAAGGGGTGCAGAAAGTTCCTGTCCAGGGGTATCTATGACACCTGTGACGTGGCATCTCATGCTGCGGCCCAAGGTATAGTGATGCGCAGGCTCTCCTAGCTGCGTGCCTCTGACCTGGACAACCGCACCCAGCAGAGACTGGCCGACGTCCCTTGCCGGGGGGATAATATTTTTGGCGAGAAGGTCGAGCAGCTGGTGGACCAACTGCATCAGCGGGAAACCGCCCTCGACAAGCTCTCCCACCGGGCGCCTTCAGCATCCACCTCAGCAGGTGGACGTTTTTCCCGGGCCCGGCAGGCTGCGCCCTATGCTTTTGCCAAGCGTAGGTACACCCAGCCGGCCCGAAGGCCACGACAGGCACAGGGACAGCCCCAGCGCGCTCGTTCTCTCAACAGCGTGCGCCTAAGCAGCCCCCTGCGCCTCCACAGCAAAAGCCGGGGACAGGCTTTTGACTGGATCCACGGGAACATAGCCGCCCTCAAAGTGTCCGTGCCGGACGATCTGCCGGTCGGAGGGAGGTTAAACTTTTTTCACCAAAGGTGGCCTCTCATAACCTCCGACCAGTGGGTTCTTCAAATAGTGCGGTGCGGATACGCCCTAAATTTGGCCTCCCTTCCTCCAAATTGTCCTCTGGGAGCTCAATCCTTCAGCTCCCATCACAAGCAGGTACTTGCAGAGGAACTCTCCGCCCTTCTCAGCGCCAATGCGGTCGAGCCCGTACCACCCGGGCAGGAAGGGCAGGGATTCTATTCCAGGTACTTCCTTGTGGAAAAGAAAACAGGGGGGATGCGCCCCATCCTAGACCTGAGAGGCCTGAACAAATTCCTGGTCAAAGAAAAGTTCAGGATGCTTTCCTTGGGCACCCTTCTGCCAATGATTCAGAAAAACGATTGGCTATGTTCCCTGGATTTAAAGGACGCATACTCTCACATCCCGATACTGCCAGCTCACAGACAGTATCTCAGATTTCGCCTGGGCGCACAGCACTTTCAGTATTGTGTGCTGCCCTTTGGGCTCGCCTCTGCCCCACGGGTGTTTACAAAGTGCCTCATGGTGGTGGCGGCGTATCTACGCAAGCTGGGAGTGCACGTGTTCCCATATCTCGACGATTGGCTGGTCAAGAACACCTCGGAGGCAGGAGCCCTCCGGTCCATGCAGTGCACTATTCAACTCCTGGAGCTGCTGGGGTTTGTGATAAATTACCCAAAGTCCCATCTCCAGCCAACCCAGTCTCTGGAATTCATAGGAGCTCTGCTGAATACCCAGACGGCTCAGGCCTTCCTTCCCGAAGCGAGGGCCAGCAACCTCCTGTCCCTGGCTTCGCAGACCAGAGCGTCACAGCTCGGCAGATGTTGAGACTTCTGGGTCATATGGCCTCCACAGTCCATGTGACTCCCATGGCTCGTCTTCACATGAGATCTGCTCAATGGACCCTAGCTTCCCAGTGGTTACAAGCCACCGGGAATCTAGAGGATATCATCCGCCTCTACACCAGTTGCCGCACTTCACTGCTCTGGTGGACCATTCGGACCAATTTGACCCTGGGACGTCCATTCCAAATTCCACAGCCCACGAAAGTGCTGACGATGGATGCATCTCGCCTGGGGTGGGGAGCTCATGTCGATGGGCTCCACACACAGGGTCTGTGGTCCCTCCAGGAAAAGGATCTGCAGATCAACCTCCTGGAGCTCCGAGCGATCTGGAACGCGCTGAAGGCTTTCAGAGATCGGCTGTCCTGCCAAATTATCCAAATTTGGACAGACAATCAGGTTGCAATGTATTACACCAACAAGCAGGGGGGGCACCGGATCTCGCCCCTTGTGTCAGGAAGCCGTTGGGATATGGCGTTGGGCTTGCCAGTTCGGCATGCTCCTCCAAGCCACATACCTGGCAGGTGTAAACAACAGTCTGGCCGACAGGCTGAGCAGAGTCATGCAACCACACGAGTGGTCGCTTCATTCCAGAGTGGTACGCAAGATCTTCCGAGAGTGGGGCACCCCCTCGGTGGACCTTTTCGCCTCTCAGACCAACCACAAGCTGCCTCTGTTCTGTTCCAGACTTCAGGCACACGGCAGGCTAGCGTCGGACGCCTTTCTCCTTCATTGGGGGACCGGCCTCCTGTATGCTTATCCTCCCATACCTTTGGTGGGGAAGGACCTTACTGAGCTCAGGCAAGACCACGGCACCATGATTCTGATAGCGCCCTTTTGGCCCCGTCAGATCTGGTTCCCTCTTCTTCTGGAGTTGTCCTCCGAAGAATCGTGGAGATTGGAGTGTTTTCCGACTCTCATTTCGCAGAACGACGGAGCGTTGCTGCACCCCAACCTTCAGTCCCTGGCTCTCACGGCCTGGATGTTGAGGGCGTAGACTTCACTGCGTTGGGTCTGTCTGAGGGTGTCTCCCGTGTCTTGCTTGCCTCTAGGAAGGATTCCACTAAAAAGAGTTACTTTTTCAAGTGGAGGAGGTTTGTCGTTTGGTGTGAGAGCAAGGCCCTAGAACCTCGTTCTTGCCCTGCACAGAACCTGCTTGAATACCTTCTGCACTTATCAGAGTCTGGCCTCAAGACCAACTCAGTAAGGAATCACCTTAGTGCGATTAGTGCTTACCATTATCGTGTGGAAGGTAAAGCCATCTCTGGAGAGCCTTTAGTCGTTCGATTCATGAGAGGCTTGCTTTTGTCAAAGCCCCCTATCAAGCCTCCTACAGTGTCATGGGATCTCAACGTCGTCCTCACCCAGCTGATGAAACCTCCTTTTGAGCCACTGAATACCTGCCATCTGAAGTACTTGACCTGGAAGGTCATTTTCTTGGTGGCAGTTACTTCAGCTCGTAGGGTCAGTGAGCTTCAAGCCCTGGTAGCTCATGCTCCATATACCAAATTTCATCACAACAGAGTAGTGCTCCGCACCCACCCAAAGTTCCTGCCGAAGGTGGTGTCGGAGTTCCATCTTAACCAGTCAAGTGTCTTGCCAACATTCTTTCCCAGGCCACATACCCGCCCTGCTGAACGTCAGTTGCACACTTTGGACTGCAAGAGAGCATTGGCCTTCTACTTGGAGCGGACACAGCCCCACAGACAGTCCGCCCAATTGTTTATTTCTTTCGACCCTAACAGGCTAGGGGTCGCTGTCGGGAAACGCACCATCTCCAATTGGCTAGCAGATTGCATTTCCTTCACTTATGCCCAGGCTGGGCTGACTCTTGAGGGTCATGTCACGGCTCATAGTGTCAGAGCCATGGCAGCGTCAGTGGCCCACTTGAAGTCAGCCACTATTGAAGAGATTTGCAAGGCTGCGACGTGGTCATCTGTCCACACATTCACATCACATACTGCCTCCAGCAGGATACCCGACGCGACAGTCGGTTCGGGCAGTCGGTGCTGCAGAATCTGTTTGGGGTTTAAATCCAACTCCACCCTCCAGGACCCGAATTTATTCTGGTCAGGCTGCACTCTCAGTTAGTTGTTCTTCGTAGGTCATTTCTGTTATACCCTCGCCATTGCGAGGTTCCATTGACCTGGGTTCTTGTTTTGAGTGAGCCTGAGAGCTAGGGATACCCCCAGTCCGTGAGAACAAGCAGCCTGCTTGTCCTCGGAGAAAGTGAATGATACATACCTGTAGCAGGTGTTCTCCGAGGACAGCAGGCTGATTGTTCTCACCTACCCTCCCTCCTCCCCTTTGGAGTTGCGTTTTCATAATTTTTGCTTGTCATTCCACTGGCGGGAACGGTCGCGCACGGGCGGGAAGACGGCCGCGCATGCACGGTGGGCGTGCCCTGCGTGCGGACTGCCCGCGAAGCTTCTTCCGGTTGGTGGGGGCTGCCGCGGACGTCACCCAGTCGTGAGAACAATCAGCCTGCTGTCCTCAGAGAACACCTGCTACAGGTATGTATCATTCACTTTAAGTGACTTGCCCAGAGTCACAAGGAGCTGCCTGTGTCTGAAGTGGGAATCGAACTCAGTTCCTCAGTTCCCCAGGACCAAAGTCCACCACCCTAACCACGATTAGAAGGGGCAGAGGAGGGACTAAAGAGTTCACATGTGTGAGATTTTTAGATGCACACAGCAGCTGCAAATTATACGGATGCCTTGCTTTGTGACTAATTTTCAAAAGGAAACAACTCCTAGCTTCCCTTTGAAAAATGAATGAAATGAATGGGGCCCAACGATAGCCATGTTTATCGTAAATAACAGCAGCTATTCAAAGTTATTCTAGTGGGGGTTAATTTTTTAACTTGGCACGGGTTAAGTGAGCAGAAAGGTGCCTGTTTTATAGAGAGAGAGCAGAGGAGTAGCCTAGTGGTTAGAGCAGTGGGCTGGGAACCAAAGGGCCTAGATTCAAATCCAATGGCAGCTCTTTATGGCCTTAGGCAAGTCACTTTACGCTCCATTCTCAGGAGAAGGCAATGGCAAATCACTCTTGTATCATGCCAAGAAAAACAAGGGGGGGCAGTCCCTCATTGTGTGGTCAGCTCTGACTTGAGGGCACATCTAGATCTGGATTTATAGAGCCAAATAAGCACCTGTGACTTCATAAAATGCAGCAATAGCACCTGCATTCAAATTGTGGACATTATGGTGGTAATTCAGTACAGGTAGCCTAAAGTTAGGCACTGGGTGGTGTGCAAATGAAATTACCGCCTGAGCTACACATTAGCTGGGTGGTAGTTCTAAATTGGCACGCGTTGGGCTCATAAGTACGTATAAGTACATAAGTATTGCCATACTGGGACAGACCAAAGGTCCATCAAACCCAGCATCCTGTTTCCAACAGTGGCCAATCCAGGTCACAAATACCTGGCAAGATCCCCAAAAAGCTCAATACATTTTATTCTACTTATCCCAGAAATAAGCAGTGGATTTTCCCCAAGTCAATTTAATAATGGTCTATGGACTTTTCCTTTAGGAAGCCGTCCAGACCCCTTTTAAGCTAACCGCCTGTACTACATTCTCTGGCCACAAATTCCACAGTTTAATTACACGTTGAGTGAAGAAACATTTTTTCTGATTCGTATTAAATTTACTACTTTGTAGCTTGATCGCATGCCCCCTAGTCCTAGTATTTTTGGAAAGAGTAAACAAACGATTCATGCCTACGCAGTTTAGTAAAAGGGCCCTTTAAGGATTTCCATGCTAAGGTTATAAAATTACAACTAAGTGCAGTTACATGCTTAACTGCAATTAGTGCCAATAAGCAGTAATTTACTCCAGTTATAGACAGTAGTTACTGCCAAAATTTATGGGGCCCTCTTACAGAATGGTGGTAAGCCCAACGCGGTAGTCCAGCAGCCCAATGCAGAAAAAAGAAAACCCATGGAAATGGTTTGTGTGCCGCACGCCGCCTGGTTACCACTGGGTTAGTGTGGGAGCCCTTATCACCACCTCAGTGGGTGGCGGTAAGAGCTCCCCATCGCATGGCCACATAGTAAGCGTTGTGTCACTACGTTTTTTTTGGGGGGGGGGGAGGGGGCTTTTACCAGCTGCAGGAAAAACATCCCTGGAACGGGAAAAACAGCCTCCACCACTAGCGCAGGGCCTTTTTTTCCCACAGCTTGGTAAAAGGACCCCTAATAAATAGCACTATTCTATAACATGCGCATGCGAGTTTGCCTGCTAAGCATAAAAATGTGCATGCAAGATTATGGAATGAGGGGGTAGATGTGCTTGAGAATAGATATAAATTTTAAAGTGTACTTTTATGTGCATATGTACATACCAAATATACATGTATGTTGCAACTCCGCCCATACTATGCCCTGTGAACACCTACTGTAAAACTGTAAAAGTAAGCACCGGTTTGCACCTCATGTACTTTTAGATGTGAACTAATTTTATAGGAGCGCATTTATACGTGAAAATGGTTTATAAAATTATCCTGAAAGTGAAATGTCAAATCTCAAACAGAAATGAAACCCAAAAACAAATTAAATAAACACTGAGGTTTTGAAGAAATTAGAATAATATTGCTCTCTCACTTAAAGCTAAAGTTGCTCTTTTCTGCTTTCAGCTTCTTTTTCAGCCTAAAAATATTTCTTGATCATACACACAAACATGCAAGGGGTTGGAAAGAATTCAAAGAGCCATGTTTCTGCATGCTTTCCCCATTTATTGAAGCTCCTTCTATTATTCCTACTTGGAACTCTATATTTGAATTTATTTCTTGTCTTCTCTCCACAGCACTGCCAATAACTCTCCACGGAGCACTCCCATCAGCTCCCCTGCCCTCCGTAAACGCCTGCTGCTTGCATCGAAGCCCTTTGACCCAGAGACCATGGTAGAGAAAGGGTCGGACAGCTCTTCGGAGAAGACGTTGGCTCCTCCAGTACAGCAGCAGCCTCAGTCCACCTCCCAGCAACCCTCTCTACTACCCTCTGAGTGGGCGCAGTTTCATAAAAAACAGCAAGGTGAGCGCTACATGAAAAGATCCGAATAAGGGAGTTGGGAATGTAGCCGAGGAGAGAGACTCCACAGACATAAACCACTGGAATTATTTATTATTTATGCACATTTATAAATTTCACTTTCCATAGCGTCCCACAGATCAATCCAGAGACTTGTGGGTTATGACCCTCTACCATCAGGCGGAGATAGAGAGAACTTCAAAGGTTTACTATATGTGGTCATGTGCAGTCACCTTAACTTCAGTATTGTATTCTCTTTATCTAGCAGGTGGATGGTCATATCTGTGCAGCTATGGATTGATTGGCTCCTGGCCTGGTCCCCTGAGTCTAGTTGAGCTTCTGGGGTCTGAGGTGTCATGGTCCTGGGACTTGGGTGCATACCTGGTGGTGCCAGGTCCCTCCCTTCCTCCCCCTTCAACCCCTCTTCTCTGTCTGACTGGGGTTTGTGGTTCTCACTCTCCTGACTTTAAAAGGAGGTCTGAGGTTTCTTTTGCTCCGGTATCCTCTCCTGCCTTAAAAATAAATAAATAAATGCCGTTTGAGCACTGTTTAAAAACAAACAAACATTTTTTTCCTCAGTCTGAGATTTGTCCAGCACGGCAAGCTCATGCCGGTTTGCAGTACCAGCTGAATGGTGTGAGAACCGACTTGGCATGTGACAGCGATTCCCGAAAGGGTGAGTAGTCATTATCCTATCTGCGCCAGTGGGCAGAGCAAAAGCAGCTCCCAGTGTGAGAGCCACTGGGCTGCTGCAGTTTCCCGGGCTGGAGTTCCACTGTACAGCCCAACTCCATGGAGCAGTGTGCTCCTTTCTTCCCAGCTCATTTTGGTGGGCGCAGGGCACTTGTTTTCTTGGGTGTGCGTGTGCGCTTGATGGCTCCATGTTTCTTGACACTCCACATGGCAATGCTGAAGCCCCAGCGCTCCCCTGGGGTCTGATCTGCTTGCGATTCAGGCAGTTTTATATGTAGGCTTTTCAGAAATGTGACGGGGAACTGGTGTGGATCACTCCCAGTTTCTTCTATTGTTATTTAAGGGTTTCTAAGAAAGGAGGCCTGGGGAGGTTTGCAGACTCCTGTGGGAGTCCTCGGGTCTCCGACAGCTTTGAGACTCCCAAAGCTTTCCGGGGGCAAGGTCGAAGACCCATTAGTCCCCTGCAGCTGTTCTGTGGCAGTGAGAGCCTTAAGCTGCAGTTTGGAAAGTACTGACTATCTGAAAGTCTTCTGGTAGAGATGCCCGTGCTTCACTTGGTGATTTTCACTAAGAATATTTCTGGACCCTCCTTAATGAGGTTCAGGGTGTGTGTACATCATTAATGGAAGGGAGAAAGGGATCAGGATTAGGGATCCTACTCAGTGGTGTGCTGGTAAATGTTTAACAACAGGCTCTCTCCCAGGTCCCCCTCTGCGCCCCCCCACAAATTGTAGAGCTGGCTATAGCTGGGGAGAGAGCCTGGGGGGCAGTGGCAATGCATTACTCCAGGAAAAAAAAATTAAATGATCCCAGGTTCATTATCTATTAGATTGTAAGCTCTTTGAGCAGGGACTGTCTTTCTTCTGTGTTTGTGCAGCGCTGCACAAACTATAGAAATGCTAAATAGTAGTAGTAGTAGGTTCCAATCTAATTCATGTTTAATGTGCGATAAAATGCCATAAAATAAATAAATATAAACTTCTAATGTTCAGCACCTGATTCTCAAAGTGAACATATTCCAAACACTATAATGAAAATAAAATTATTTTTTTCTACCTTTGTTGTCTGGTGACTGTTTTTCTGATCATGCTGGCCCAGTATCCGGTTCTGCTGCTATCTGTCCTCTTAACTCCGTTTCCAGGGCTTCCTTTCCATTTATTTCTTTCCTTTCCTCCTTTCTTCTTTTATTTCTGGTCCTCAGCTTCTGCCTATTTTCTTCATCCATGTGCAGTTTTTCTCTTCCTTTTCCCTCATCTCATCTCCTTCCTCACTCTTCCCTCCCCTCCATCCATGTCCAGCATTTCTTCTCTCTCCCCTTCTCTCCCCCTGCCCTCCATCCACCCATGTCCAGCGACCCTTCTCTCCCCCTCCCCTGCATGCACCCATACCCAGCGACCCTCCTCTCCCCTGCCCTGCATGCACCCATACCCAGTGATCCTCCTTTCCCCTGCCCTCCATCCATCCATGTCCAGCAGTGACCCTCCTCTCCCCTGCCCTGCATGCACCCATACCCAGCGACCCTTCTCTCCTCTCCATCCACCAGTGCCCAGCGACTCCCTTCTTTCCCCTGCCACCCCCTCCCGAGTTGTTCAGCGAATTCTCCTCCCTCCCTCCCTCTGGTTCCGGTCCCTCACCGACTCCTTGTCCTTCGAATTCTTTGGGGCAGGCAGTCTTGCCTGCCTGCTGCCAGCGCTGACTCTCCCCCGCTGCCGGATCGCGCTTCAAAATGGCCGCCGAGACTTCAGCAGAAGGACAAGGACGTCGTGAGGGACCGGATCCGGAGGGAGGGAGGAGAGCCAGAGCTGGCTCGCGCTTTTTAATAACCGGCTCGCAAGTCGGAAGAAAATTTAACAACCGGCTCTTGCGAGCCGGTGCGAACTGGCTCCAGCACACCACTGATCCTACTCTAGGTTTTTCACTCTTTCCCTCTTCCCCTTTCTCAGAGCTTGGCAGTACAGTTTGTTCTCCGAGGACAAGCAGGCTGCTTGTTCTCACTGATGGGTGACGTCCACGGCAGCCCCTCCAATCGGAATCTTCACTAGCAAAGGCCTTTGCTAGCCCTCGCGCGCCGATGCGCACCGCGCATGCGCGGCCGATCTTCCCGCCCGAAACCGGCTTGTGCCGGCCAGTCTTCTTTTCTCCGCGCTCGGTACGGTTGTGTTTTACCGTTCGTGGCCCCGAAAAGTCGACCTCGCGCGTCGTTTTCGACATTTTTCTGTGAGAATTCCCAGAAATCATTTGGATTAACCATTTTGGTTTTTCCTTCCTCTACTTCGAGTTTTTTTTTTCGCCCCGTTAAGTTTTCTTTCGTCGTCGGGGTAGGCCTTACTTAGGCCCCGGTCGAAATTTCCCTTTTTTCTGTGCCAAATTTCGCCATTTCGTCTTTCGATTTCGCCGGCGTGATTTTTTCCGCCCATGACATCGAAGCCTTCCAGCGGCTTCAAGAAGTGCACCCAGTGCGCCCGGGTAATCTCGCTCACTGACAGGCACGCGTCGTGTCTTCAGTGTCTGGGGGCTGGGCACTGCCCTCAGGCCTGTAGTCTGTGTTCCCTTTTGCAAAGGCGGACTCAGGTAGCGAGGTTAGCCCAGTGGAACATTTTGTTCTCGGGCTCTTCGTCGGCATCGGCACCGGGGGTATCGAGTGCATCGACGTCTTCAGCGTCCAGACCTTCAACCTCGGCGGCCAGTGCATCGAGTGCATCGAGGCATCGGCCCTCTGCATCGGCGCTGAGACATCGGACAGCTGCATCGACGTCGGTGGTACCGGGGACCTCGTCTGCTGATGTCGTCGGACGGTGGTGCTTCGTCTGGAGTGCAGGTGAGGGCTGTCCATTCCCCTGCTGGTAGCGGTGAGCCTTCGGTTGGTCTCCCCCTACCCTGAGGGCTCCTGCGGTACAGCCCCCCTGAGACCGACCTTCTTCGGTCTCGGCCCGAGGAATGCGACGGCTGGATTCTACAGTCCTCCTCGTCGGTACCGGGAGCTCCGGTGACATGCTTCGTCCCAAGAAGTCGAAGAAGCATCGTCACCGGTCCCCTTCCCATGTCGGTACTGAGAGCTCTGGGTCGCCGAAGGCGGCACCCAGCAGGCATCGGCGCCGAGAGGACCGCTCACCCTCTGTTCAGGAGGTGTCGATGCGCTCCACTCTGAACAGCCTCCACGCCCGGAACAGGTTCTGACGTCGACGCCTGCATCGACCTCCATGCCTTTCTCTGCAGCCGCTCTGAACGAGAGCCTCCGGGCCGTTCTCCCAGAGATTCTGGGAGAGCTGTTGCGCCCTACCCCTCCGGTACCGGCGGTGCTTGCGCCGCCGGTACCGTCGAGCGTGGTGCCGGCTGGCCCATCGCCCGAGGTGAGGTCTCCGGCGTCAGTGCCGCTTGCGGTGCCGGCTGCCGTCGCCTCCCAGGAAGGCTCCCCGACTACGTCGGCGGAGGGAGCTTCGCCGATGCGGGCGAGGGAGTCTACCTCTCGACGCCCCCATCGTGGACGTGGCTCCACGGAGTCGAGTCGGGCACGGTTGCAGACACAGGTCCGTGAACTTGTGTCTGACACCGAGGGTGAGGCCTCGTGGGAAGAGGAAGAAGACCCCAGATATTTCTCTGACGAGGAGTCTGAGGGTCTTCCTTCCGATCCCACTCCCTCTCCTGAAAGACAGCTTTCTCCTCCTGAGAGTCTGTCTTTTGCTTCCTTTGTCCGGGAGATGTCTACGGCCATCCCCTTCCCGGTGGTTGTGGAGGACAGCCCAGGGCTGAAATGTTTGAGCTCCTGGACTATTCCTTCTCCACCTAAGGAAGCGTCCACTGTTCCCTTGCACCATGTTCCTAAAAAAGACATTGCTTGCGAACTGGACCAAACCTTTAACTAATCCCCACATTCCCAAGAAGATCGAGTCCCAGTACCGGATCCATGGGGACCCAGATCTGATGCGCACTCAGTTGCCTCATGATTCTGGAGTTGTGGATCTGGCCCTAAAGAAGGCTAAGAGTTCTAGGGAGCATGCTTCGGCGCCCCCGGGCAAGGACTCTAGAACCTTAGACTCCTTTGGGAGGAAGGCCTACCATTCTTCTATGCTCGTGGCCAAAATTCAGTCTTACCAGCTCTACACGAGCATACACATGCGGAACAATGTGCGGCAGTTGGCGGGCTTGGTTGATGCGCTCCCCCCTGAGCAAGCCAAGCCATTTCAGGAGGTGGTCAGGCAGCTGAAGGCGTGCAGGAAAATTCCTGGCCAGAGGGGTGTATGACACCTTTGATGTTGCAGTCCAGGGCCGCTGCTCAAGGTGTGGTGATGCGCAGGCTCTCATGGCTGCGTGCCTCCGACCTGGAGAATAGAATCCAGCAGTGGATTGCGGACTCGCCTTGCCGTGCGGATAACATTTTTGGAGAGAAAGTCGAACAGGTGGTAGAGCAGCTCCACCAGCGGGACACCGCATTCGACAAGTTCTCCCGCCGGCAGCCTTCAGCCTCTACCTCTACAGGTAGAAGATTTTTTGGGGAAGGAAGACTGTTCCCTACTCTTCTGGCAAGCGTAGGTACAATCCTCCTTCTCGACAGCCTGCGGCCCAGGCTAAGCCCCAGCGCGCTCGCTCTCGTCAGCAGCGTGCGACTCAGCAAGGCCCCTCGGCTCCCAGCAAAAAGCAAGGGACGAGCTTTTGACTGGCTCCAGCAGAGCATAGCCGACATCCAAGTGTCAGTGCCGGGCGACCTGCCAGTCGGAGGGAGGTTGAAAGCTTTTCACCAAAGGTGGCCTCTCATAACCTCCGATCAGTGGGTTCTCCAAATAGTCCGGCAAGGATACACCCTCAATTTGACCTCGAAACCTCCAAAATTGTCCACCGGGAGCTCAGTCTTACAGCTTCCAGCACAGGCAGGTACTTGCAGAGGAACTCTCCGCCCTTCTCAGCGCCAATGCGGTCGAGCCCGTGCCATCCGGGCAAGAAGGGCTGGGATTCTATTCCAGGTACTTCCTTGTGGAAAAGAAAACAGGGGGATGCGTCCCATCCTAGACCTAAGGGCCCTGAACAAATATCTGGTCAAAGAAAAGTTCAGGATGCTTTCCCTGGGCACCCTACTTCCCATGATTCAGGAAAACGATTGGCTATGCTCTCTGGACTTGAAGGATGCCTACACACACATCCCGATACTGCCAGCTCACAGACAGTATCTGCGATTTCAGCTGGGCACACGTCACTTCCAGTACTGTGTGCTACCCTTTGGGCTCGCCTCTGCGCCCAGGGTGTTCACAAAGTGCTTGGCTGTAGTCGCAGCAGCACTTCGCAGGCTGGGGGTGCACGTGTTCCCATATCTCGACGATTGGCTGGTGAAGAACACGTCCGAGGCAGGAGCCCTGCAGTCCATGCAGATGACTATTCGCCTCCTGGAGCTACTGGGGTTTGTGATAAATACCCAAAGTCCCATCTTCTCCCGGCGCAGAGACTCGAATTCATAGGAGCTCTGCTGGATTCTCGGACGGCTCGCGCCTATCTCCCAGAGGCGAGAACCAACAACTTGTTGTCCCTCGTCTCGCTGGTGCGAGCGTCCCAGCAGATCACAGCTCGGCAGATGTTGAGATTGCTGGGCCACATGGCCTCCACAGTTCATGTCTCCCATGGCCCGCCTTCACATGAGATCTGCTCAATGGACCCTAGCTTCCCAGTGGTTTCAGGCTGCTGGGGATCTAGAAGACGTGATCCACCTGTCCACGAGTTTTCTCGAATCCCTGTATTGGTGGACGATTTGATCCAATCTGACTCTGGGACGTCCTTTCCAAATTCCTCAGCCACAAAAAATGCTGACCACGGATGCGTCTCTCCTGGGATGGGGAGCTCATGTCGATGGGCTTCACACCCAAGGAAGCTGGTCCCTCCAGGAACGCGATCTACAGATCAATCTTCTGTAGTTACGAGCGATCTGGAACGCTCTGAAGGCTTTCAGAGATCGGCTGTCCCACCAAATTATCCAAATTCAGACAGACAACCAGGTTGCCATGTACTAACGTCAACAAGCAGGGGGCACCGGATCTCGCCCCTGTGTTAGGAAGCCGTCAGCATGTGGCTCTGGGCTTGCCGTCACGGCATGGTGCTCCAAGCCACATATCTGGCAGGCGTAAACAACAGTCTGGCCGACAGGTTGAGCAGGATTATGCAACCTCACGAGTGGTCGCTCAATTCCCGTGTAGTGCGACAGATCTTCCAGGTGTGGGGCACCCCCTTGGTAGACCTCTTCGCATCTCGAGCCAACCACAAGGTCCCTCAGTTCTGTTCCAGGCTTCAGGCCCACGGCAGACTGGCATCGGATGCCTTCCTCCTGGACTGGGGGGAGGGTCTGCTGTATGCTTATCCTCCCATTCCTCTGGTGGGGAAGACTTTGTTGAAACTCAAGCAAGACCGAGGCACCATGATTCTGATTGCTCCTTTTTGGCCGCGTCAGATCTGGTTCCCTCTTCTTCTGGAGTTGTCCTCTGAAGAACCGTGGAGATTGGAGTGTTTTCTGACCCTCATCACGCAGGACGAAGGGGCGCTTCTGCATCCCAACCTCCGGTCCCTGGCTCTCACGGCCTGGATGTTGAGAGCGTAGACTTTGCCTCTTTGGGTCTGTCAGAGGGTGTCTCCCGTATCTTGCTTGCTTCCAGGAAAGATTCCACCAAGAGGAGTTACTTCTTTCTGTGGAGGAGGTTTGCCGTCTGGTGTGACAGCAAGGCCCTAGATCCTCGTTCTTGTCCTACACAGACCCTGCTTGAATACCTTCTGCACTTGTCTGAGTCTGGTCTCAAGACCAACTCTGTAAGGGTTCACCTTAGTGCAATCAGTGCATACCATTACCGTGTGGAAGGTAAGCCGATCTCAGGACAGCCTTTAGTTGTTCGCTTCAGGAGAGGTTTGCTTTTGTCAAAGCCCCCTGTCAAGCCTCCTACAGTGTCATGGGATCTCAATGTCGTTCTCACCCAGCTGATGAAACCTCCTTTTGAGCCACTGAATTCCTGCCATCTGAAGTACTTGACCTGGAAGGTCATTTTCTTGGTGGCAGTTACTTCAGCTCGTAGAGTCAGTGAGCTTCAGGCCCTGGTAGCCCAGGCCCCTTACACCAAATTTCATCATAACAGAGTAGTCCTCCGCACTCACCCTAAGTTCTTGCCAAAGGTCGTGTCGGAGTTCCATCTGAACCAGTCAATTGTCTTGCCAACATTCTTTCCCCGTCCTCATTCCTGCCCTGCTGAACGTCAGCTGCACACATTGGACTGCAAGAGAGCATTGGCCTTCTATCTGGAGCGAACACAGCCCAACAGACAGTCCGCCCAATTGTTTGTTTCTTTTGATCCCAATAGGAGGGGAGTGGCTGTGGGGAAACGCACCATATCCAATTGGCTAGCAGATTGCATTTCCTTCACTTACGCCCAGGCTGGGCTGACTCTTGAGGGTCATGTCACGGCTCATAATGTTAGAGCCATGGCTGCGTCGGTAGCCCACTTGAAGTCAGCCTCTATTGAAGAAATTTGCAAAGCTGCGACGTGGTTATCTGTCCACACATTCACATCTCATTACTGCCTACAGCAGGATACCCGACGCGACAGTCGGTTCGGGCAGTTAGTTCTTCAGAACCTGTTTGGGCTTTAGGATCCAACTCCACCCCCCGAGGGCCCTGTTTGTTCTGTTCCAGGCTGCACTCTCAGTTAGTTGGTAAATTTTTTAGGTCAATCTCAGTTATGTCCTCGCCGGTGCGAGGCCCAATTGACCATGGTTGTTATTTTGAGTGAGCCTGGGGTCTAGGGATACCCCATCAGTGAGAACAAGCAGCCTGCTTGTCCTCGGAGAAAGCGAATGCTACATACCTGTAGAAGGTATTCTCCGAGGACAGCAGGCTGATTGTTCTCACAAACCCGCCCGCCTCCCCTTTGGAGTTGTGGCTTCCTTTGTCTTTGACTTGCTACTTGCGGGACTGACGAACACAAGCCAGTTCGGGCGGGAAGACGGCCGCGCATGCGCGGTGCGCATCGGCGAGCGAGGGCTAGCAAAGGCCTTTGCTAGTGAAGATTCCGATTGGAGGGGCTGCCGTGGACGTCACCCATCAGTGAGAACAATCAGCCTGCTGTCCTCGGAGAATACCTTCTACAGGTATGTAGCATTCGCTTTTAGTAGTCAGGCTTAGGGCTGTTGACTCCATGTTTCTGTGAGAAATGTTACATTTTGAGGCTAGTGCAGGCCTCTCAGGTTTCTCTCTGTTTCCATGGTAATCCTGCACCCTCTGTGCTGCCCTGGTGGCATTTGCTGTGTGTGTGTACTGTTTACATCAAACTAGTTTTATTGAGGAGGGTGGCTGGCCTTTCAGCCTGAAGGTTAAGGCTGGTTTTATTCATCCTATTAGAATCTGTGGGCTTAGCTAGATTTCCAGTGGGGCATATTTTATTTCATTCTCTCTTATTGCTTGCCTGGCCAAGTAGTTTTTACATGACTGGAACAGTTATCAGAACTCTACAGTACTAAAGATTGCCCTTCTCTCTCTCTCTCTTTGCACACTGATACTAGCCACACCTTTGCATACTAGCCTCAGCTACTCCGGTATCTGCAGCATACCCGTTATCTCTAATTGCTTCTATGGTATTTTTGGCATCTTTTCATGGTATGGGGTACCTAAATTTCATGAGGAGTGGTCCAGGAGCTACTTATTTATTTATTTATTGCATTTGTATCCCACCTTATCCCACCTCTTTGCAGGCTCAAAGTGGCTTCAGTGTAGAGGTAGCTTAATAGTCGTTGCAATCAGCTGAGAGTAAGCACAGAGCCTAGGGGTACTGCTTCATGACACACTTGCCAGGTGCCCTTGGCCTGGATTGGCCGCTGTTGTGGACAGGATGCTGGGTTCGATGGTCTTCCCAGTGTTTTATTACTATGTACTTATGTATTGCAGCTTGCTGTCTGTAGTGCGCAATGGTGCAACAGCCATATTCTGCTACACCATCTGTTTTGGTTCTCAGCCGCACTTGTTAGCTCCAATGCGCAGCAGTTATAGTGCACAGTCACACCAGCCAATTCTCGTCTCTATCTGTAAGAAATTAGCACTGGATTAGGCATCAGACCACTGATGTGGCTTCCAAGTCACAATTGGCAACCTGCTTTTGGAAGTAATCTTGGGACTGGAGAATATCTAGGGCAGATGGGTAAAGACCTGAGGGACCAAGTCTCTGAGATTGCCAGGGGACGAGTTTAAGGATGATTTTTAATCCGTTTGGTTTTGTTGTAGGTTTTGTGGGGCCAGGAAAACCACTTTCTGGGTTTCCACTTCCACTACGACAAGCCACCTGACTGCTGGTAGAATGAGCTCTGTTTCAACTCCAGGTCAACCTATGCATGCTGCATCTTCCAGTGATGGAGTCTCAGTTTTACTCCTCAGGCAGGCCTTCTGTACTGGTTTCAGGAGGAGTGGACCAAGATTACCTCAGCTCAGATGTGTCTTAGTTTTTCTATTGCACAGTTACAACCTGGACTTCACTACAGATTTTCTTGGAGTCTACATGTAAGAGCTCAAACGCTGTCAGGCAGTTCTTGCCACCTTGCCAGCGTTTCTTCCTTTAGGCACAGACGAGTCTATAAGTCAGGTTTTACTTTCTCTACCAAGTCCAGGATATGGGAATAGGTTCAAGTTATGGGCACAAGGTTCTCTTTTTTGAACATTCCCCCATGGGCCTGAGTCGTATCAGACCACTTCAGGGGTTCCTTCTCTGCTTTGGCCCCCATCTCTATGGTTCCCTTCAAGCCAACTTAGTCTCAATGAGTGATTTCAACACAGCTTTCTGCTGATATTTCAGTTCTGTCTCCCTGAAGGTGGCTATCTGCAGCTTGTAGGCTGCTAGGCTGTGTCGTAGCTGGCGGCAACAGATTTTCAGATCCCTTCCAGAAGGCAGTCAACTGCCTCCTCACTTGCCAGATGTAGTCGAGGCAGGCTTATTTGCCAGTTTTCTTCTATGATTTGTTTCGGGTGTCAAATAGACATTTGTGGCAGTCACAGCCTGCCATTTGATGTGGTTGCGCTGCTGGGTGGTGAATGCAGCTTCTAATGATGGCTAGTTCAGCTCACTTTTCAGGGCAACTATTGTTTGAGGATTCCATGAAGTTGGTTGAAGACCTGTGTGACTTATAGACTCAGCGTCTTCCTGAGGACATGTCTACAAGTTCTTTTTGGTTGGGTCAGGCTCGCCCTTATCTTTATGACACCAGGGCTGTCATCCTGGGCAGCCTAGTTTTCTTTAGCAATCCAGTCCAGGTAGGTTCTCGGAACTCCTGACCATCTGTTGAGATCCTCTGGATTTCTATTGGTGGCGGGCGCACAGTACTGTCTTTTCTGCATATGGTGGTTTCTGCCATCCATCCCTTTCCATCTTTTTCTCTTCCCTCTTCTTGGATGTTCACCACAGTCCTATACTATTTGGAAGTGACCAGCGAGTTCCATTGGTCAACTCTTTGCTTCTTGCTTTGCTCAGGACCATAGGAAGGTACCATAAGAAGGTTTGCCATTTTTAGATTGGCAGATGTGGGCATAGTGGTTTTGATGTCAGGAGGAGCAGACCTTTTGTAGAATAGGCGTCAGTGTGAAGCTGAAGAGCTGTTTCGCATAACTGCCATTTTATTCAAAATCATTTTAGGGGAGCAGCTGCTCCCCTTGCACCCCACCTAGCTATGTCTCTGCATAGTGGGGCAGTGCCTGGGATGACCCACTGAGCAGAAGTGACTTCCTACATTGCCTTATGCACTGCTAAAGACTGTAGCGGTCTTCTACTGCTCACCATTTTAAGTTTAGCAGATGTAGTGGTGGCAGGATCAGAAGCAGACATATTCAGAACCTGGAGAGCCTTAGGTTTATAGGAAGGTGGTAACTCCTTACGAAACACCCACATTGAGGTAGGATCATCAGATTACTGACCTGCTGAGCAGAAATGCCTCCCGGCATATCCTCATGTTGTCGTCTGGTGGGTCTCAAGGAAGGGAATCTGGCTTCAAGTGCTGTTGTGGCTGTTGGCTGAGAGAGGCAATTTCTTCAGCTGGCCTCTGTATGGGACAGTCTCTCCCGTTGTGGGTGGCAGCGCTTTCTTCCAGAGCGAAATTGACTTCCTTTTCCATGCCCCATCTGGCTTTCGTGGCTGCCCTTTGCAGTTTGGCCACTTGGTCCTCTGTCCTTCTGTGGATGGCTTTTGCAGATCGCCCACTTGATCTGCTGTCCTTCCCTTGCCAGGCTTTGCAGGCTTGGCATGGCAGCGCTAGGCATTCCAGATTTGACGTGGCAGCGCATGTAACCGTGGCCTGTGGATTATTGCTGCAGTCTGCTGAGGTTGTAGTACCCCGCCCCACTTGAGGACTGCTTTGGTACATCCCACAAGTCTCTAGATTCATCTGTGGGACGATATGGAAGGTAAAATTAGTTCTTACCTGATAATTTTCTTTCCATTAGTCCCAACAGATCAATCCAGAGGCCCGCCCTTTGTTGTTCTGGGTTGAGTGTTTTCTTCTAGTTGCTTCAGTTTCATCAGATTCCTTCATTTGATTTTTGGCTAAAAAAAAAAAAAAGACAAAACAAATCTAAACATAAAGGAAACCTTCTGTTACCCTCCTGCAGGAGCGGTTGAGGAGCTTACATGGGTTATATGCAGGCAGGAGAGGACTTCTTCCTTCTTCCTCTGCTTTGGTATCGACAATACTGAAGTTAAGGTGACTGCACATGACCACATATAGTAAACCTCTGAAGTTCTCTCTATCTCCGCCTGCTGGTAGAGGGACATAACCCACAAGTCTCTGGATTGATCTGTTGGGACTAATGGAAAGAAAATGATCAGGTAAGAACTAATTTTACCTTCATAATGTGCTCAATGTGATGTACAGCAAGCTATTTATTACAGTAATGGAGAAGGACTGGATAAGAGGCTACTGCTGTCCCCATTGCCCACCAACCTGCAGCATATCTGGCAGTGGAGCGAAACTTTAGGCTGGGGTTGCTGTGTAAATGGGGGAGAAGCTAAAGCTACAGCTGCTAAGGATGGTGGGACAGTGCACCCACACAGCTACCCCAGAAGCTGCAACCTTAGCCTCTCTGCATACTCACCTGCCCCAGTAACTACAGTTATAACTTCCCCTATTGCTCATTGTAGTAGGACCATTTGGGTCCCAATGAATACAAGCAAGAAAACCTACACATATACAGACAAAGGTACTAAAGAAATACATACATTTATTAGCAGCTTAAATATACATCACCAAACTTATCAGCCTCATCTCAGGTTCATCAGCTTGGATAGCCCCTTTCCAGCGAAACCTGAGAGAAGTTTGGGATACTTGCATCACACTTGTCAGTGGAGGGCTTCAACCTGAGGAAGGGTCTTTCTTTGATAGGAGTGTACTACCATCCGCCTCGCCAGGATGAGCAGGTAGACGCAGAAATGATAAAAGAAATCAGAGACGCAAACAAAATAGGCAATGTGATAATAATGGGTGACTTCAATTATCCAAATATAGACTGGGTAAATGTAACATCGGGACACGCTAGAGAGGTACAAGTCCTTGATGAAATCAAGGACAGCTTTATGGAGCAGCTGATGCAGGAACCGAGAGAGAAGGAAAAATTCTAGACTTGGTCCTTAGTGGAGCGCATGATCTGTTGAGGATGATATGGTATTGGGGCCGCTTGATAACAGTGATCATAATATGATCAGTTTGATATCAACCTTGAAGTAACTATACACAGGAAGCTAAATACGTTAGCGTTTAACTTTAAAAAAGGAGACTATGATTAAATGAGAAGAACGGTGGGAAAAAAAAACTTAGGGGACAACTGAGAGGGGTAAAAACTGTACACAGGCATGGACGCTGTTCAAAAATACCATCCTGGAGGCCCAGGCCAAACATATTCCACAAATTAGAAAGAAAGACGGAACTCCAAAAGACAGCCGGCCTGGTTGAAAAGTGAGGTGAAGGAAGCTATTAGGGCTAAAAGAAATGCCTTCAGAAAATGGAAGAAGGAACCGTCTGAAAATAACAAGAAGCAGCATAAGCAGTGTCAAAGCAAATGCAAGGCGCAGATAAAGAAGGCCAAGAGGGATTACGAAAAAAAGATAGCATTAGAGGCAAAAAAGCATAGTAAAAAAAATTTTCGGTATATTAAAAGCAGGAAGCCGGCAAAAGAATTGGTTGGGCCGCTGGATGACCGAGGGGTAAAAGGGGCGATCAAGGAAGACAAAGACGTAGCTGAGAGATTGAATGAATTCTTTGCTTCGGTCTTCACTGAGGAAGATTTGGGTGGAATACCGGTATCGGAAATGATATTTCAAGCGGATGAGTCGGAGAAACTTACTGACTTCACGATAAACCTGGAGGACGTAATGGGGCAGTTCAGCAAACTGAAGAGTAGCAAATCTCCTGGACCGGATGGTATTCTTCCTAGAGTACTGACAGAACTGAAAAATGAGCTTGCGGAGCTACTGCTAGTGATATGCAATTTATCCTTAAAATCGAGCATGGTACCTGAAGATTGAGGGTGGCCAATGTAACACCCATTTTAAAAAAAGGTTCCAGGGGAGATCTGGGAAATTATAGACCAGTGAGTCTGACGTCGGTGCCTGGGAAAATGGTAGAGGCTATTATTAAAAACAAAATTACAGAGCACATCCGAGGACATGGATTACTGAGACCGAGTCAGCACGGCTTTAGTGTGGGGAAATCTTGCCTGACCAATTTACTTCAATTCTTTGAAGGAGTAAACAAACATGTGGACAAAGGGGAGCCGGTTGATATTATGTATCTGGATTTTCAAAAGGTGTTCGACAAGGTACCTCATGAAAGGCTACAGAGGAAATTGGAGGGTCATGGGATAGGAGGAAATGTCCTATTGTGGATTAAAAACTGGTTGAAGGATAGGAAACAGAGAGTGGGGTTAAATGGGCAGTATTCACAATGGAGAAGGGTAGTTAGTGGGGTTCCTCAGGGGTCTGTGCTAGGACCGCTGCTTTTACTATATTTATAAATGATTAGAGATGGGAGTAACTAGCGAGGTAATTAAATTTGCTGATGACACAAGTTATTCAAAGTCGTTAACCTCGCGATAGGATTGTGAAAATTACAGAAGGACCTTATGAGACTGGGAGGCTGGGCGGCTAAATTGCAGAAGACGTTTAGTATGAGCAGTGCAAGGTGATGCATGTAGGAAAAAAGAACCGGAATTATAGCTACGTCATGCAAGGTTCCACGTTAGGAGTTACGGACCAAGAAAGGGATCTGGGTGTCGTCGTCGATAATACACTGAAACCTTCTGCACAGTGTGCTGCTGCGGCTCGGAAAGCAAATAGAATGTTGGGGTATTATTAGGAAAGGTATGGAAATAGGTGTGAGGATGTTATAATGCGTTATAATCGCTCCATGGTGCGACCCCATCTTGAGTATTGTGTTCATTCTGGTTGCCGCATCTCAAGAAAGATATAGTGGAATTGGAAAAGGTGCAGCGAAGGATGACTAAAATGATAGGATGGGACGACTTCCCTATGAAGAAAGACTAAGGAGGCTAGGGCTTTTCAGCTTGGAGAAGAGACGGCTGAGGGGAGACATGATAGAGGTATATAAAATGAGTGAGTGGAACAGGTGGATGTGAAGCGTCTGTTCACCGCTTTCCAAAAAATACTAGGACTTGGGGGCATGCGATGAAACTACAGTGTGGTAATTAAAACAAATCGGAGAAAATGTTCTTCACCCAACACGTATTAAACTCTGGAATTCGTTGCCAGAGAACGTGGTGAAGGCGGTTAGCTTGGCAGAGTTTAAAAAGGGGTTAGAACGGTTTCCTAAAGGACAAGTCCATAAACCGCTACTAAATGGACTTGGGAAACATCCACAATTCCAGGAATACATTATAGAATGTTTGTACGTTTGGGAAGCTTGCCAGGTGCCCTTGGCCTGGATTGGCCGCTGTCGTGACAGGATGCTGGGCTCGATGGACCCTTGGTCTTTTCCCAGTGTGGCATTACTTATGTACTTTAGTTGAAACTGCTGGTGTTAACTTCTCCCCAAACCACTTATAGCTACCTTATGCCTTTAAATTTCTGTGGGCTTCCAAATATTCAAACCTTTTCTCCTCTTCTGCAATACTTATACTGAGCCACTCACATCCACCCTTTTAGGTACTTTCTGATAGGTGTGTACCTTATCCAGTAACAATTTATTCTGAAACTGCACAACGTAACTTGTACCAGAACAGTTGCCAAAGCTTTGTCTTTGTCTACCAAATCATTAGTAAGTTTTTCTGATTTCCAGACTTGCTCCCAATATGTGGAAAGTAGGCACCATCCCCTACAAGCTATAGTTTCTGGTTCTTTCTTTTTTTGGTAGAGGAACACTTTGTAAACATTGTAGCAATTCACGGGGTTCTCCTCCCCCAACAGCTTCAGACCAGTCTTCTGCTGAACCCCCATTCTCTGCCAGATAAGTGGAAAACGTTTGTTCATGATATCATTTGATTATTGTCAGCACAGGATTGAATATACCCTGTTGAGCGAGGAAAGGAAGGAAGGATAAGTGCTGTGACGTTTGGCGGCTGAGTACCTACTCCATAACATATGGTTTAAAAGGCACTACAGCATTACTGAACACTGCAAGTTAAAAATTAAAAAACAATTTTGAAACAGAATATTTGGTTTCATAGAGGACATTCTGGTGTAATTGATATATTCAGTCACCACACACCAGCTTACATTATTAGATCCCTAATTGATTAATTGACTAAATTTCAACTGCCTGAACCCTTGACTATTCTTCTAGCGTTTGGAGATCCTTTCTCATGGTTTCTACTCCTTCCAGGGTATCCACTCTGTTATCTATCTTGTGTTATCCGCAAAAGGCAAACTTTTTCTTCTAACCCTCAGCCATGTCTCGCACAAATATATTATGTTTAAATCATCTTTATTGGGGAAATAGGCATCAAACAACATAGGTATTTTCGCCAATTTGCCATAACATAGAAATTTCACAATTGCAATCATCAAAATAATCATTTCTTCCACATAATTCCCTTCCCCTAATTTTCACCACCCCCCCACCCACCTGAACACCCTCTTCCCAACCTTCCCCCCACCCCCTCTTTTCCTTCCCCCCCCCCCCCCCCCAGACTCTCCCTCTCCCTTTGGTAGTCTAGACCAGTCATGTCCGTACTCCTGTGTTGCTCAGTCTCTTTGTAGTTATCTATTCAAGAGTCGACTCCGTGCAGCCGGGGTCAATGTATTCAGGAATAAGCACCAACATTGTTGCCAGTTCTCTCCGCGTATTGAGAAAAGTTCTGGACACCCATCCTCTCCATCCACCTCAAAGTAATCATACGCAATCTCCATTCTTGTAAGGAAGGATATCTATTTGTAATCCATTCCGCCAGTATGCATTGCTTTGCTATTATAACAGTTTTGCCTAGAAAAGCCTTCAATCCTTCACACTGCTCAGTGGAGCTGGATATAATCAAACAACAATCGGGCATCCAGCTGCCATCTCACGTTCCACAGCTTTGTCACTTGAGTCACAATGAGCTTCCAAAATTGTTGTATTCCTTTACAGGACCACAGCATATGACCCAGCGTCCTCCATCAGACCCACAATTTCGGACAAGACCCCCATGGGGACATTCCCTATGAAACGCCCTCCTGGTGCGACATACATTCTCAGCGCAATTTTATATTGGATTTTCCCAGTGCACTGCATATACCGAGCGTTTCCTGATAGACAAAATATGGTCTTTAAGCTGGTCTGCAGTCACCTCTAGGGATAAGTCCTTCCCCCAGCCGTCTGCCAATCGTTTGTATTCTACCTCAGGGGGTCATGTCCTTTATGTGCGGTGATGGTACGCCACGGTACGCCAACGGTACTTTCTCTTGTGCTCCCAAAGTATAAGCTGAAGACAGCTCCTCTTGTACATCTTCTGTCAAGGTCCGTCCACGGTAACGTGTGGATGTAATGTTGCAATTGTACATAATGAAAATTATCTTTCGAGGGTATTGAATATTCTGCTTTCAGATCTTGAAATGATTAAGTTTACCCTCCAGTGTCAAGACTTGCAAAAGGTATGTGATCCCCCTCTTTTCCAATTACAGAAGGTTGGATAAATGCATCCTGGTTGGAATTGAGGGCTGTTAACTATGGAAAGGAATGGGGTCACTTTGGGAGAGAACTGGTGCAGTCGACATACCCATTTTCAAGTCGCCTTAGCTGCACTCATTATCCCTGTGACTCTCAGGATCTTGGGTATCTCCCCTCCTCCTGAATGTAAACAGTTACTAAAGTGGGTCTTCGGGAGAAGGCGTAATTCCAAGTCTGTATTTGAAGAGTAAGATGTCTGGCGGAACCAGTCGTTGATATGCCTCATCCCACTAGCCACAGTTATGTTTTGTTTTAATTTTATGAGTCTTTATTGAAAAGTAATACAGAGAATCTGATACATACACATCATACAGGTCATTGTACAGTCCATATACACTAACGCACATCTTTAGGAGTGTGGCTAACCGCTAGTACAGTGTGTGGTGCTACTCTCAACTTAAAACAACCTGAACACTTCTTACTACGCAAGGCGTACATTAGCCAAATCAGAATAAACAGACAGAACTTCAACCTTTATAGATTTATATTTTCCACAACTTCAACCCCCCTAACATTCAACCCCCCCCCCGCCCTGTCCCTCCCTCCCTCCCTACCTGTCTCTCCCTCCCATTATGAGCACCACTGGATCCAGCCGCATCAGACAAGTCAGACGTGAAGGGTAAATGAGTCCCAGATTCGATGCCATCTACCCATTGGTTACAGCGTTCCGCTAGTAGTCTTTCCATCTCACAAATGTGCCTCAATTTTTGAATCCACCTAGATATCGGTGGGACTGTAGGCTGCTTCCAATGAGCAGCAAGTACCACTCTAGCAGCAATGACCGCCTGCTTCAAAAATTGTTGCTGTACCTGAGGACGACACGCAGCACCCGCAAGAAATAGAAAAAAGGTCGTGCTCCACGGTATCTGAGTACCCGTCCACAGCCGGAGCCTGCTGCGCACCGCCCTCCAATAGGCAGTAGCCTTCCTACAGGTCCACCATATGTGTCCTGCTGTACCCTTTACGCCACATCCCCTCCAGCACAGCCCCGTCGTTGTAGGGTAAATGCGCTGAAGTCGCTCAGGTGTCAAGTACCATCGGTACAACACCTTTAACCGCATTCTCCTTAAAGGGCACATGAAGCGACATTCCCACCACAGCCCGCTCTATTCTCTCCCGTCACCTCCTCCATTTCCAGACCCAGTTCTCTCTGCCAACTCATCCTGTGGAGTGTGTAAGTCGGGGATTGTCTGTTAACAATTTGATAAAGACACGAATCAGCCCAGTGGTTTTTGACAGACCCTCACAAAGGGATTCAGTGTTGTTTTCCTCCCTGGACATTACTTCCCTAACTGCCTGTGTATGCAGAAATGAGGATAGCTGAGATAGGCGTAGCGATCCGACCCCAATATTGGGAATCGCTCAAGGGCTTCTGAAAACGACAACAATGTCTCCCCCTCAAATATTGACCCCACATTTGTAAACCTCCCGTGTACCATCTTGTGAAAGTTCCTTTGGACATACCCGGGTAAAATAATGGATTGTGAGCTATGGGGAGACAACCGAGAGAGCATAGCATGTCGCTGTGGGAACAGACTATCCCAATTTGCAGGGTACATATATGGAGGGACACAGTCCCCCCTCCAATGACCTAAGTGAACTCGGGATCCACATGAGTGCCCCCAGCGGCCTCGCGCCTAAAGTGTATTGTTCCAATTGCACCCATTGCCGGTCTGGATAGTCCTGGAACCATTCTATTGCAGCACGAGCCTCTCTGTAATACCATGGCCAGATTAGGTGCCCCCAGTCCTCCTCTCTTCCTATCCTGATATAGCACTGAGCGTGCCAATCGCGGACGTTTACCCCCGCCCAGATAAAACGCATAGTACGATCCTGCATAGTGGCTAAGATTTACGAGGTAGTGTGATTGGGAGAGCTTGAAAAAGATAAAGCAGGCGTGGCAATACGTTCATCTTCACCACAGCTATTCGGCCAAACCACGAGAGATCGAGGTCACCCCATCTATCCAAGTCCTCGGTGAGTATCCTCGCCAAGCCCTTGTAGTTACCAGAAGAGGTCCGGAAGGTGTGCTGTCAGGTTGACCTCCAGGTACGCAATGCTCCTGTTGGCCCACCTGAAGGCAAAAGAGGACTTCAACGAGTCCACAAGTTCCCCCGGGAGGTTGACATTCAGAACTTCAGATTTTGACATATTTACTTTGAAACCCGACACGTTCGAATATTCGTCAATCTCTTGTAGAGCCCCAGGGAAAGTGGTCATGGGATGTGTAGCGAACAACAGCACGTCATCGGCGAAGAGGGATAACTTGTGTTCTCTCCCTCCAATGGAAAGTCTGCGAATATTTGGGTTAGTTCTGAGCCGAGTTGCAAATGGCTCCATGACCATTGCAAACAACAAGGGGACAGGGGGCAGCCCTGTCTGGTGCCTCTATGTAAGGGAATCATTGCAGAGTTGCCACCGTTCACACGGATACACGCTTTTGGAGAGCTATAGAATGCTTGAATCCACCCAAGGAACTGTGGGCCAATCCCAAATGCCTTCATCACTTTATACATGAATGGCCAGTGCACCCTGTTGAAGGCTTTTTCAGCATCTAAGCTGAGAAGGCAGAGAGGTTTCTCTTCATCTTCACAGCTAGATACATTAAATCGACTACTCTCCTAGTGTTATCTGTTGCTTTTCTGTATGGGACAAACCCCACCTGGTCAGGGTGGATAATAGCTGGGAGCAAGAGTGCTAATCGATTGGCCAGGACTTTAGCTAATATTTTTTTTTTTAATTTTTAGAAGTCTTTATTGAGCAGAATAACATAAAACATAGTATGCTATACACGGCTCTAAACATCATATTCCAAGTGAGCCAACCAGAACAACGAACAAAATACAATGAAATTACCTTATAGAATCGTCAGACCCCAATAACACATTGTATACTTCAATTTTTTAGCCTTTTATTAGAACCCTTCCCACCCTCCCCCCACGTACTTAATTCCCCTGCTACCCACTCCCCCCCTAGTCTCCTCCCTAGACAACCCCTTCCCCCCTCCCTCCCCTCCCAGACCAAGCATATGTTGTTGCTAGCACTCATTCAGAAATGGCAGCCACACTTGTTCCCATTTAGGAAGGATTCTCTTTTCTCAGCAGTCATCTCTCCATCTCACATATATATTCACTTTGGTGACCCATTCTGTCAGTGAGGGGACCTTCGAAACCCTCCAGTGTTTTGCCAGGTTTATCCGGGCTGCATGCAAGGCTCCCCGTACCAACATCCATTGGTGTGACTTTAAACCCTCAGGCCTCTGCCCTAATATAAAGATCAAGGGGTGCCACTGTACAGACCCTCCTGCCCATTTTGAAGCCTACATTGGACTCCCCTCCAGTACGCCTGTGCCTTACGACAGGTCCACCAGATGTGTCCCATGGTTCCTGTCTCCCCACATAGCCTCCAGCACAACCTTGTCACCGACGGTACATGTGATGTAACCTTACCGGCGTAAGGTACCATCTATAAAAGACTTTGACTACATTCTCCTGCAAAGCTACTGATCTTACAGATTTCAATATACCTTTCTCCAACTGTTCCAGTTTTTCTCTGGCAGTGTGAAATGCAACTCTTGTTCACACCTCTTTCTATGTGTGTTAGTGGGGTCTATACCGGGCTCCTATGTGGCGATATAAAGAGGCAATCAACCCACGTGTGGTCTTAAAGTCAATACACAGTAGCTCTAGTGGATGGGCCTCCCTCTTCTTACACCCTACATAAGTGGGTCCTTGCATGTAGTGTGTAGCCTGTAAGTAGGCGTAACGGTCTTCCGACCTAAGTTTGTAGTCGTCCAACCAGGTGATCAAGGGGTGTCACTGCTGTACCCACATGCAATTGCCCCCACAAGTCTAGTCCCATTTTTCGCCCATCTGCTAAAGGTGGTGTCTCCCACCCCCGGGGGGAACTCCGGGTTATCCACTATTGGCGCAAGTCCAGAGATTGGGGGCTGGTGATCCCCAAACATAAGATCCCAGTAATAAAATGTAGCCTGTACCACCGGGGGGAATTTGTCGACTTGCCCCCTATGTCGTGCTGGCAACCACATTAGGTGTCCTAGTTGACGGGATCCCACCAAGGTTGTTCCATGTGAAACCCATAATTTATGTTCATCACTGCGGAACCACTCCACTGCTGCCCGGGACTGTGCTGCGCAATAATACCAAAAAAGGTTAGGTACCCACAGGCCCCCCTCCCTTCTACTCTTGTACAAGAGCACCCGTGGGAGTCTCGGTCTCTTCTGATTCCAAATGAACCTATGTAAGCTATCCTGCAGACCTGATAGGAACGACCTGGACACTCGCATGGGGATTACTTGAAATAAGTACAGTAAACGGGGTAATACGTTCATCTTAATTGTAGCGATTCAGCCAAACCAGACAGCCCCATATGTGACCAAGGGCCAGGTCTCCCAATATATCTCTCTTAAGTCCTGGGTAGTTAACCTCAAACAGTTCTGACAAGTGTTAGGAATCTGCACCCCTAGGTACCGTATATCCTTTATAGCCCATTTGAATGGGAAGGATGTCTTCAGCGATTCCACCACATTTAACGAGACCCCCACAGACATAGTCCACCGATTTGCTAGCATTCAGCTTATATCCTGATACCTGGTATAGCCCTCTATCTCCTCATCAAATTAGGGAGTGAGACCAATGGCTTTGTCAAATACAAGAGAACGTCATCAGCAAATAATGCAATTTTATGTTCCTGGGACCCATCTGAATCCCTGTGATATCTACGTTCTCGCGTATTGCCGCCGCCAGTGCTCCATCGCCAAGGCAAATAACAAAGGAGACAGAGGGCACCCCTGTCTGGTGCCTCTTCCAACCCAAATGCCCTGAGTTCCCCCCGTTTATCCTCACACATGCTGTGGGGATGAGTAAAGTGATTGAATCCAGGATCTGTAGTACTGACCTATCCCCACTCTTTGTAGCACTTTGTCAGGTATCTCCAATGAACCCTGTCAAAGGCTTTCTCCGCGTGGAGTCCTAACAATACTACCGGAGTAGCCTTACTGTGCACTATGTAACAAATTCAACGTTCTGCGTATGTTGTCCATAGCCTGTCTCTTGATTACAAACCCGACCTGGTCTGGGTGAATTAAGGAGGGGAGTACCTCACCTAGGCGGTTAGCTAGTACCTTTGCCATGATCTTGACGTCAGAGTTAAGTATCGAGATAGGGCGATAGGATGCGCATTCTACCCGGTCTTTTCCTGGTTTTGGGAAGACCGCCACCCAGGCCTCCATCATTGATTGGGGGAGCCTAGACCCTTCCCTCACTGAGTTAATAACCGTCACCAAATATGGAGCCAGGTCCCCCCCAAAGGTCTTAAAGAATTCGTTAGTGTATCCATCCAGGCCTGGGGCCTTTCGGTTGGCAGTGCTTTAATAACCTGGAGCACTTCGGTTACCTGGACCGGCGCCTCTAGATCCCTCCTCTGTTGTTTCTGACAACACTGATATACCCCTATTTTGCAAGTATTGGTCTATCTCCCCGGTCTGCACAGCAGCATCCTCTCTGTAGAGTGACTCATAATATTGAGCAAACCTCTCCCTGATCAAAGCCGAGGTCTGCACCATGGTGCCCCTGCCATCTTTTCACTCGCAAAATTTGCCTATCCGCCCTCAACTTCCGTAATTTATTAGCCAGTATCCTACCCGGTTTGTTAAAGCTTTCATAGTACACCTGTTTTAATCTGGCATGCACAAACCTCAAACTTTCTTCATGCAATTCAGTCATCTCCAGCCTCACATCTTGGAGCCTTCGGTAGTCAGACACAGAGCCTGTGGCCCTGTATCTGTCCTCCAACTCCCCCAGCCTCACCATACACTGGGCCAGTCGAGCCTTCTGCACCTTCGCCCTTTGACTTGCGCACTTAATGAAATAGCCCCTTGCCACTGCCTTGAATGCGTCCCAGACTGTGCCCACTGTGGGGCCAGAGTCCTTGTTAATGTCAAAGTATTCCTTCATAACTGGAACGAATCTTTTCACAATGTCCGGGTCTTGCAACAGAATTGTTGAGGGACCATCTTCTGTCTTTAAGCTCCACCCGCAAACTTGGAATGGTAGCCCAGACCGGGGCGTGATCTGAAATTGTGATATGGCCTATGGAGGATTCCCCCCCTCACTGAGCAAAGTCTTGTCAACAAAAATATAGTCCAATCTGGAATAGGATGAGTGCACCCGAGAGTAGAACGTGTAATTCCTCCCCCTAGGGTGTCCCAGTCTCCACATGTCACTCAGACCCAAACCCTCCACCACGTTTTTCAGAGGCCTGGACACTCTGTTGTCACGTGGGGCAGGGGTGTAGTTCTATCAAGGACGGGGCGCATGTCGCATTGAAATCCCCTGCCACCAGCACCCTGCCCCCTGCGACACCTGCAAATCCCTCTGAAGCCGCTGGAAGAAGCGCTCCTGCCTCTCATTAGGGTCGTATACACATGCCAATGTACATTCCTCCTGTTCCAACATTACATGTAAAAAGAGGTAGCGCCCCTCCGCATCTCGCTTCTCATGCAATATTTGAACCTGTACATTTTTGTGAAACAGGATTGCCACTCCTCTTTTTTTTGCTTCCTTAGCATCCGAGGCACACCGCACTAAGGGGTATTGTCGAAAGGCCAATAACCCCTCTTTCTGCCGGCGCAGTTGCGTTTCCTGTAGAAAAACCACCTGTGGGCACATCAGACGTAATTCACGCCCCAAGGCGTGTCTCTTATAAGGAGAGTTCAGCCCCTTTACATTATAGGTCAACAATTTTAGGCTAGCCATCTACCCATTCCCAACATAGCATTGTGTTACATATTTGCTTGGTCTGTCCCCCAAACCCCCATCTTCCCACCCCCTGTTCCCTAACCCTACCTCTCGCCTTTCTACCACCCACCTTTTCGCTATATTTCCTCCTTTCTCCCTCCCTCCCAATCCCTCCCGTCCTAACCCCCCCCCCCCCCCCCCCCCCGAGTGAACCACCCACCAACCAGTGTGAACCCACACTGCTTGGAATTTTAGAGAAAATAACCCACAGGCAGAACAGTTTAAACACTCTATGAAAAAAAAAAAAAAACTTAACACAACACTTACAAATGAAGTACCTCCTTCCCCCCCCCCCCTCCCGCACCCCACCTCCCTCCCTCGATGTTGTCACCCATACTCCCAACTGCTTTACTTACAGTCCAGTCCTTACAAAATGCCCATTCGACCCCTTCCCTTCATATGTCCCAATGTGCTCTACCTTAGGAGCATAACATTAAAGTACCAGAATATACTTGCGCTACACCCTCCAGTCGTGTCTGGTCAACGTTCTTTTTTGAGGATTTCTCCACCCTTTTCCATTTCTGGAGTCGCGCCTTCGTGGAGGATGCCATCCCGGACGGGGGGGCCTCTGTCTGCACCAGCCCTGCTGAAAACAAGTAGCGCCACGCCTTCCCCACTTTCCTACAGCGGGCCCGCTCTCCTTGAATCTCAAAACAAATGGCGAATGGAATAGCCCATCTGTAAGGTATCTTTTCCCTGTTCAGAATTTCAACCACCAGTTTCATGTCTCTTCTTTGGTTCAACATGAACAGGGAGAGGTCTTGATAAATCGTTACCCTTGCTCTGTTGTACTCTAGGAGAGGGCTCTGGCGCGCTTTCTGCCATAGCTGCTCCTTGCTCCCATATGTTGTGAATCTGACCACAATATCTCGCGGTTTGTTGTCTTTTGGTTTCCCCAAGGCTCTGTGGGCTCTGTCAATGCCCATCGCTCCCGCAGCAAAGCTTTCTCCCATCATCTGGGAGCAAATGGCACGCACCACCGCCGGGACGTCTTCCATACCTCCAGCCTCTGGGACTCCGCGAAAGCGAAGATTCTGCCTGCGCCCTCTATTCTCTATATCATCCAGATGATATTGTAACTCTTCTGCCTGCTCTGCCATTGTGGTCAGTCTCTTGTCTATTTCTTCATTTTTTTCGGCCTGCTCGTCAGCTCTTTCTTCTAGCGCCTCCACCCTGCCCCCCAGCTCACGGAGGTCAACACTCAAGGCGTCCACGTGCTCGAGAATCTCCTCTTTTGAAGCCAATATTTCAGCTCGGATCGCCTCAAAGCATTTCTTAACTCCGATGGAATCGCTGTGGTAGAAGCGTGAACCTCTCGCTCCTCCGTGCGGGCAGGCAGCTCCGGTTCAGACGCGTTCCGCGACTTGGGGATGCAGGGTGTGTCAGGGTCTTCGCCAGCTGCCTCGTGGACAAACGCTCTCCGTCTCTTAGCGTACCTCCGCTTTGTTTTACTCATTTTGGCGGAGCACCGCGAACTACCCTTTTCCGCTATGTTTACACCTAGGGGGCGATGCGATTGACCACAGTTGGCGCTGATTTAGGGTGAGGAGGTGCGGAGCTCGAGGATCAGGCGGCCATTCCACCTCGTGACGTCACTTCCTCTCGACTTTAGCTAATATTTTGACGTCAGCGTTTAACACAGAGATGGGGCGATAGGACCAACAGTCCAAGTGGTCTTTATTCGGTTTAGGCAGCACCGCGATCCATGCTTCCATCATGGACGCTGGCATGGATTCACCCTTCCCTATCATATTGAATAAGTCAGTTAATAGCAGGGCCAACTCCGGAGCGAATTTCTTGTAAAATTCATTTGGAAGGCCATCCAGTCCCGGTGATTTACAGGAAGGCAAGTGCTAGATAGCTTTTTGTATCTCAGCTGGGGTGACCGGCGCGTCGAGTGTGATCCTCTGTTGATTTGTCAACGAAGCTAGGTAATCTGCAATAGAATCTTCAGGGGGGCTGATCTCCTGCGCGTACAGCTCCTGGTAAAATTCACTAAAATGCCGTCGTATAGCGTCAGATGTGTTTAGTAATTCTCCCCTCTCATTCCTGATGCGGGTGACCGCTCGATCTACCTTTCGCCTACGTAGCTTTATGGCCAGGAGACGCCCTGCCTTATTGGTATATTGATAAGATCGAACCCTATTTCTGTTTTGTATCCAACTTAATTGTTCAGAATAGATAGAATCTAGCTGAAGCTGCTGCCCGCGTAACTCTTCGAAGACTATTGGAGAGCCGCCTGCTTTATGCTGCCTCTCCAATAATCAGATCTTATCCAGGCACTGTGCCAGTTGAGCCCTATGAATCCTCGCACGTTTACTAGCTATCTGTATAAAGTAACCTCTCGAGAGTGCCTTCATAGCGTCCCACACAACACTTAGAGGTGGGCCCGATTCCTTATTAAACTCTAGATACTCCTTCAGGGCCTGCCTGCAACCCTCTGCCACCTCGCCTTCTTGCAGTAAATCTGTATTAAGCGCCCATCTTTTATCCTTGACCTCTGCTTGGACGGATGGCGGAGTAACCCAAACTGGGGCATGGTCCGAAATGGTTGCAGTGCCTATACCTGATTTTGGACCCCTCTCGGCTAATGTGACATCCAGGAAAATATAATCTATACGTGAGTACGTCTTATGGTACTGGTGAAAAGAATGTATAGTCCCGCATAGTTGTGTGGCTTAATCTCCAGACATCTAAGGTCCCCATGGAATAGGCCAGTGAACCCAATGCCAGAGAGTCCTTGGAACTCAAGTGCTGAGGTTTCCCGGATCTATCCAGCATGGGATCCATAACTTCATTAAAGTCTCCCCCCATAATCAAGGAGTCCCGAGTAAATGTGGCTAATAAGCTTTTCACTTTGTCATAAAATGTCCCCTGGTGTTCATTGGGTGCGTATAGGGATACTAGAGTGAGATCTACGTGGTCTATGACAACTTGCATAAACAAAAACCGCCCTCCCGGATCACGCTTAATCTTTTTAATTTGGGCAGATATGGATGTGTGAAACAACACTGCTACCCCACGTTTTTTGGATCCATCGACAGAGGAGGCAAAAAAGATGCCAGGGTACACAGTTATGTTTTTAACACTTATTAACCCCATTCCACCATATTCTGTTGGGGTGTGCATTATTCACAGGGACAGACGTGCACTTTTCCCCTTCCAAAGGACCCTTCTTAATAATTTATTCAGACTACGTTCTTCTTTGTTTTTGAGAAACAAAGGCAACAGTTGAAACACATATAACCATTGTGGTATTATAAACATATTATACAGTGCTATTCTCCGAGGACAAGCAGGCTGCTTGTTCTCACGACTGGGTGACGTCCGCGGCAGCCCCCACCAACCGGAAAGAAGCTTCGCGGGACGGTCGGCACGCAGGGCACGCCCACCGCGCATGCGCGGCCGTCTTCCCGCCCGTGCGCGACCGCTCCCGCCAGTTCCTTTTTTTCCGCGACTGGAGAGAGTTGTGCTTCTGCCACTCTCTCTGTTTCAGCCGCCGGATTTTTCGACCGCGTTTACGCGGATCGTCGCTTCGCTTCGGATTACCGTTCGGTTTTCCTTTTTCTTGTTTGTTAAAAAAAAACAAAAAAAAAAAAACAAAAGAAAATCTCTGCGCGTGTGGAGCACGCGCTCCCCTTTTCCCTCGCTTCCAGCGGGGACGCCACGTTGCGGCCTAGTGGTCGCTCGGTCGTTTTTCTTTTCGTGGTGTGATTTTAGCCACCATTGACGACTTTGACTTCGCCGACGCGATTTTTCCGTCGATGTCCTCGAAGGTCCCGAGTGGATTTAAAAAGTGTGGTCGCTGCGGCCGGCCGATCTCGCAGACCGACACCCACGCTTGGTGCCTCCAGTGCCTCGGGCCGGAGCACAATCTCAAGTCGTGTGCTTTGTGTCTCGGTCTCCGGAAACGGACTCAGGTTGCGAGGCAAGTTCTGCGGGACTGTCTTTTTGGAACTTGCGCCGGCCCCTCGACGTCGACCTCGACGGCATCTGTATCGAAGGCCGGTTCTTCGGTACCGGTATCGATGCCCGAGACATCGGCACCGATGGCAGCGACCCCAGGAGAACAGGTCCCGTTGGCCCGCCGATGCGCCGGTGAGAGTGGGGTTGAGAGGCCGCGTGGGCAGTCGGCCCCGGTCACTCCCTCAGCTCGTGAGCCACGGGACCGACCCCTGTCTGACCCGGTGCCTCGAGACCGAGGGGGATCGACCTCCTCCTCCTCCATGCCTTCCGGCGCCGGTGACGTGCATCGAAAAAAGGATAAGAAGCGTCGTCACCGGACGCCCTCGGTGCATCCCGAAGAGGAGTCGACGCCGAAGCGTCATCGTCGAGAGGAGAGGTCTCCGTCGGTTGTGGAGGTACCGACGCGTCGGGGTTCCGGCACCTCGGTGCCGTCTCCTGGCTCCCAGCAGCTTCCGGCACCGACACCCTTACCGGCCCCACCGCCTTTCCCGGCAGCGGGCCTGGACGAGTGCCTCAGAGCCATCCTTCCGGGGATCCTGGAAGGGCTGATGCGCCAGGCTGTGCCGGCGCCGGGGGTGCTTGCGCCCTCGGCGCCGATGACTGTGGCGCCGGCGAGCTCTAGCCCGGCGCCGGGGCTGTCGACACCGCCGCCGCTTGCGGTGCCGGTCTCGACTGCCACGCAGGTGGAGTCCCCGTCGACGTCGATGGAGGGAGCTCCGTCCCCGCCGGCGCGGGAGTCCACCGCTCGACGACACCGAGACCTCGGTGCCTCGACGTCGAGCCGGGCCCGGTACAGGACTCAGCTACATGAGCTAATGTCCGATACCGAGGATGAGGACTCGTGGGGGGAAGACGAGGACCCTAGATATTTCTCCTCAGAGGAGTCTACGGGCCTTCCCTCGACCCCACGCCTTCACCGGAGAGGAAGCTCTCACCTCCTGAGAGTCTCTCCTTTGCCTCTTTTGTGCGGGATATGTCTATCAGCATTCCCTTCCCCGTGGTCTCTGTGGAAGAGCCGAGGGCCGAGATGCTCGAGGTCCTCGACTATCCATCACCACCTAGAGAGTCCTCCACGGTGCCGCTGCACAATGTCCTGAAGGAGACACTGCTTCGGAACTGGGTGCGACCATTAACTAACCCCACCATTCCCAAGAAAGCAGAGTCCCAGTACAGGATCCACTCCGACCCAGAGCTCATGCGGCCCCAATTGCCCCATGACTCAGCGGTCGTGGATTCTGCTCTCAAGAGGGCACGGAGTTCGAGGGATACCGCCTCGGCGCCCCCGGGGCGGGAGTCTCGCACTCTGGACTCGTTTGGGAGGAAGGCCTACCAATCCTCCATGCTCGTGACCCGCCTCCAGTCATACCTGCTCTATATGAGCATCCACATGCGGACCAATGTGCAACAGCTGGCGGACCTGGTCGAGAAGCTCCCGCCGGAGCAGTCCAGGCCTTATCAGGAGGTGGTCAGGCAGCTGAAGGCATGCAGAAAGTTCCTGTCCAGGGGTATTTTTGACACCTGTGACGTGGCATCTCATGTTGCGGCCCAAGGTATAGTGATGCGCAGGCTCTCATGGCTGCGCGCCTCTGACCTGGACAACCGCACCCAGCAGAGACTGGCCGACGTCCCTTGCCGGGGGGATAACATTTTCGGTGAGAAGGTCGAGCAGATGGTGGACCAACTGCATCAGCGGGAAACCGCTCTCGACAAGCTCTCCCACCGGGCGCCTTCAGCATCCGCCCCCACGGGTGGGCGTTTTTCCCGGGCACGGCAGGCTGCACCCTATTCTTTTGCAAAGCGTAGGTACAACCAGCCGGCCCGAAGGCCTCGTCAGGCACAGGGACAGCCCCAGCGCGCTCGTTCTCGTCAACAGCGTGCGCCTAAGCAGCCCCCTGCGCCTCCACAGCAAAAGCCGGGGACGGGCTTTTGACTGGATCCACGGGAACATAGCCGCCCTACAAGTGTCCGTACCGGACGATCTGCCGGTCGGAGGGAGGTTAAAATTTTTCACCAAAGGTGGCCTCTCATAACCTCCGACTAGTGGGTTCTCCAAATAGTGCGGTGCGGATACGCCCTGAATTGGCCTCCCTGCCTCCAAATTGTCCTCCGGGAGCTCAGTCTTTCAGCTCCCATCACAAGCAGGTACTTGCAGAGGAACTCTCCGCCCTTCTCAGCGCCAATGCGGTCGAGCCCATACCACCCGGGCAGGAAGGGCAGGATTCTATTCCAGGTACTTCCTTGTGGAAAAGAAAACAGGGGGGATGCGTCCCATCCTAGACCTGAGAGGCCTGAACAAATTCCTGGTCAAAGAAAAGTTCAGGATGCTTTCCTTGGGCACCCTTCTGCCAATGATTCAGATAAACGATTGGCTATGTTCCCTGGATTTAAAGGACGCATATACTCACATACCGATACTGCCAGCTCACAGACAGTATCTCAGATTCCGCCTGGGCGCACGCCACTTTCAGTATTGTGTGCTGCCATTTGGGCTCGCCTCTGCCCCACGAGTGTTTACCAAATGCCTCGTGGTGGTAGCGGCCTACCTACGCAAGCTGGGAGTGCACGTGTTCCCATACCTCGACGATTGGCTGGTCAAGAACACCTCGGAGGCAGGAGCCCTCCGGTCCATGCAGTGCACTATTCAACTTCTGGAGCTGCTGGGGTTTGTGATAAATTACCCAAAGTCCCATCTCCAGCCAACTCAGTCTCTGGAATTCATAGGAGCGCTGCTGAATACCCAGGCGGCTCAGGCCTACCTTCCCGCAGCGAGGGCCACCAATCTCTTGGCCCTGGCTTCGCAGACCAGAGCGTCTCAGCAGATCACAGCTCGGCAGATGTTGAGACTTCTGGGTCATATGGCCTCCACAGTTCATGTGACACTCATGGCTCGTCTTCACATGAGATCTGCTCAATGGACCCTAGCTTCCCAGTGGTTCCAAGCCACCGGGAATCTAGAAGATGTCATCCGCCTCTCCACCAGTTGCCGCACTTCACTGCTCTGGTGGACCATACGGACCAATTTGACCCTGGGACGTCCATTCCAAATTCCGCAGCCCACGAAAGTGCTGACGACGGATGCATCTCGCCTGGGGTGGGGAGCCCATGTCGATGGGCTTCACACCCAGGGTCTGTGGTCCCTCCAGGAAAAGGGTCTGCAGATCAACCTCCTGGAGCTCCGAGCGATCTGGAACGCACTGAAGGCTTTCAGAGATCGGCTGTCCTGCCAAATTATCCAAATTCGGACAGACAATCAGGTTGCAATGTATTACGTCAACAAGCAGGGGGGCACCGGATCTCGCCCCCTGTGCCAGGAGGCCGTCGGGATGTGGCGTTGGGCGTGTCGGTTCGGCATGCTCCTCCAAGCCACGTACCTGGCAGGCGTAAACAACAGTCTGGCCGACAGACTGAGCAGAGTCATGCAACCGCACGAAGTGTCGCTCCATGCCAGAGTGGTACGCAAGATCTTCCGAGTGTGGGGCACCCCCTCGGTGGACCTTTTCGCCTCTCAGACCAACCACAAGCTGCCTCTGTTCTGTTCCAGACTTCAGGCACACGGCAGGCTAGCGTCGGATGCCTTTCTCCTCCATTGGGGGACCGGCCTCCTGTATGCTTATCCTCCCATACCTTTGGTGGGGAAGACCTTACTGAAGCTCAAGCAAGACCGCGGCACCATGATTCTGATAGCGCCTTTTTGGCCCCCGTCAGATCTGGTTCCCTCTTCTTCTGGAGTTGTCCTCCGAGGAACCGTGGAGATTGGAGTGTTTTCCGACTCTCATCTCGCAGAACGACGGAGCGTTGCTGCACCCCAACCTTCAGTCCCTGGCTCTCACGGCCTGGATGTTGAGGGCGTAGACTTCACTGCGTTGGGTCTGTCTGAGGGTGTCTCCCGGGTCTTGCTTGCCTCTAGGAAGGATTCCACTAAAAAGAGTTACTTTTTCAAGTGGAGGAGGTTTGTCGTGTGGTGTGAGAGCAGGGCCCTAGAACCTCGTTCTTGCCCTGCACAGAACCTGCTTGAATACCTTCTGCACTTATCAGAGTCTGGCCTCAAGACCAACTCAGTAAGGAATCACCTTAGTGCGATTAGTGCTTACCATTATCGTGTGGAAGGTAAAGCCATCTCTGGAGAGCCTTTAGTCGTTCGATTCATGAGAGGCTTGCTTTTGTCAAAGCCCCCTATCAAGCCTCCTACTGTGTCATGGGATCTCAACGTCGTCCTCACCCAGCTGATGAAACCTCCTTTTGAGCCACTGAATACCTGCCATCTGAAGTACTTGACCTGGAAGGTCATTTTCTTGGTGGCAGTTACTTCAGCTCGTAGGGTCAGTGAGCTTCAAGCCCTAGTAGCTCATGCCTCCATATACCAAATTTCATCACAACAGAGTAGTGCTCCGCACCCACCCAAAGTTCCTGCCGAAGGTGGTGTCGGAGTTCCATCTTAACCAGTCAATTGTCTTGCCAACATTCTTCCCCAGGCCGCATACCCGCCCTGCTGAACGTCAGTTGCACACATTGGACTGCAAGAGAGCATTGGCCTTCTACTTGGAGCGGACACAGCCCAACAGACAGTCCGCCCAATTGTTTATTTCTTTCGACCCTAACAGGCTAGGGGTCGCTGTCGGGAAACGCACCATCTCCAGTTGGCTAGCAGATTGCATTTCCTTCACTTACGCCCAGGCTGGGCTGACTCTTGAGGGTCATGTCACGGCTCATAGTGTCAGAGCCATGGCAGCGTCGGTGGCCCACTTGAAGTCAGCCACTATTGAAGAGATCTGCAAGGCTGCGACGTGGTCATCTGTCCACACATTCACATCTCATTACTGCCTCCAGCAGGATACCCGACGCGACAGTCGGTTCGGGCAGTCGGTGCTGCAGAATCTGTTTGGGGTGTAAATCCAACTCCACCCTCCAGGACCCGAATATTCTGGTCAGGCTGCACTCTCAGTTAGTTGTTCTTCGTAGGTCAATTTCTGTTGTACCCTCGCCGTTGCGAGGTTCAATTGACCTGGGTTCTTGTTTTGAGTGAGCCTGAGAGCTAGGGATACCCCAGTCGTGAGAACAAGCAGCCTGCTTGTCCTCGGAGAAAGGGTATGATACATACCTGTAGCAGTTGTTCTCCGAGGACAGCAGGCTGATTGTTCTCACCTACCCTCCCTCCTCCCCTTTGGAGTTGTGTGTTTCATCTTTTTGCTAGTCATTCAACTGGCGGGAGCGGTCGCGCACGGGCGGGAAGACGGCCGCGCATGCGCGGTGGGCGTGCCCTGCGTGCCGACCGTCCCGCGAAGCTTCTTTCCGGTTGGTGGGGGCTGCCGCGGACGTCACCCAGTCGTGAGAACAATCAGCCTGCTGTCCTCGGAGAACAACTGCTACAGGTATGTATCATACCCTTTCTTCCCCATAAGGTTAATGGCAAAGACTCCCACCCCCGTAATTTCTGTTCGGTGTACCTCAGTAAGCGTTGCCTGTTAATTGTGTATACTTGAGTTAATTTCGAAGGTATCAATACTCCTAAATATTTTAACATCCCGTCAGCGTGTCTAAATGGAAACCCCTCTCCTTCTTGGATTGCCAGATCTGGAATTATTGACAAGGCCTGGGACTTATCCAAATTTAATGAAAAACCCACCACCTGCCTATATTCTTCCAGTACTGCAAGTAGCGGGTTAAGAGACTGTTTAATATCTGTAACAATAACTAACAGGTCGTCCACGTATGCTAGTACTTTAAGCTGGTGTCCTTCCACTTTTACTCCTTTTATGGCATCTACTCTATTTATTTGCCTCAACAGCGGTTCCAGGGAGAGCACAAATAACAGTGGGGATAAAGGACACCCCTGCCGTGTGCCACGTCCTATGCTAAATTCGGCACTTAGGGCCCCGTTTGCTAATATTGCCGCTCTCGGTTGGTTATATAAGGTTTTCACTGCTTTTCCAAACCACTCACCAAATCCCATATAATCCAACGTTTGGAAGAGGAAGTCCCAACTCACTTTGTCGAAAGCTTTCTCAGCATCCAAGCTTAACAACATCGCGGGACTTCCCTCCTCTTGACATCGGGCCATGGCCACCAGGGCCTTTCAGACATTCAAAACCGATGACCTGACAAATCCCACTTGGTCGGGCCCTATCAGCCTAGGTAGGACGGGGGCTAGGCATTCAGCTAGAATTTTTGCTATCATTTTAGTGTCCACATTTAATAACAATATGGGTCTGTATGACTCCGCTAACTCTTTCGGTTTGCCTGGTTTTGGAATAAGTGTTATTGTAGATGTATTAGCATATGGGGGTAGCACGCCATCTTCTATCACCTCTTCAAAATAATAACAATGCCTCCCCCCCCCCCCCAGCCTTCGGTGGTAACATCTTATAATATTCACCAGAAAGCCCATCCGGCCCGGGTGTCGAGTATGATTTCAATTTTTTCACCACTGCCTGTAGTTCTTTCATAGTCAGCGGGGCATTCAAGGCCTGCCGCTCCATTTCTGTCAGCTTAGGGAGCATAGTTTGTGCCAGATACTGCTTTATATGTTGTGGGTTCCCTAACTGTTCCTTTTTATACAAGGTGGTAAAATGTGTGGCTAGAATTTTTGCAATCTGGGTCGGATTATTTGTCATCTTCCCCTCTCGGTCTTTCAATGCGTCTATCGTTCTCAGACCACCCCAGGCCTTTATTACCCGAGCTAACAGGCGGCCAATTACCGTATCTTTCCAATTTATATTTCTTGTACAATTGGGACTGTGTTTCTTTTTCATGCAGTAAGGTATTAAGAGACACCTGCGTTGCCTTTAAACTTTCTAACATCAATGCTGTAGGATTCCGTGCGTGTGCCCTTCTCGCTTTTCGCAATTGTGTTTCTAATAATAACACAGTGGCAGCCGCTCTCTTTTTCCTAAGGGTGACATAGGCAATGATAGCTCCTCGCAGGACAGCTTTAGAGGCCGACCAAAAAAGGGACGCTTGTTCTGCATGTTGTGCATTATCTGTTGCATACTCGTCCCACTTCTCATTAATGTATTTTTGAAAATGGGAGTCTGCAGATAGATAAGCTGGAAATCTTCATCTCTTCCCACCCATCCCACCAATATTTGTTTCCATGTCCAGCCACACTGGAGTGTGGTCTGATATCTCTTCCGGGCCAATGGTTAACCTCTGCACTCTATAAAACACCCACGTGTTATTAACATGTAGTCCAATCTGGCCTGAGTCCCATGAGCCCGGGATCTATGTGTGAAATCTATCTCTGTCGGGTGGAGGTCCCTCCATGTATCCACCAGATCTAGGGTCCGCACTAAGTATGGCAATGTATCCCCTCTATACCCTTGATAATGTTGGGAAGTGGGATTTGTACAGTCCTGTTCCTGATCCATTACCAAATTTAGATCTCCCACTACCAATAACGGGCGATCTCCATTTTGTTGACATAACTGAATTATAGTTTGATAAAACTCTGGATCTTGTTTATTTGGCCCATAGATTACCAACAGATTCAGCTCTAACCCTTGCAGCCACACCTTTAACATCAAATAGTGCCCCCCATGGTCTTTGGCTATCAATGAGGCCCTATAGGACAGACCTTTTTTAAATAAAATCGCCACTCCTCCTTTCCGACCTTGAGGGGAACTAGCAAAAATCTCTCCCACCCAAGTTCTTTTTAATTTTTCATGCTCTACAGTGGTTAGGCGGGTTTCTTGCAAACAGGCAATGTCCGCGCCATGCCTGTGTAGAGCCGTAAGTATTTTTGCACGCTTGATCGGGGTGGTGATCCCACCCACATTCCATGTAATTATGCGCGCAGGCATGAGCTAAGCTGTGTAAAATACCATACTGTGTCGGACATTGCTTGACTGGTATTCGCTATCAAGTGTGTCTCTATCACCTGGTGTGTCTCACCCCTCGCATAACTCCACCCTCGGTATGATATTATGTCCTGTAAGACTGTCTTCTGACCAAGCAACACTGGGAGAATGTGTGTCGTTCCTTCCTCCCCTCCCCCACCTTCACCTTCCCCCCCCTGCCCCCCTATATCCCATACACTTAAACTCCCCCATAACATTTCCCCAGGCCACTATGCCCACGAAAATGTAAGAACCACGTTTTCATGCTATGAGACCCCTCCCCCATACATTAGCTCAACTTATTCTTCCCCGCACCTTCTTCACACCAACCTTACCCCCAAACAGTAGTCTGATCTTATACCATTACCCTCACAGTTCTTCTTGTTCCATCTAACAACTGGTGGTCTACCAGCACTGCCCGTGCTTCCTCCACTGTGTTAAAAGTTTGCCATCTATCTTGAATAAACAACCGCATTTTTGCAGGATATTGCAGCGCAAACTTTATCTTTTTCTCAATCAGCTGGGTACACAGGGGATGAAACTTCTTGCGCTGCTCTTGCACCATCATCATGTAACCTTGGAAAATCAGTATGTTACGTCCACCATATTTTAACGAATCTCTCCTAAGCTTGAATCCTTGCAGAATTTCAATTTTGTTGACAATTTTTGCGATCACCACTCTCGGCCTACTGTTAGCTTCCAGTCTGCGTCCAACTCTATGTGCTCGTTCGATAACCAACGAACCAGACGAGTCTGTGAGGGCCAACTCTTTTCCTAGTCAGTTCTCCAGCCAGGATTCTGAGTTGCATTCTGGGAGCTGCTCTGGAAGCCCAACTAGGCGCACGTTATTTCGCCACGAACGGCTCTCCAAATCCTTCAGCTTTGCACCTTGTTCTTTCAGCTGCTGTTGTAAACTTCGGATGTCCGGCCCATAGCCACGTGAGTCATCCTCGATCGCCGCCATTCTAGTTTCCAGGTCTCTTGTCCTGATCCCCAGGCCGTCTAGCGTTGTCTGATAGTTATCCAATTTTTCGTCTAACGCCAACCACTTCGGGGCCCACGCTTTCTCAATTGCGGAAGTCAGTTGTACCAGTTGCTGCTCCGTGAAGCTTATTGGCGCCGCCGCGGTTCCCTGGCCTTCCGCCATGTTTCCTTACTGGGTCCCGGTTTTAGTTTTATCTTTCTTTGCAGTTCGCTGCGCCATGCCTCCCGGCGATTTATTAATATATTTGTCCATACGCACGTTATATGCTTGGCTGGCGATGTTAACAGCAGCTTCTGTAGCAAAAAGAAGTGTTTTGGGGGGAGCGGGTCTTGGAGCCAGAGCAAGTCACGTCCTGCTCAGCTCATAGCGTCATGTGGTCCGCCTCGCACAAATATATTAAACAGAATCTGCCCCAGCACCAGCCACTGAGGCATTCCTCTACTCACCTTCCTTTCCTCAAAGCTGATTCCATTTACCACCACCTTCTGCCGCCTGTTGGTCAACCAGTTTCCAATCCAGTTCAGCACTTTGGGTTCTAAGTTCAGCACTTTCAGCTTATTGACAAGTCTTCTTTGAGGAACCTGTATCAAGGGCTTTGCTAAAATCCAAGTAGATTATATCTAGCCCATGTCTTTCATCCAGTTCATTGGTCTTCCAGTCAAAGAAGTCAATCAGATTTGTTTGGCAGTATTTTGCTTTGGTAAAGCCATGTTGTCTCAGATCTTGTAAACTGCTTGCTTCTAGAAAGTCAACTATCCTTTCCTTCAGCAGCGATTCCATTATTTTTCCTATCACTGACGTGAGGCTTACCGGCCTATTGTTTCCCACATCTTCCCTGTCTCCACTTTTGTGAAGAGGGACCACATCAGCTCATCTCCAATCCCTTGACACCTTTCCTGTCTGTAAAGAACTGTTAAATCCTTAAGAGGTCCCGCCAGGATTTCTCTGAGCTCTCTCAGTATCCTGGGATGTATCCAATCCTGGCCCATAGCTTTGCCCACTTTCAGATTTCAAGCTTTTTATAAATGCTTTCTTCCATGAACGGCACGGTATCTACTCCATTCTTAGATATTCCCTCGCGACCAACCGTGGTCCTTCACCATGGATTTTCTTCCGTGAACATAGAAGAGAATCCTGATTGATTCACCAAACAAAATCTCTTTCTTACTCTGTTTCATCTGAGCAGTAGTATTTCACTTTCTTATAATACTGCTGTACTTGAGTACTGTACGGAGCTGAACCTGGAAATAAAGTTTTCTAGATTTATTCTGTACATTTATAATGCCCACATTGTTTTCTATAACAAGCTAAACATAATTAAGCCACTATCCCTTGTAAATAGAACATACATAACTTAATGAACCTCAGGATATTTTAAGCCCAATGTTTCATAGACTGTCTTTGAAGTAATCTTTAAATGACAATTTTGCAAAATATGTAAGATGCAAGGATGAATTCTACAAAAAGTTTAGATGATTTTACAAGGTATAAAAACACATGTAACTTATTAATCTTTTCTAAAGAAAGGACAAATGTAAACTTGTTTAAGTGAGAAAAGGGCAGTAGAGGTCAGAGAAACAAGTCATTAGGAGTTGGAGTTCAAGTAAAACATGCAATAAAAGCCGACTGTACTTAACAGAATATCTCATGGCCCATAAGGCAGACGTAGAACACACCAGGGACCAAACCTCCCATCCCTCCCCCCTCTGAGCCTGAGACGGGGCAGAACAGCACTGAAATCCATTGGCAGCCTAAGATAGACAGGACACTGCTTTCGGCCCATTCAACACTACCAGTTCCTCCTTTTTGTGATTCGCTTTGCCGACGCTAAGGAGCCAAATGAAACAACCTCTTTCCATGCGGTGCATCCTGTTTCTGCCCCTCATTCTGGCTGCCAACCACCAGCATTCTCCATGCTGCTTCCAGAACAGGCCCCAGCCGCTTTTGCCTTTACTTTGTTCACTTCTGTTCGGCGGCCTTGCACAAGACTGGGTTCATGGTACGCCGCAGAGCCTCGAGGCCTCAATGATTGATTTTGTGTTCGGGTTCATGTCTGGCGAGGAGTCCCTGTGCCACTTGGACTGTGTATGCCGCTAGAGAGAAGCGCTGCTTGCTGTGCACATTGACCCGCTGCTCCACAGCAGCAGCAACCGGCGCGAAAGGAAGAAGAGATTGACGGGGGCAAGGCAAGGCATTTAAAAGATGGCCAGATCCCGCTTTCCTCGCCCTACTATTGATAGAATTGGACCAATAGGAGGGCAAGCAGAAGAGCACGGGAAAATCGGCCAACCCATGGTTGTGGCAGTGAAAAACTGCTCAATAAGTCATGACCCACGACTTTTGAAAAAAATCCAGCGTGTGGCTGCGGGAACCCGCCCAATTCCACGGGGATACAGAGGAACTGGCAACTCTGTGTAGATAGGAACCAGTCAGTGAGAAGGCAATTGGGGCAGAGCACTGAAAGGCAGCTCTAGTGACAGAGACTGTAGGTAGGATCCAGTCAATGGAAAGGCAGTAGGGATGGAACATTGGCAGGCAGTTCTAGTCACAGAAACTGTAGGTAGAATCCAGCCAATGGGGGTAGAATACTAGAAGGCAGCTCTAATCTCAGAGACTGTGAGTAGGAGCCAGCCAATAGGAAGGCAGTGGAGGTTGAGCACTGGAAGGTTGCTGTAGGTAGGATCCAGCCAATGGGAAGGCAGTGGAGGTGGAACACTGGAAGGCAGCTCTAGTCACACCAAGAAGTTAGATCTCAGTCTAACCACCTTGTGTCACACCAAGGAAGTTTTAAGATAGGAGACGGCATGAGCCTATCTGGCCCATTCTGTGGGTTGAAACTAGTGTGCGGAGCTTACCACCATATTGTGTGACCCCAAACATTCAAAGACACTATTTTTTTCAATCATGTTTATTGACACTATGCATATTTTACAACATTCTTGATGTCCAACTTAACAAGAAACCATCATGGGTAAACAGAAACATCTCTTATAAGAAGTCAGTGAAGTGTCTTAACAGGCATTTATTTTTGTTTTTTTCCCTCCCTTCCCCCTCCCAATTCTCGTATCATTCCCACCCTTCCCTACCCCCACAGCCCCTCTTCCCTTCCCCTAACCCTTCAGGAATTCAAAATTCTACTGCGAGCTGTGGGGGTGAGTCCCAGAAAGGTGCCCATGTTGCACAAAATGTCTCCTCGTTTAGAAGACAAGTCAGGGACACTCCGTCTTTCCAGGGAGCACATATGTATCATTGAAGAGCGCCAATGCATGATTGTCGGGCTGTCTGGGTTTAACCACAGTTGCAAAATAGCTTTTTGCCCATGAGAACCGTTCTTTGCAAAAAGGCCTTCATTCTTGTTGGGGCACGCCCTTGGATGTTAAAGCTGTGGAATAGTTGAGTGGGAGTGGAAGTCCATGACGCCTGCCATAGGGGTAGATACATACAGAGACAAATCTTTCCAGAAAACCTTCACTCTTGAACATGTCCAGAACATATGTCCCAGGTGGGCGTCTTCAGCTGCCCACCTAGGGCAGAGGTCACTGTCCTGCAGCATAGCACGAAAAGTCTATGGATTGAGACGTGCAGCCTTAGTATGAATTTATACTGTATCTCCCACCAAGCTGCATTTTCTGTCAGGCTATATACTGCCATCAAGCTGGCCTCCATCCGCTCAGTCCAAAGGCAAGTGTTCAGTTCCTCGCTCCACTGCTGGGCCACTCTGGTATAATCAAAAGCTTTGACAGAGTCTTTGAGGTGTGTGTGAAAATATTTCAGAGGTACTCTCAGCTGAGCATCTAGGCCCAATATCTCATTATACTTGTCCCAAATGTCTGAGGTTAAAGATTTTTTAGGTAATTGCTTAATATAATGACATAATTATGCATAAGCAAATACATCCCTGTTTTCTAATCTAAATTCCTCACAAAGTTCTTCAAATGACTTAAATCTCTCCCCGCTCTGATAGCACATGATAAAGATACTGGATCCCTTGGGAGGCCCAACGTTGAAAGGGCACTGTAGTACTACCTGCTGGAAAATATGGGTTACCCCTTATTGGTAGCAGAGGAGAGACCTGTCTGTTTAAGTAGAAGAATCTACTCAGCCAATGCCAAGTTTGTCTCAATGGGCAAAAGATTTGAGAGACCGGGCCCAGGGGCTCCATGCGTCCTTCAGGCACATGGAACCAATAAGCAAAGTGTAATTGACCAAATAATCTGGTTTCCGCAGTGGTGCAAGAAAATAGGATGTAGCCCGGAGCCAGTGTCATATGTGTTTCAAGCAGCTTGCTATGGAAAAGAAACGCAGATTTAGTAAACCTAGCCCTCCCTTGTTGCAGGGAAGTTGCACCTTTGAGATATTCATTCGGGCCCTTTTTCCTTGCAATATGAACAAATTTAATTGTTTGTTTAACCATCGCTCATCCCTATTTTGCAAATATAAAGGTAACATTTGATAGGTGTAAATCCAAATAGGAAGGAGGACCATGTTGTATAATGCCACTTGTCCAAGAGAGAAAGTGGAAGGGCCTGCCAGCTTCCCAAGATATCCCCAGCTCTTTTTTTAACGGTTCCCTGTTTGCAGGGTATAAACGGGTTAGGTCCACTGGAATCTGCACTCCCAAATAGGTTAATGAATGTTGTGCCCATTTCAGTGGAAAGTCTCCCTCCCAGCATTCTTTATCTCAGGTTGGTTTGGTAGAGCCATGAACTTTTGTAAATTAAGTGAGAAGGCCGAAAAATACCCAAATTCATCAATGGCTGACAACAGGTGAGGCAGAGACCTCTGCGGGGAGGTGAGTGTCAAGAACAGATCGTCTGCAAAGGCCAGGACTTTTACCGATTGTGTTGGGAGGGTGACTCCCATTATATCAGGATCTGCTAAACAGTGCGCAAAAGGGGTTCTAAATATAGCAAAAATAGCAATGGGAAAGGGGGGCACCCCTGTCTCGTTCCAACTTGCACTTTCAGAGGGGGCGATCTCATTATGTTAACCAACAGTCTTGCTGTCGGTCTCCTGTAAAGAGTCTCTATTGCTTGGAGACACCAGCCCCCCACCCCTACATAGGACAGTACTCTAAATAAGTAGTTCCAGTTACCTTGTCGAACGTTGTTTCCGCATCTAGTCAAAAGCAATGGTGTTCGAAGGATTGGCAGTGGGCGATAGATAGAAGGATCTTGCGAACATTTAGAGTTGAATGCCTGCCCCGTACAAATCCCAACCTGGTGGTCTCCTACCAGTGTGGGAAAATGCAACGCCAGGCGGTCTGCTAAGACCCGTGCCAAGATTTTAATATCTAAATTAATAAGGAGATTGGCCTGTAGATTCTAGTCAGTCTCTCAGTTTGCCTGGTTGGGTATCAAAGTAACTAAAGCTTCATTTGCATGTGGTGGGAAAGAGCCCTGTTTGTATCACAGACTCGTAATAGTCTATAAGAGAGCTACAGAATTGCAGGGGTAACATTTTATAATATTCACTTGACAGGCCATCTGGACCGGGATCCGAGCCTAAAGGAAGTGATTTGATTACTTTCTGTACTTCTTGAGCTCTAAGTGGCTGGGAGAGCTGGGTCTGTGCAGCCGGGGACAGCTTAGGCAGGCCTGCATCCTCTAAGTAATCCATAACAGAGGGTCCTTCAGCAGTACCTCCTTTGGCAAATATTTTGGTAAAGTAATCGTAAAATGTTTGGTTGATTCCCTCAGGACTATTTATCTTTAAACCTCCAGGGCTAATTATCTCCGAGATCATAGTAACATAGTAACATAGTAGATGACGGCAGAAAAAGACCTGCATGGTCCATCCAGTCTGCCCAACAAGATAAACTCATATGTGCTACTTTTTGTGTATACCTTACCTTGATTTGTACCTGTCCTTTTCAGGGCACAGACCTTGTAAGTCTGCCCAGCACTATCCCCGCCTCCCAACCACCAGCCCCTCCTCCCATCACTGGCTCTGGCACAGACCGTATAAGTCTGCCCAGCACTATCCCCGCCACCAGCTCTGCCACCCAATCTCGGCTAAGCTCCTTAGGATCCATTCCTTCAGTTGTCGCCCTGAGCTCTTGCAGGCAATGTTTGCAAGCAGCTTCCCAGACTTATTCCCAAATCTATGAAAGCGTAGGCGCCTCATTTCCAGTTGTATTTTGGTTTGTTCGTGGATTAAAGAGTTAAGTGCTGCTAAGGCCGCAGTCATATTGTCTCGAGTTTTTTGAGACGGATGGGACACGAATGATTTCTTAGCCTTTTATACTCTTGCTCGAGCCTAATATTGCCTGCTGATAACCTCTTGGCCTGTGCACTCATGTAAGCGATCACCCCACCCCTTAAAACTGCTTTTGAGGCTTCCCAAAGTATAATTGGTGAGTCGCAAGAGGCTGCATTGTTCTGTATGTACAAGTCCCACTGTTCTCTCAGATAGGCCAAAAAGGTGGTGTCCCGATATTGTAAGCCGGAAAGCGCCATTAACAGTCCCCTTCTCCTGGGATCTCAAATTTTAGATCTAACCAAATTAGTGAGAGGTCTGAACTTCCATGGGCCAATTTCTACCCGTTGCACTTTAAAAAAACAATTTTGAGATAGAAGAAGTATGCTTGACCAAGATTGGTGTACTTTGGATGATGTGTATAATCCCATGCTGTCGGATTGAGAAGGCGCCATACATCTAGGAGGCTCAGTGAATTGCACATGAGGTTAATCCCTTGCTGATGCCTGTTCCAGCCCCAGGTCGACTTCCTGATCTATCCATTTGCGGATCCATTACTTGGTTAAAATCTCCTGCCCAACCCAAGGTGCATCTGCATATGGAAACCCAATGATATTAATGTTTGGAAAAATTGAGGGGAGTATATGTTTGGTTCATATATAGAACAGAGATAAAATTTTTGCGCATAGATAGATTTGTGAATCAAGACTATCCTCCCCTCTTTCTTCCTGTGTATCATGCGTGACTGGCATGGCAGGCCCTTTTTAATTAAAATCGCTACCCCACTGCGTCCACTGCCTCTGGAGAAATAATAACACTTGCCTGCCCATTGCTAGCGTAATTTTGCATGCTCTGTGTCAGACAATTTAGTTTCTTGTAGGCACGCTATTGAGCTTGGTGGTGTTTTAATTGGGCTAGTATTTTTGAGTGTTTTACTGGGGAAGATATACCCGAGACTTTCCATGATACAATGCGGTGGACTGTACTATGTGTCATTTGCTTCGGGGAATGTGGAAAAAGAGAGATCGTGTCCTACTGTGTCGTGTGTAGTCCTCCGGGGGCCCAGCCCCTCTCCCAGGGGATCTCCAGAAGCCATCAGAGCAGAGAGCCAAAGGTTGCCTAAATAGGCCTTCATGTATTCTCACCGAAACCATATTATTCACACACTTGCGTTCCCAACACCTTAATTAAATCCCCAACCATGTAGACATTCCTGAAACAACCCCTCACCCTCTCCCATTCCCCCTCGCCCTTGAGATCTCCCTACCCACCCCTTATTCTCCCCCCCCTCGCTCAACCCCCCTTACCTTCCCTTTTCCACATCTTAAGTCTCGCCCCTGCAGGGAGATTGAGACTGGGAGCCTTCTCGATGTTATAGAGCAAAGGGAACTCTCTCCTCTCTCGAAAAGAATCTTAAACTACAGCATAGTATTTCAACTGCAAAAACAACATCCTCTCTCAAGTCTTCTGACCTGTGCAATCCAAATTTAGATAGCAGTCCAAGTTACTCGGGTCTTTATTCAAGTGGGATCTAGCGATTTGGCCCAAGATGTAGCTTCCTTTGGGGTAGGGAACACATGTCACTGGTTATTCTGTTGAGCCCGCAGGGTAGCTTGGTATTGCAGGAAGAAGCGCAGCTGCTTTGTAACAGCTGGGAACAAATTTCCGAAACGCATTTCTCTTTATGGCGAGTGCTGGAGAGTAATCTTGAAATAATCTTATAGTTTCCCCTCTAACTTCGGCCTACCTCCATTTTGTTCTTGTACATACGCAGAACTTGGACCTTTTGGCCGTAACTGTGAAATTTCGCGATGAGTACCCTTGGCTTATCAGAGTTAGCACGTGGTGGGCCCACTCGGTGTACTCTATCGAGGTATATCTTACCCTGGCGTTCCACCGTAGGGTAGCGCACCAGTAGCCACGTTTCCAGTGTGTTAGGTAAAGCTGAGTCCAGCAGTGACTCCAGGAAGCCCACAAAACGGAGGTTCTTTCTCCTTGCTCTGCTTTCCAGGTCCTCCAGCTTTTCCTGTTGGCGCGCGGCTCAACGCCTCCAAACGTTCTAGGTGTTCAGTTTGTGTCTGTAAGAGATCTTCCGCGTCTGAGACGCGACACTCTAGCTCCCAGGTTCTGCATGTCAGGTCAGCAGTACTGTGTGCTATACCCGCTATTTGTTCTGATAATTGTTCGAATCTTGGCTCCAGCGCTTTGACTACAACCACAGTAAGTTCTGGTATGAATTCCGCATGGGCTGAGGGTGGCAGAGGAGAGGGTGCCATTTTGTTCTCGCTCTGTTTTACACGGTCTTGCCCTCTACGCAGTGGTTTGGCTGCCATCAGCTGGGGTGATTTGGCTAAACATTTGTCCATAGAGCTGTAGGATCATTAGCCACAGGTAATAAATTATCCGTGACTCAGGTTCCCCCAACAGAACTAGCTGTTAGCAAATTACTCTGTACTCGGTCTGGGGGGGTGGAGGACCTTAGAACCTAATCACTTCCGTTAGAAAGAACTGCAACTGAGAACGCAGGCTGAAAATATATATTAGCTTATTATAGTATATCAGATAAGAAAATAGAGATGAGGTACGAATATAAAACTCTGGCAAAGCTTTGGGCTGAATACAAAAATTACTGGCTGATCTACAGTTACAATCATACGTCACACTACTAACACTAATTCTTACTGGTTACCAGATAAAATTACACACTGATTGGTCAGGTTACTATGCTACGAAGTAGTACAGTTATTAGCAGCTTGTCTCCTGATCACAGTACGACTATACCCAGTCCTTTGCTCAGTAATTACCACTACTAGCCCCAGACTAATAGGAAATAAGTCACGTGTTTCTCACCAGGCTGACCTCGGGGTCGTCTTCAGGGAATGCATGGGATACTTCACGGACTGAAGCTGAGATTGCAGCGAGTCTTAGAGCTAGACTGGAACTCTGCAGCAGACAGGGAGGGGCACAGGTCACTCCTTACAGGTAGCTGAACCACACGGTACTTTCCTCCAGAGACACAGTTCCTCAGTGGTGGACCTTATAGGTCGCACTGGTCTTCGTTCCACCTCCACCTTCTCCAAGGTTTCCGACTAACTGCCGTCCCACTGTTCTCGCGCTCATCCTGGAGGTCCCTGATGCCCCGGTGACCAGCCGGACCAATCTGGATCTTCCTCGGCTCACTGCATGCAAGAGCGTCCGTTGTTCTTGACCTTCAGATTTACATTTTGGTATGCATGTTCTGTTTCTCACCCGCCTTGCTGGAGCCAGCCTCTCAGGGAGATAAAGGGGGCTGGTTTGCCCACAGCATGTCCTTGGTGTTACAAGACTGTTAGTGATTTTCCAGAAAGCTGAATTAGCTAAATCACTGTTATGCAGGTCAGAGTTTACAGCCTCCATTTTGATGTCTTAGGATTATACAGGCCAAGACCAGCAAGGTGAGACACACAGTGAAATACCCCTACAGAGTCTTGCCCTGCTGAGGCAAGTTGTGCTGTGATTTTAGCAACCGCTGTCAGTTAATAATCCAAATACAGAGAGAGTTCCCCTGCAGCGATCTCTGATGTGACCGCTACCGCTCACTGCATTACGTGACTCCTCGAAGACACTATTGAAAACAATAGCAAACTTGTGAGGTTTATGACTGCCTATGTGTGTGTGTGTTTTTTTTAACTGCCTATGTGTGTGTTTTTAAAATTTGACAGCTTTTTTTTTTTTTATTTGAAAGCTCCCATATGTAACCCAAGGTTTTTTATACCTCTGGGGGTGAGGTCCTGGGGTGAGCTGCAGTCCTGCCGAAGGTTGCTGGTGCTCCGGAGTGGCATACTTGTTTTTGAACAGCCTTCCAGTGCTCCACTTCCATTGTCAAATAAAAAAAAAAACACACACACATAGGCAGTTTGGTATTTTTTCAATAGCATCTGCGAATGTTTGGGGGGGGTCACACAATATGGCGGTTGTGCGGGGGAGATGGCTTCAACTTTTTGATGTCATGCTGTCTCCTGTCATAAAATCTCCTTGAGCCAATGGAAAGACAGTGGGGGCAGAGCACTGGAAGGCAGCTTTAGTGACAGGAAGGGAATGGAGGAAGTTTCTGTGCTGTACAAATGAAATTTCTGCAGGTGGTGGTAGTGGGAAAGTGAAATGAACCCCCTCCAAATAAATGCTCTAATACATTTCTATGGGAAAACCAGTTCCGACCATTGCAGTACACATACGCTGACTGTAACACAGTGATTAAGAAATTGCACTTTCAAACTGCTTTTCCCCTAATCACCTCTCCTGATCTGACACACACAGAAAGCACACACTTACACACACATGCAAGCATTCGCACTCATACACACATACCAACATGCAAATACACATGCACAGATACACACACACATTTATATACAGAGGGGTTGGAAGAAAATTCCATGACTCATGCTTTCCCCATTGGCTTGTGTAAAATATATACTGTAGATAAGGCTGCATAATTTTATGAAAGGTCCTTTTCTGTGTATAAAATTAGCTTTACATGTGTGAAGTATAAAATTACACCCCATCCCCAACAGAAGTTATGCCTGATAAACTTAAGGCATAACTTATCTATTTAGTGACCGAATATTACCTCCTTTTAGGTGCACTGATTCCGTGCGGTGAGAGCCTATTCTATTCCAGCATCTGGATGCCCAGATTCTGTAACCCAGCATCAGTGCACCTTACATTTATGTACCCACAGTTACACCACCCATAGAGCTTGGATAACTGTGGGCACCTAAATGTGGCAGGTATCCATTTAACTTACAGAATTCTGTAAGTTTTGCATAATATGTGGGAGACACACCTGTGTCTTGCCCCTGCTCTGCCCATGTATATGCCCCCCTTGCATTTACACACAATGCCACTTACGAGCACCCGTTCAGAATAGTGCATAGGTTTCTTGCTAGAACTTTGTACACTTACATGTAAGTGTACAATTACCACAAAAGTGCTAGTATTCTGTAAATGTACACACGCAAGGGGCGCATGAATTCAGGCACTCAGTTGCAGACTTGCCCTTCAAATGTATAAGTGCCAGCATTATCTTTGCTCCGCTTCAGTGTTAACCCCTATATATGCTCATGTAAGATCATGCACACCTTTATGCAGACTGTATGTAGGCATAGTTTGAGCAGATGCAGAGTTTCATAAAATATATAGATAGGTATATGTATAGAATACACGCAAAAATGTACCCTTGTTTGGAGCAGGAATAAATTTGTGCACATTTGTTTCCAGGAACCTATTTTATGAAGACACATAGAAGCATATTTTCAAAGTACTTAGACTTACAAAGTTCCATAGGTACTATGAGGCTCATTTTCGAAAGAGAAAAATGTTTAAAAAGTAGCATAAAGCATCATTGGACGTTTTTCTCACAAAAACGTCCAAATCAATTTTTTTTGAAACCTTTTTCTCGGATGTTTTCTATGCTGTTTGTCTGCAGCGCATCCAAATCTCAAGGGGGTGTGTTGGGGGCATATTAAGGAAAGGATTTGGGCATTCCTAAAACTTAGACTTTCAGCCATAATGCAACAAAACAAAACTAAAACTAAGATGTTTTGAGCTAGAGCTGTTTTTACAACAAATAAGGCACAAAAAGGTGCCCTAAATGACCAGATGACCACTGGAGGGAAGGGAATCAGGGATGACCCCCCAGTACCTCCCCAGTGGTCACTGACCCTCTCCCACCCCCCCAAAAATGTGAATAAAGATATGACTTACCAGCTTCCATGACAGCCTCAGATGTTATAGCCAGGCCTATTAGAGCAGCATGCAGATTCCTGGAGTAATGTAGTGGTTGGTGCCGTGCACTATGGAATGGGGGGCTTGGGTCCCTATCTCCCTCTACCTGTCACACTTGTGATGGAAACTGTGACTTCTCCCAGAGTCACCAAAACCCTACTGTATCCACATAGAGGTGCCTCCTTCACCTATAAGGGCTGTTATAGTGGTGTAAGGTGCGGGGCAGTAGGTTTTGGGTGGGTGTTAGAGGGCTCAAGGTACAAGATAAGGGAGCAAAGGTGAGATATGTACCTGGGAGCGTTTTTATGAAGTGCACAGAAGTGCCCCCTAGGGTGCCCCATTGCTCTCCTGGGATGTCTGGGGGACCAGTCTGCTAAAAATGCTGGCTCCTCCTACATCCCAATGGCTTGATTTTCTATGTTTTGCACTTATTCTTTTTTTCTTTTTTTTTTTTCAAAAATGGAACAAAAAAACAAAACATCCAAAGAACAAAACCTTGTTCGAAACAGTATTTTCGGGAAAAAAAATATAGACGTTTTTCTTTTTTGAAAATGACCTTCTTTCCTATTCAGATTTTGGACATTTTATGCAAAATGTCCAAAGTCGGACTTAGACGTCATATCGAAAATGCACCTCCACGTAACTTTATAAGTCTAAGTGCTTTGAAAATGAACCCTATAGAGGGGCATAATCGAACGGGGCCGGCCATCCATAAGAGCGGCCATCTGTAATGACGGCCCCGTAAAGCAGCGTACCCGACCATATTATCGAAACAAGATGGCCGGCCATCTTTCGTTTCGATAATACGATCGGGGCCGGCCAAATCTCAACATTTGGGCCGGCCTTAGAGATGGCCACCATTGGTTTTCGCAGATAATGGAAACTAATGGCAGCCATCTCAAACCCGGCCAAATCCAAGCCATTTGGTCGTGGGAGGAGTCAGCATTTGTAGTGCATTGGTCCCCCTCACATGCCAGGACACCAACCGGGCACCCTAGGGGGCACTGCAGTGGACATCACAAATTGATCCCAGCTGCATAGCTCCCTTACCTTGGGTGCTGAGCCCTCCAAATCCCCCCCAAAACCCACTCCCCACAACTGTACACCACTACCATAGCCCTTAGGGATGAAGGGGGGCACCTACATGTGGGTACAGTGGGTTTTGGGGGGGGGGGGTTTGGAGGGCTTACATTTACCACCACAAGTGTAACAGGTAGGGGGGGTGGGCCTGGGTCCGCCTGCCTGAAGTGCACTGCATCCACTAAAAACTGCTCCAGGGACCTGCATACTGCTGTGATGGAGCTGGGTATGACATTTGAGGCTGGCATAGAGTCTGGCAAAAAAATTTATTTAAATATTTTTTTTTTTGGGTGGGAGGGGGTTGGTGACCACTGGGGGAATAAGGGGAGGTGATCCCCGTATCCCTCCGGTGGTCATCTGGTCAGTTCGGGCACCTTTTCGAGGCTTGGTCATGAACAAAAAGGGACCAAGTAAAGCCCGCCAAATGCTTGTCAGGGCCGGCGTTCTTTTTTCCATTATCGGCCGAGGCCGGCCATCTCTTATCCATGCCCCCGTCCCGCCTTCGGTACACTGCTGACACACCCCCTTGAACTTTGGCCGGCCCTGCGATGGAAAGCAGTTGAAGCCCATTGTCGCCAGGGTTGCGGTCTTCCCGCAACACTGGGCGGGTTTTCTTCGAGCAGCTGCGGAAAATTTTCGGCGGCTGCAGGGTGCGGGTTTGGGCTTTTTTCCGAGGCTTCTATTGGTCCAATAGAAGCTTTTCCAGGGCTTCTATTGGTCCAATTTGATCCAGGGCTTCTATTGGTCCGATGTGGTCCAATAGAAGCTTTTCAGGGGCGTGGTTGACGACGTCAGGGGTGACGTCAGGGGGCGGGGTTAATGACGTGGAAGGCGGAGCTGGTGACGTGGGAGGCGGGGTTTGACTTTGGGCGTTTTTTGGGCGGGTTTAGGGCTGATTTTGGGCTGGGAAAATTTTTCCCATCTGGCAACCCTGTTGAAGCCAGCCAAAATCGGCTTTCGATTATACCGATTTGGCCAGCTTTAGGAGAAGGCCGGCCATCTCCCGATTTGTGTTGGAAGATGGCCGCCCTTCTCCTTCGAAAATAAGCAGGATAGTCTCCTATGTTGCCTCTGTAAAATAAGCATCTACAATCGACCCCTAAAGCTCTTAGTTAAATTGGATACTCAGAAGGTGCACGCAATGTCCTTTTTCAAACATTATATCTTTCGGATATCCAATGGATCTTTTTGAATATCACTCCAATCCAGCCAAAGAATGAAACTAACTAGTGTTGGAAAATTAACCTCAGCTGTACTGCACTGCATTCACAGACTCTTACGCAGAGACTATGTAATATTGTGTTCAGTTTTGGAGGCCGTATCTGGCTAAGATGTAAAAAGACTGGAAGCGGTGGAAAGAAAAGCAAAAATGGTATGGGATGTGCGTTGCAAACTGTACTAGGAGAGACTTGCCGACCTGAACATGTATACCTTGGAGGAAAGGAGAAACAGGGGTGACATGATACAGACGTTCAAATATTTTAATCCGAATACAAACCTTTTCCGGAGATGGCAAGGTGGTAGAACTAGAGGACATGAATTGAGGTTGCAGGGGGGCAGACTCAGGACTAATGTCAGGAAGTATTTTTTCACAGAGAGGGTGGTGGATACATGGAATGCCCTCCTGTGGAGGTGGTGGAGATGAAAACGGTAATGGAATTCAAACATGCGTGGGATAAACACAAAGGAATCCTGTTTAGAAGGAATGGATTTATGGAATCTTAGCAAACATTGGGTGGTGATGCCGGTATTTGGAGAATTAAAGCTGGTGCAGGCAGACTTCTACGGTCTGTGCCCTGAGAAGGCAGGGACAAAACAACTCAGATATACATATAAAGTATTCTCGGGTACAAGCAGGCTGCTTGTTCTCACGTGTGGGTCGGCGGCCCCAGGAACGGAGATTTTCTAGCAAAATCTTCAAACTCTTTGCGACAGCCAGTAGAGCGTGGAACAGACACACTGCGTATGCGCGGCCATATTCCGCCCGCTCACGACCGTTCCCGCCTCAGTTTTTCTTTTCCGTGGTAGAGAGAGGCTGCGTGTCGGTCTCTCGTAGGTTCCAGGACAAACGTAGGCGCCCTTTCGTAGCGATTATCGCTTTTTTTTTTTTGTTTTAGGTCGCCCTTTTCTTCTTTTTTCCAGTTTGTTTAAGAAAACAAACAAAAAAACCCCTCTTTTTCTTAGTTTTCGCCCTGGTAAGTTTCCTTTCAATTTTCATTGCGGCCTTTTTGGCCGCCCGTCTGCGGTTCCCTTTTGTACCTTTTGTTGGCATGATCGAGCCATTTGATTTCGCTGCTGCGATTTTTCCACTGATGTCCTTGAAGCCTCCCAGCGGCTTCAAGAAGTGTGCTCGGTGCCAGCGGTCTATCTCGAGCGCTGATCCGCACTCCTGGTGTGTCAGTGCCTTTGGGCCCGACCACACCCAGAAACCTGTAAATTGTGTCTTAGCTTGAAAAGCGGAGAAGCAGGCGTCAAGAAGAGCTCTTGGGACCGCCTTTTTGGAGCTCCGACTGATTCCTCGGCGTCGACAGTGGCACCGAGGTCAGCGGCATCGACATTGGAGCACAGGTAATGGCTGTCCGGACTTCACCTTTAGCTGGGAGTAGTGAGCCGTTCAAGTGGGTCTCCACCTGTCTCGAATGCTCTGCTGGGCAGGGCCCCGGGACCTGACCCAAGTCGGACCCAATCCTCCTCGTCGGTACAGAGGAGTACCGGTGATATGCTTCGAGCGAAGGCGAAGAGCATCGCACCGTCTCCGAGACACGGTACCAGGAGCTGGGGGCATCGAAGATTCGGCACCTGGAAAGCATTGACGCCGGGAGGACTGCTCACCCTCCATCCGGGAGGTGTCGATCTTCGGACAGCCTGGTACTGCCTCCCAGGCCTTCACAGATTCTGACGTCAACTCTGGCACCGGCCTCCCAGCCTTCCTCAACAGCGACTCTGGAGGAGAGCATCCGAGCCATTCTTCCAGGGCTTCTGGAAGGTCTGCTACAGCAATCTATTCCGGTACCGGGGGTGCTTGCGCCTCCGGTACCGACGATGGAAGTGGCGGCTGGCTCAGTGCCTGTGGTGAGGTCTCCAATGCCGGTACCGTTTGCGGCATCGGCCTCGGCTGCCACCCAGGTCGACTCCCTATCGACGTCGATGGAGGCAGCTTCGTCGCCACCGGCATGGGAGTCGACCTCTCAACATTGCCATTGAGGACATCGTTCCTCGGCAGCGAGACGGGCCCGGTTTTGGAATGTAGTTCGTGAACTCTTGTCCGATACCGAGGTGGATGCCTCCTGGGATGAAGGGGAAGATCCCAGATATTTCTCTTCCGGGGAGTCTTGTGGTCTTCCTTCTGATCCCACTCCTTCCCCTGAGAGGAAGCTTTCTCCGCTGGAGAGTCTGTCCTTCTCCTCCTTTGTCCGGGAGATGTCTGTGGGCATCCCCTTCCCTGTGGTAACTGAGGATGAGCCCAGGACTGAGATGCTCGAAGGTCCTGGACTATCCTTCGCCACTGCCCCTCTGCATAATGTCCTTAAAGAGACATTGCTGAGGAATTGGATGAAACCATTATCTAATCCCACTTTCCCTAAGAAAGCAGAGTCCCAATATTGGATCCATGGAGAACCTGAGTTGATGAGGTCCCAGTTAACTCACGACTCTGCGGTTGTGGATTCCGCTCTCAAGAGAGCCAGAAGTACTAGAGATTTTGCCTCGGCACCCCCGGGGCGAGAAGCTAGGACTTTAGACTCTTTTGGGAGGAAGGTCTACCAGTCCTCTATGCTCATGTCCAGAATTCAGTCCTACCAGCTCTACACGAGCATTCACATGTGGAACAATGTTACGCAACTGGCGCACTTGGTGGATAAGCTCCCTCCGGAGCACGCCAGGCCTTTTCAGGAGGTGGTCAGGCAGCTGAAGGCGTGTCGTAAATTCCTGTCTAGGGGTGCTTATGACACTTTTGATGTTGCATCCAGATCTGCTGCTCAAGGTAAAGTGATGCACAGACTCTCATGGCTGCGTGCCTCTGACCTGGATAATCGGACTCAGCAGCGGCTTGCGGATGTTCCTTGCTGGGGGGATAATATTTTTGGTGAGAAGGTCGAGCAGGTGGTAGAGCAGGTCCACCAGCGGGAAACCGGCCTCGACACTCTCTCCCACCGGGCGCTTTCAGCATCTACCTCAATAGGTAGATGATTTTTCAGGGAAGGAGGAATGTTCCCTATGCTTATAATAAGCGTAGGTATAATCCACCTTCTCGACAGCCTTCTCAGGCTCAGCCCCAGCGCGCGCGTTCGCGTCAACAGCGTGCACCCAAGCAGGGCCCTGCAGCTCCCCAGCAAAAGCAAAGGACAGGCTTCTGACTGGCTCCAGCTGAGCATAGCATCCATAAACATACCTGTGCCGGACGATCTACTGGTTGGAGGGAGGCCAAAGGTGGCCTCTCATAACCTCCGACCAGTGGGTTCTTCAAATAGTCCGGTTGGGGTACTCCCTCAATTGATCTCCAGACCTCCAAATTGTCCACCGGGAGCTCAGTCCTTACAGCTTCCAGCACAGGCAGGTACTTGCAGAGAAACTCTCCGTCCTTCTGCAGCACCAATGCGGTCGAGCCCATTCCACCAGGGCAAGAAGGGCTGGGATTCTATTCCAGGTACTTCCTTGTGCAAAAGAAGAACAGGGTGTCATGTTCCCTGTTTACGCAAGGTATGGGCATCTGAGGATATGGCGGCCATCTTGGATTTGGGCTTCTCCAGGATAGGGCGGCCATCTCAGAGGTGGGTTGCCTTAGGATGGGGCGGCCATCTTGGAGCTGGGCAGCCTCAGGAAGGAAGCCCATATTTGGGCTTGAGGGCAGTGGGGGCAGCGATCTTGAAGACAGCTGTGCATGTTTGGGCTTAATTCCTGTCCTATTTAAAGCCTTGCCTCCAGTCCTTCCACACTTCGGCTTCTATTCAGTTTCCTGGGTAGTTGCAGTGCTTCTGGTTTTGCTACTATTTGCTGCCTGGTTTTGACCTCTGCTTGATTCTGGACTTGCTACTGTTTGCTGCCTGGTATTGACCTCTAATGCCATACTGGGAAAAGGACCAAGGGTCCATCGAGCCAGCATCTTGTCCACAACAGCGGCCAATCCAGGCCAAGGGCACCTGGCAAGCTTCCCAACGTACAAACATTCTATACATGTTATTCCTGGGATTTTGGATTTTTCCAAGTCCGTTTAGTAGCGGTTTATGGACTTGTCCTTTAGGAAACCGCCCAACCCCTTTTAAACTCTGCTAAGCTAACTGCCTTCACCACATTTTCCGGCAATGAATTCCAGAGTTTAATTACACGTTGGGTGAAGAAAACTTTTCTCCGATTTGTTTTAAATTTACTACACTGTAGTTTAATCGCATGCCCCCTAGTCCTAGTATTTTTGGAAAGCGTGAACAGACGCTTCACATCCACCTGTTCCACTCCACTCATTATTTTATATACCTCTATCATGTCTCCCCTCAGCTGTCTCTTCTCCAAGCTGAATAGCCCTAGCCTCCTTAGTCTTTCTTCATAGGGAAGTCGTCCCATCCTCTCTATCATTTTAGTTGTCCTTCGCTGCACCTTTTCCAATTCTACTATATCTTTCTTGAGATGCGGCGACCAGAATTGAACACAATACTCAAGGTGCGGTCGCACCATGGAGCGATACAACGGCATTATAACATCCTCACATCTGTTTTCCATACCTTTCCTAATAATACCCAACATTCTATTCACTTTCCTAGCCGCAGCAGCACACTGAGCAGAAGGTTTCAGTGTGTTATCGACGACGACACCCAGATCCCTTTCTTGGTCCGTAACTCCTAACGTGGAACCTTGCATGACGTAGCTATAATTCAGGTTCTTTTTTCCCACATGCATCACCTTGCACTTGCTCACATTAAACGTCATCTGCCATTTAGCCGCCCAGTCTCCCAGTCTCGTAAGGTCCTCTTGTAATTTTCACAATCCTGTCGCGAGTTAACGACTTTGAATAACTTTGTGTCATCAGCAAATTTAATTACCTCGCTAGTTACTCCCATCTCTAAATCATTTATAAATATATTAAAAAGCAGCGGTCCTAGCACAGACCCCTGAGGAACCCACTAACTACCCTTCTCCATTGTGAATACTGCCCATTTAACCCCACTCTCTGTTTCCTATCCTTCAACCAGTTTTTAATCCACAATAGGACATTTCCTCCTATCCCATGACCCTTCAATTTCCTCTGTAGCCTTTCATGATGTACCTTGTCAAACGCCTTTTGAAAATCCAGATACACAATATCAACCAGCTCCCCTTTGTCCACATGTTTCTTTACTCCTTCAAAGAATTGAAGAGTTGCAGTGCTTCTGGTTTTGCTACTATTTGCTGCCTGGTTTTGACCTCTGCCTGATTCTGGATTTGCTACTATTTGCTGCCTGGTATTGACCCCTGCCTGATTCTGGACTTGCTACGGTTTGCTGCCTGATATTGATCTTTGCCTGTTCCTGGATCTGTTAATACTTGCTGCCTGGCACGGACCAATGTTTGCTCCTGGTCCTGCTTTTGCCCATTGCTTGGCCGTGCCCCGTGGACTTTGTTCTGGACTCAGTTCTCTCTGCTGTCTGCTTCCCGCACCTGGGGGCTCAACCCATGGCGAACGGAGGGGGGCACAGGGGGAACTCAGGGTTGGCACACAGCCCGGTGAGGAATCCTCCTCCATCGGGCACAAGGGCTCACATCTCCACTGGGCAAGCCTGACACTGGGCGAGCCTAGACCTAAGGGCCCTGAACAAATATTTGGTCAGAGAAAAGTTCAGGATGGTTTCCCTGGGCACCCTTCTTCCCATGATTCAGCAAAACGATTGGCTATGCTCTGTGGACTTAAAGGATGCTTACACTCACATTCCGATACTTCCAGCTCACAGGAAGTATCTGCGATTCCGTCTGGGAACACAGCACTTTCAGTATTGTGTGCTGCCCTTTGGGATTGCCTCCGTGCCCAGGGTGTTTACAAAATGCCTGGCGGTCGTTGCAGCGTCGCTACGCAGACTGGGAGTGCATGTGTTCCCTTATCTCGACGATTGGCTGGTGAAGAACACCTCAGAGGCAGGAGCTCTACAATCCATGCAAATGACTATTTGACTCTTGGAGCTAATAGGGTTTGTCATCAATTACCCAGTCCCACCTTCTTCCAGTTCAACAACTAGAATTCATAGGAGCTCTGCTGGACTCTCAGACAGCTCGGGCCTATCTTCCCGAGATGAGAGCAGACAACCTTCTTTCTCTCGTTTCCATGGCCAGGGCATTACAGCAGATCACGGCTCGGCAGATGTTGAGACTTCTCAGCCATATGGCCTCTACAGTTCATGTGACGCCCATGGAACGCTTGCATATGAGATCTGCGCAATGAACCCTAGCTTCCCAGTGGTATCAAGCTGCGGGTAATCTAGAGGATGTGATCCAGCTGGCCATCAATTTTCACAATTCCCTTCAGTGGTGGACGATTCGATCCAATTTGACCCTGGGACGTCTCTTCCAGATTCCTCAGCCTCAAAAAGTGCTGATCACGGATGCATCTCTCCTGGGGTGGGGAGCGCATGTAGATGGGCTCCACATTCAAGGAGCTTGGTCCCTCCAGGAATCAGGTCTTCAGATCAATCTCCTGGAGGTGCGAGCGATCTGGAACGCTCTGGAGGCTTTCAGACATCGGCTGTCCAATCAAATTATTCAAATTCAGACAATCAGGTTGCCATGTTATACGTCAACAAGCAGGGGGGCACCGGATCTCGCCTCCTGTGTTGGGAAGCCGTCCATATGTGGCTTTGGGCTCGCCGTCACGGCATGTTTCTCCAGGCCATGTATCTGGCAGACATAAACAACAGTCTGGCCGTTAGCAGGATAATGCAACCTCACGAGTGGTTGCTCAACTTGGGTGTGGTACGCAAGATCTTCCAGGAGTGGGGCACCCCCTCGGTGGATCTTTTTGCCACTCAGCTCAATCACAAGGTCCCTCAGTTCTGTTCCAGACTTCAGGCCAACGACAGGCTAGCGTCAGATGCTTTTCTCCTTCATTGGGGGACGGGCCTTCTGTACGTGTATCCTCCCATACTTTTGGTGGGGAAGACTTTGCTGAAACTCAAGCAAGACCGCGGAACCATGATTCTGATTGCGCTCTTTTGATCGCGTCAGATTTGGCTCCCTCTTGTTCTGGAGTTGTCCTCCGAAGAACCGTGGAGATTGGAGTGTTTTCCAACCCTCATCACTCAGAACGAGGGGGCGTTTCTGCATCCCGACCTCCAGTCCCTGGCTCTCACGACCTGAATGTTGACAGCGTAGACTTCACTTCCTTGGGTCTTTCTGAGGGTGTCTCACGAGTCTTGCTTCCAGGAAAGATTCCACAAAGAAGTGTTACTCTTTTAAGTGGAAAAGGTTTGCCGTCTGGTGTGATAGCAAGGCCCTAGATCCTCGCTTTTGTCCTACACATACCCTGCTTGAATACCTTCTACACTTGTCAGAGTCTGGTCTCAAGACCAACACCGTAAGAGTTCATCTTATTTCAATTAGTGCTTTCCATTATCGTGTAGAGGGTAAGCCTATCTCTGGATAGCCTTTAGTTGTTCGCTTCATGAGAGGTTTGCTTTTGTCAATGCCCCCAGTCAAACCTCCACCAGTGTCATGGGATCTCAACGTCGTACTCACCCAGCTGATGAAGCCTCCTTTTGAGCCACTGGATTCCTGCCATCTGAAGTACTTGACCTGGAAGGTCATTTTCTTGGTAGCAGTTACTTCAGCTCGTAGAGTCAGTGAGCTCCAAGCCTTGGTAGCCCATGCTCCTTATACTAAATTTCATCATAACAGAGTAGTCCTTCGCACTCACCCTAAGTTCATGCCGAAGGTGATGTCGGAGTTCTATCTGAACCAGTCAATTGTCTTGCCAACATTTTTTCCCCATCCTCATACCCGCCCTGCTGAACGTCAGTTGCATACATTGGACTGCAAGAGAGCATTGGCCTTCTATGTGGAGCGGACAAGCCCCTTCAGACAGTCCGCCCAAATGTTTGTCTCTTTTGATCCCAACAGGAAGGGAGTGGCTGTCAGGAAACGCACCAATTCAAATTGGCTAGCAGATTGCATGTCTTTCACTTATACCCAAGCTGGGCTGACTCTTGAGGGTCATGTCACGGCTAATAGTTTTAGAGCCATGGCAGTGTCAGTGGCTCACTTGAATTCAGCGACTATTGAAGAGATTTGCAAGTCTGCGACGTGGTCATCAGGCCACACATTCACATCTCATTACTGCCTTCAGCAGGATACCCAATGCGACAGTCAGTTTGGGCAGTCGGTGCTGCAGAATCTGTTTGCGGTCTAGAATCCAACTCCAACCCCCTAGGCCCATTTTTGTTCTGTTCCAGGCTGCACAATCAGCTGTTTCTTCATAGGTCAATCTCAGTTATGTCCTCGCCGTTGCGAGGCCCAATTGACCTTTCTTTGTTGTTTTGAGTGAGCCTGGGGGCTAGGGATATCCCACATGTGAGAACAAGCAGCCTAGATGTCCTCAGAGAAAGCGAAGTTACTTACCTGTAGCAGGTATTCTCCGAGGACAGCAGGCTGATTGTTCTCAGCAACCCGCCCACCTCCCCTTTGGAGTTGTTTTATTCTTTCTTTGCTTTTCATGTAACTGAGGCGGGAAAGGACGTGCGCGTGTGGGAAGATAGCCGCGCATGCGCAGTGTGTCCGTTCCATGCTCTACTGGCTGTCGCAAAGAGTTTGAAGATTTTGCTGGAAATCTCCTTTCCTGGGGCCACCGTGGACGCCGACCCACATGTGAGAACAATCAGCCTACTGTCCTCGGAGAATACCTGCTACAGGTTAGTAACTTCGCTTTACATACCATGTAAGATGAGTTTATCTTGTTGGGCAGACTGGATGGACCGTTCAGGTCGTTATGTGCTGTCATTTACTATGTTACATCATCGGTTCAATAGCCTCCACCTTCCTCTAATAGTTGATTTTTCTCAAGTTATTTCATTTAAATCAAAGACTAACTTTTTTATATTTATTATATTTAACTTTTGTTCAATACTCATCTTAAAGATGAAAACTCTCGTCATAGTCGGCTATAGGGGCCCTCTTCTCTGACACGGGACGTGTTTTGGCTAGACGCTTTATCAAGGAAACTTTGGTACAAAAATCTATTTTGTACCAAAGGTTCATAAACGATTGAAACATTCTCCTACACGCCCGATTGTTTCTACCAAGAATTCCATTCTTGAACCTCTTTCTCAGTTTGTGGATGTTTTTTTGAAACCTTTAACTACAGAGATTCCATATTTTTTGAAGGATTCCACTCATTTTTTACAGTAGTTACAGCAGGCAGATATTGATATTAATTCAATGTGATTGGGGTCTTTGGATATCACTTCATTATACACAAGCATTCCCCAACAGGGGGCCATGAACATCATTAGAGAAGCCTTATCCCAGAGACCATCTGTTATTCGAATTCCTACTGAGTTCTTGTTACAGCTTTTAGAGTTAGTAATAAAAAGGAATTATTTTTGGTATGATGGTTCATTTTATCAATAGATAGAAGGGGTGGCTATGGGGGCGACATGAGTGCCCTCAGTGACCACCCTATATATGGCTTACTTTGAACATAAGTCACTATATGTTTCCGATAAGTTCCAAAGGTTTCCATTTTGAAAGTGTTTTTTGGATGATGTGTTTTTTCTCTGGGATGGCTCAGAGGAAGAACTACAATCCTTTGGAGTGTGGATTAATACGTTGGATGTCAATCTTCAGTTCACTTTGAAATATGATTGGACAAGACTTGAATTTTTGGATATATTGGTGTTCAAGGTCCATCATCATTTTGAAACATCTTTATATCGCAAGCCTGTTGAAAGGAATACATTTTTACATTTTGGTAGTTTTCATCCATATAATCTCAAATTCAATTTACCAGTGAGCCAGTACTTATGGCTAAGAAGACTGTGTTCCGATATATCGGATTTTAAGATCCAAACATGGACATTGACAGCTAGATTTCAGACATGGGGGTATCTCCGTAAGGCATTATGTCAGGCATACCTTAGGGCATGTTATGCATAAAGGGAACTTCTTTTGCAGGATAAGCGTTCTGTTCAGGAGGATACTTTAACTTATGTTATGCAATATAATTCATTATCCTCTAAATTCACACAGGTTTTACGTTCCCATTGGCATATAATGCAGATTCATCCTGCATTTGATATCTTCCCAGTAATTGCATATACCTGGGGCAGGAATATAGGGGAGATGCTATTGAAACAGTAATATAGCCAGATAGTGTAGGCACCACACTATCTGGCACACACAACCCTTGTGATAGATATCAATGGTGTTTTTAACTTTGGCAGGACCACTTTGGAAGGATGATCAGATAGTAACATAGTAGATGATGGCAGAAAAAGACCTGTACGGTCCATCTAGTCTGCCCAACAAGATAAACTCATATGTGCTACTTTATATTTCTACCTGACCTTGATTTGTATCTAAGACCAATTCTAAAAATTATACTCTATATATTTACTACTGTGGTAATTTAATGGAGGAAAAGCCTCAAATACGGATGGATACTCCTTTGTTGATACACAACCTAAGGGAGCTCCATCAAAATCATCACAGGCTGAAAAACCTCCCCAACTTTACTAACGTGATTCCTAAACACCCAGACTAGTAAATGTGTAAGGATCACTTATCTTTGAGCTGTTCAATCGATATATCTGTCATCCACGGCCTGACTTCGGCCGAGTTTCAACACCTACTTCAGGGTACCGTGGTGTCTTATAATCGATATCTATAAAAAAAACAGCACAAATTTTACCATGTAGTTCTGTTCTAGGGACTTCGTACTCAGTGATAGTTCATTCCTCACATAAAGTGCTGGATCTGTCTGTGTGCAGCGCATGGCAATATGGCGGTGCCCTTAATTCTCCTGACGTCAGACGCTCTCTAGTGACACCCCTCCTTCTTAAAGGGATGCTCATCATTTTGTAATTAAAAAAACGGGCTATAGGCTGGAGCTGGCCCATTGTTTGGCTGTATACTGGCCCGATTTTGCACCTACTGGGTTTGTTGGGCACCACAGAGGTTTGATTTTCTCCTCAATGCCTGGTTCGGACCGGAAAATCAGGGGAGCGGTTTTCTTTTTTCGTCTTGCTCATCGTGTCGGCGGTCCGGTTACATCAGTGTGGCAGTTTTGGGTCCAGGAGTGCCAGGACCGGCTGCCCACATCACGGGAAGCTGTTGGTAGGCTCTTTCCCGGTGTTTGTTCGTCCCAGCTCTACCTCAGCCTTTCAATCAGTGTGCTCCGGTCCGCGATGATCGTCTGCGCTGCTTGTGGCTGGCTGCTGTGCATCGAGGCCTTCATCGCGTTGTGGAGATATACTGTGCATAGCTGCATCTTGAGGGGGACTTGCCTCCTATTGAGTCACCAGATGTTGCCTTTGGCTCCGGTAGACCGCGTCCTCTGTTCCTCAGCAGTGTTGTTGCCGAACCTGTTGGCTGCTGTCATCTGCCTCCGGTGGCCGACTCCAGGCTGCATGCTGCTTCTTCGGCACTTCGTCGCGCCTTGTTGGGAGCTGTTCCAGCCACTTTGATACATCTCAACGCCTGGCTTTCCACAGTTCATTTTAGACTCTTTTCCCTTCCCTTCTTCCTCTGTTCCTCTACCTCCTCTCCTGTCATTGTAATTGTTTTCTCAGTTCATTGTAAACCACTTTGGGGCTGTTTTCAGTGGCAAAAAGCGGGGTATAAATGTTCTAAATAAATAAGGGCACTGCCATATTGCCATGCGCTGCAGACAAACAGATCCAGCATTTTATGTGAGGAATGAACTATCACTGAGTACGAGGTCGCTAGAACAGAACTACATGGTAAAATTTGTGCTGTTTTTTATAGATATCGATTATAAGAGACCATGGAACCCTGAAGCAGGTGTCGAAAATCTGCCGAAGTCGGGCCATGGATGACAGATATATCGATTGAACAACTGGAAGATAAGTGATCCTTACACATTTACTAGTCTGGGTGTTTAGGAATCACGTTATTAAAGTTGGGGAGGTTTTTCAGCCTGTGATGATTTTGATGGAGCTCCCTTAGGTTGTGTATCAACAAAGGAGTATCCATCCGTATTTGAGGCTTTTCCTCCATTAAATTACCACAGTAGTATATAGAGTATAATTTTTAGAATTGGTCTTTGAATATTTAGATACTCTAGTAGCTCTAACTGTTATTTGTAGACTTGATTTGTATCTGCCATTTTCAGGGCACAGACCGTAGAAGTCTGCCCAGCACTATCCCCGCCTCCCAACCACTAGCCCCACCTCCTAACCACTGGCACTGCCACCCAATCTCCACTAAGCTTCTGAGGATCCATTTCTTCTGAACAGGATTCCTTTATGTTTATCCCACACATTTTTGAATTCAGTTACCATTTTCAAGTCCACCACCTCCCTCAGGAGGGCATTCCAAGTATCCACCACTCTCTCTGTGAAAAAATACTTCCTGACATTTTTCTTGAGTCTGCCCCCCTTCAACCTCATTTCATGCCATCTAGTTCTACCTCCTTCCCGTCTCCGGAGATAGTTCGATTGCGGATTAATACCTTTCAAATATTTGAACCTCTGTATCATATCACCCCTGTTTCTCCTTTCCTCCAGGGTATGCATGTTCAGGTCAGCAAGTCTCTCCTCATACGTCTTGTAACGCAGATCCCATACCATTTTTGTAGCTTTTCTTTGCACCGCTTCAATACTTATACATCCTTAGCAAGATGCGGCCTCCAAAACTGAACACAATACTCCAGGTAGGGCCTCACCAACAACTTGTACAGGGGCATCAACACCTCCTTTCTTCTGCTGGTCACACCTCTCTCTATACAGCCTAGCAACCTTCTGGCTATGGCCACTGCCTTGTCACACTGTTTCCTCGCCTTCAGATCCTCAGATACTATCACCCCAAGGTCCCTCTCCCTGCCTGTACATATCAGACTCTCATCGCCTAACACATACATCTCCCATGGATTTCTACTCCCTAAGTGCATCACTTTGCATTTCTTCATATTGAATTTTAATTGCCAAACATTAGACCATTCTTCTAGCTTCTGCAGATCCTTTTTCCACTCCCTCCAGGGTGTCCACTCTGTTACAAATCTTGGTATCATCTGCAAAAAGGCAAACTTTTTCTTCAAACCCTTCGGCAATGTCACTCACAAATACATTGAACAGAATTGGCCCCAGCACCGATCCCTGAGGCACTCCACTACTCACCTTTCCCTTATCCGAGTGAATTTCATTAACCACCACCCTCTGGCGTCTGTCCGTCAACCAGTTCCTAATCTAGTTCACCACGTTGGGTCCTATCTTCAGCCTGTCAAGTTTATTCAAGAGCTCCTATGGGGAACCGTGTCAAAAGCTTTGCTGATGTCTAAGTAGATTACATCTATAGCACGTCCTTGATTCAGTTCTCTGGTCACCCAGTCAAAGAATTCAATAAGATTCGTTTGGCACGATTTCCCTTTGGTAAAACCATGTTGTCTCGGATCTTGCAACTTATTGGCTTCCAGGAAATTCACTATCCTTTTCTTCAGCATCACCCATTACTTTTCCAATAACCGAAGTGAGGCTTACTGGCCTGTAGTTTCCAGCTTCTTCTCTATCACCACTTTTGTGAAGAGGAACCACATCCGCTGTTCTCCAATCCCACGGAACCTCTCCCGTCTCCAAGGATTTAATAAACAAATCTTTAAAAGGACCTGCCAGAACCTCTCTGAGCTCCCTCAATATCCTGGGCAGTGGCGTAGCTACGTGGGGCCTGGAGTGGCCTGGGCTCCCTCAGATTTGGCCCTGGACCCCTCCCCCGGCGTCGCCAACCCTCCCCCGTCGCCATCGCCGTCGAGTACCTGTGCTGGCGGGGGTCCCCAATCCCCACCAGCCGAAGTTCTGTGTCTTCAGCCCTTCTCTGGGCCAGTGCGTTGCAGCAGCCTGCAGCAGCTGATCTGATTCTGGAAGCGGGAAGCCGATTCTCTTTGCGTGGTATGAATGATCCTGAAGTCAGAACTTCGGCTGGCGGGGATTGGGGACCCCCACCAGCACAGGTACTCGACAGCGATGGCGAAGGGGGAGGGTTGGCGACACCGGGGGAGGGGTAAAAGGTGGCGGCGCGGGGGGGGGGTATCAAAAATGGCAGCGGGGGGGGGAGGGGCGGCCGGGGGGGGGGGATGTGCCCCCTCACCTTGGGCTCTGGCCCCCCTCCCTCCGAAGTCTGGCTACGCCCATGATCCTGGGATGGATCTCGTCCGGTCCCATGGCTTTGTCCACCTTTAGATTTTCAAGTTGTTCATTTACACTCTCTTCTGTGAACGGTGCTATATCCACTCCATTCTCATATGTACTTTTGCCAGTCAATCGTGGTCCTTCTCCAGGATTTTCTTCAGTGAAAACAGAACAAAAGTGTTTGTTTAGCAAATCTGCTTTTTCTTCATCATTATCCACATAGTGTTTCACAGCATCTTTCAGTCTCACAATTCCATTTTTAGTCTTCCTCCTTTCACTAGTATACCTGAAGAAATTTTTGTCTCCCCCTCTTTACATTTCTAGCCATTTGTTCTTCCGCTTGCGCTTTCACCAGACGTATCTCTCTTTTGGCTTCTTTCAGTTTCATCCGGTATTCCTGTCCGTGTTCCTCTTCTTGAGTTTTTCTGTATTTCATGAATGACAACTCTTTAGCCTTTATTTTCTCAGCCACTTGCTTGGAGAACCATAACGGTTTACTTTTTTTCTTGATTTTATTTACTCTCCTTACATAAAGGTTTGTGCCCATATTTATAGCTTCTTTCAGCCTGGACCACTGCCCTTCCACTTCTCATATGTCCTCCCAGCCCATCAGCTCCTTCCTCAGGTTTTCCCCCATTTTACTAAAGTCAGCATGCTTGAAATCCAGGACTTTGAGTTTTGTGTGGCCGCCCTCTACTTCAGTTGTCATATCAAACCAAACTGTTTGATGGTCACTGCTGCCCAGGTGGGCACCCACTTGGACATTTGACACACTATCCCCATTTGTGAGCACCAGATCCAGCATCGCTCCCTCCCTCGTGGGTTCCGTCACCATTTGTCTGAGCAGAGCACTTTGAAAAGCATTCACGATCTCTCTACTTCTTTCCAGTTCCGCAGATGGAACTTTTCAATCTACATCCGGCAGATTGAAATCTCCCTCTCTTTTTTTTCCCAACTTTTGGATATCTGTAATTAGATCTTTATCTAGTTCCTGCGATTGTGTCGGAGGTCTGTAGGCAACACCCATGTGGGTCCCAGAAAACAACAAGGCAAACGATCTGCAAAATCCAACATGGAGAATGAGCAAGCAGATCAATACAACATGAAAAATATTCTATTGAAGATACGGTATATGAGACAATTGCCCGACTCAGGCCGTGTTTTGCCCAAAGAAGGGCTGCGTCAGGGCCTATAATAAACAAACATATCAAATTATAAAATCTGAACATTATACAAACAAGTATATAATATTAAAAAATTATTAAAAATCACAAATTGGTGATTAAAAATTCAACCAAACATGAAATATAAAATGTACATGTGAACCATAGACATGAATATTAAATTATACATATAAAAATATAGACATGAATTATCACCAATGAGAGTCTCTTTCAAATTATAAAAATGATTAAAATCGAACTTTTTAATAAATATAATATATTTATGAATATAAATATAATAATCAAATGAATTAAAAACATATGACATAAGAATATATAGCAAATACATATGAGATACATATAAAATACATATAAAAATATATATTTAAATGTGTTACCAACAAAGAAAGAGCACGGATGCAAATATATAAGTATAACTCTCAAATATTGTTTCAAATTATTGCATAATAAAATTATCAAATAATCAAGTAGTAAAAGAACACATACCTAGTCTGTATATTTATGAAAAAGAACAACTAAAAAAAGAAAGATATGAAAATATATAGATGTATAAATAATGACAAAAATGTACATATTAAAAATAGCAAAAATAGTAAGATAATGGATAAAAATAAAAATAATGAAAAATAAATAGATGAATAAAAAATTATATATAACCAAAAAACCAAAGATTCAAAAAACCTTGTTAATAAAAAATAAGAAATTCGTGTATAATACTTACTTATAAATTGTATATCAGGACAAGGAAAATAGGAAATTCAAAAAACCAGCACAAATAGTGAATCCGTAAATGACAGAATTATTAAAGAGTATATATAGGGACTAAAATTAATCATAGAAGAACTTTTAGAAGAGAAGTGGAATTCAAATACCAACGAACTGTTGTCATAATTCCAATCAAATGTGTGTTTTATATGAACTTCCAAGTCACTAATATGAATTTCTAGAAGTCAGTGATACTCTCACATAGTTCAGTTACCATCAAATGCATATTTACTATTATGTGAAACACCATCGATGAACTGAAATAAATTGCTGAATATCTACTAGTCTTCACAACACAATGTACAAAAGGCCTGATTAGAACAGCGAACACCAGTATCATTTTTACTTCATTTATATGCTTAATGACGTTATGAGAGTGTATTTCAAACATATACCAGAGTTATTCCAAATTAAAAATGCTATCGATGAACCTTAAAGTGTCCTAACACTCGGGTTTAAATCTCTATGATGGTCACATTGTAGAAGTGTGTTCTTAATCCTAACAGCCTCTAAATCAGATTTATAATATTTGTTATTTGTATGCTTTTATAACGCCATCACCTTCATATAAATCGCCACTGTTGAGATTGCAAGTTGCTAATGTGAATACTTCAACGTCTTAAAAAAGATTCACTTACTGTTCTGTTTCCGAATCACCAGTGTGTAACCTGCTATCAAAGCTGGAAAAAACCGTTGGGAGTAAAATGACTTCCTTTTATATCTCACTAGTAAAAAAGGCCCGTTTCTGTTAGAAATGAAACGGGCGCTAGCAAGGTTTTCCTTGGAGTGTATGTTTCAGAAAGAGCGTGTGTGAGAGATGGAGCGTGTGTGTCAGAGAGAGAGAGAGAGAGAGAGAGACAGAGTGTATGTGTTTGTGCGAGAGAGAGAGTGTGTGAGAGACAGTGTTTGTTTTTCTGTGTGACACTGTGTGAGAGAGAGGGACAAAGACAGTGAGTGTGTGAGTGAGAGTGTATGTGGCAGACAGAGAATGAGTGACTGCGTGTGTGGTGTGAGGAACCCCCTCACTCCCTCCCTCTCCCCTACCCCCTTGCAGCCAGGCATGTGCAGCGACCCTCCTCTCCCCGTGTTCCCCCTGCAGCCACCCATGTCCAGCATCCCCCTGCAGCCACCCATGCCCATCAACCCTCCTCTCCCCCTGCTGCGTCCTTCCTGTCTCCCCTGCTCCCCCTGCAGCCACCCATGTGGTCTCAGGCCCCCCCCCCCCCAGCATCCTTCCTGTTCCCCTGCAGGCACGCATGTGCAGCGTCCCTCCTCTCTCCCCTGTCCCCCCTGCAGCCAGCCATGTCCAGCGACCCTTCTGTCCCCCTGCCCCCCCTGCAGCTACCCATGTCCAGCGACCCTCCTCTCCTGTGCAGCCACCCATGTCTGAGGACACTCCTCTCCTTTTTCCCTTTTCCTCCCCTGTGGCCAGCCATGTCCATCGACCCACCTGTCCCCCCTGATGACCACCAACCCTTCTGTCCCCCTGCCCGCCCTGCAGTGTCCGTCCTGTATCCCCTGTCCCCCTTGCAGGCACCCATGTGGTGTGTGGAGCCCCATCCCTATCTCCCTGTTCCCTGCCCCCCCTGCAGCCACCCATGTGCAGCGACCCTCCCCTCCCCCTGCTTCCTTCCAGCCACCCATGTCCAGCGAGACCCCCCTTCCCCCCCCCAGCTGGCGCAGCACCCAAAGAAAGCCCCTTGTTCCCCCCCTTCGCGCATCACCCGACCCCCCCCCCCACCATGGCACATCACCAAGCCCCTCCTCCCCTCATCAAACCCCTCGCCACCCGCAACCGCTAATACAAACTGTGACCGGCGGCTGCTGCTTCTGCTATTCAGCAGCAGCAGCCCATACATAAAGAAAACCAAAAAAAACAAATCCTCCTAAAACGCACCTCCGTTGAGAAGCATCTCACATTGGCTGAAGTCTCAGCATGCGCTCTTCCTCTCCCCTCTGACGTCTCGGCGTTTCTCCGGGGTCTTCCGGCAGGGGCACTGACATTGAGGGGAGAGGAGGAGCGGCTGCAGAGACGTCAGCCAATGTGAGATGGTTCTCCACGGAGGTGCATTTTAGTAGGTTGTTTTTTTGTTTGTTTGTTTTCTTTATGTACGGGCTGCTACTGCTGAATAGAAGCAGCAGCAGCCGCCGGACAGAGTTTGTATTAGCGGTCGCTGGTGGCGAGGCGGTCTGTGGGGGGGGAGGGGCTTGGTGAAGCGGCGGGGGAGGGGTTGGGTGATGCGGCGAGGAGGGAAGGGGGGTAGGGGCTTTCTGATGCCCCGTTGCACGGGTTGTTGTGGCGATGCGGCGGGGGGGCACTTAGAGGTGCACCGTCGAGGCAGTTTGTGTGTGTGTGTTTGTTTGTGTTTGTGTGTGTGTTTGTGTGTTTGTATGTGTTTGTGTGTGTGTGTTTGTGTGTGTTTTTGTGTGTGTGTGTATGTTTGCGTGTGTGTTTGTGTGTGTGTGTGTGTGTGTTTGCGTGTGTGTGTTTATGTGTGTGTGTGTTTGTGTGTGTGTTTGTGTGTGTGTTTATGTGTGTGTGTGTTTGTGTGTGTGTTTATGTGTGTGTGTTTGCGTGTGTGTGTTTGTGTGCGTTTGTGTGTGTGCGTTTATGTGTATGTGTTTGTGCGTTTGCGTGTGTGTGCGTTTGCGTGTGTGTGTGTTTGTGTGTGTGCGTGTGTGTGTGTGTGTTTGCGTGTGTGTGTGTGTGTGTTTGCGTGTTTGTGTGTGTGTGTGTTTGCGTGTGTGTGTGTTTATGTGTGTGTGTTTGTGTGTGCGCGTTTGTGTGTGTGTTTATGTGTGTGTTTGCGTTTGTGTGTGTATGTGTGTGTGTGTGTGCGCGTTTGTGTGTGTATTTATGTGTGTGTGTGCGTTTGCGCGTGTGTGTGTGTGTTTATGTGTGTGTGTTTGTGTGTTTATGTGTGTTTGCGTGTGCGTTTGTGTGTGTGTGTTTGCGTGTGTGTGTTTGTGTGTGTGTTTGTGTTTATGTGTGTTTGCGTGTGTGTGTTTGTGTGTTTGTGTGTGTGTTTATGTGTGTGTGTGTGTTTGCGTGTGTGTTTGTGTGTGTGTTTGCGTGTGTGTTTGTGTGTGTGTGTTTGCGTGTGTGTGTTTGTGTGTGTTTGCGTGTGTTTGCGTGTGTGTGTTTGTGTGTGTTTGTGTGTGTGTTTATGTGTGTGTGTGTTTGTGTGTGTGTTTATGTGTGTGTGTTTGCGTGTGTGTGTTTGTGTGTGCGTTTATGTGTATGTGTTTGTGCGTTTGCGTGTGTGTGCGCGTTTGTGTGTGTTTGTGTGTGTGTGTGTTTGCGTTTTTGTGTGTGTGTGTTTGCGTGTGTGTGTGTTTGCGTGTGTGTGTTTGCGTGTGTGTGTTTGTGTGTGTGTTTGTGTTTATGTGTGTTTGCGTGTGTTTGTGTGTTTGTGTGTGTTTGTGTGTTTGTGTGTGTGTGTTTATGTGTGTGTGTGTGTTTGCGTGTGTGTTTGTGTGTGTGTGTTTGCGTGTGTGTTTGTGTGTGTGTGTGTGTTTATGTGTGTGTGTGTTTGTGTGTGTGTTTATGTGTGTGTGTTTGCGTGTGTGTGTTTGTGTGCGTTTGTGTGTGTGCGTTTATGTGTGCGTGTGTGTGCGTGTGTGTGCGTTTGCGTGTGTGTGTGTTTGTGTGTGTGTGTGTGTTTGCGTGTTTGTGTGTGTGTGTGTTTGCGTGTGTGTGTTTGCGTGTGTGTGTGTTTGCGTGTGTATTTATGTGTGTGTTTGCGTTTATGTGTGTGTATGTGTGTGTGCGCGTTTGTGTGTGTGTTTGTGTGTGCGTTTGCGTTTGTGTGTGTATGTGTGTGTGTGTGTGCGCGTTTGTGTGTGTATTTATGTGTGTGTTTGCGTTTATGTGTGTGTATGTGTGTGTGCGCGTTTGTGTGTGTGTTTGTGTGTGTGTTTATGTGTGTGTTTGTTTCTGTGTGTGTGTGTGTGTGTGGGGAGGGGGGGGTTGCGGGTGGCTTTTGTGGTCGTGTGGTTGGGGAGTTTGCCAGCAGTCTGTAGCGATTCCTAGGCAGGGGGAGGAGTACGGAAACACTTCCCCTGCCTGGGTCGTTGTTTGTTGGAGGGGGTTGCCAGTTGGTAGGGGTGCCTTTATGGATCCCTTTACTCTCTGTGTTCCGCCCTCGAGGGCGGGGCAGAGAGACGTGAGTTGGATGGCTTCACCACCATGAACTTACAAACTGTTTAGGATTTTGCAGATGGCTTCAGCAGGTTGTCTTCAGAATGTTGAGGCAGCGTTTTATGTACAGACTAGTAAAAAAGGCCCGTTTCCAAAACAAATGAAACGGGCGCTAGCATGTGTTTTTTTTGTTTTTTTTTTTGTTTTCTTTTTCTGTTTGATATTAAGGGATATATTTTTTTTTAAAAGGAAAAGGGTTTTTTTTTTAAAGTTGTAAAGTCTGTATGAGTGTTTGTGGTTTTGAGGGGGGGTTGTGGGGGTCTATGGATGTATGCTATTTTTTGGGGGGGGAGGGGTGTTTGTGGGGTAGGGTAGCGTTGTTCTGTATGAGTGTTTGTGGTTTTGAGGGGGGTTGTGGGTGTCTGTGGGTATGTGTGCCATTTTGTGGGGGGGTGTTTGTGGGGGGGTGTTTGTGGGGTAGGGTTGTTCTGTATGAGTGTTTGTGTTTTTTTGGGGGAGGGGATTATGGGATTCTGTGGGTGTTTGTAAGAGAGAGATGTAGGTTTTTACTGTTTCAGTTTTTGTATTAAGGGGGTTGGGGGAGGGAGTGTGTGTGTATGAGTGTGAAAGCAAGATGTTGTCTGTCCATGGCAGTGTGTGGCATTTTGGGTGGTGGGCAGTTTGGTTGTATGTATGTGTGTTAGTGAGTGATGCTGATTGTCCATATTAGATGTGGGGTTTTTTGTGGCTGGTAGGGGGTGATTCTCTGCGTGTGAGTGTGATACAGTAATCTTAATTCAGCAGGGCACTCTGATGTGGTATTTGTAGGCACTTGTATTGTTGTTGAAACCAGAGGGATCCGTTGCAGGCAGGCAGTAGGAGTAGATATGGGTTTTTTTTCGAGTGTGGAATGTGGGTGGTGTTCTGTAGGGGGGGACGGGGCTGAGGGCGCATGTGTCTGGAGGTCTCCTTGTAGGCACTGATTTCAGCTGGGCACTCAGGTGGGCTATTATCCGTTTTTTTTAGGGGGGGGGTTAGGCGCCGGAGGTTTCCGTTTGGGTGGGTTTTTTTTTTTTTGGGGGGGGGGGGGTTGGTTTGGTTTTAGTGTGGAATGTGGGTGGCGTTCTGTAGGGGGGGCGGGGCTGAGGGCGCATGTGTTTGGAAGTCTCTGTTGTAGGCACTGAACGCAAGCTTGGAGACTCACCGCATGAACAGCTTGCAGAGTAAGGTCCGCGTGGTTGTTTAGTGGCGTTCTTTGTCCGCGCTTTCCTCGCGGTTGGTCCCCGTGCTGGTAGCTACCCCCTCCTCAGGAAGGAGCGGGACTCGTGTGTGTTTGTTTGTTTTTTCCTGAACGCCGCTGCATTTTCTTCGCTGTCCCACTCCTGCTCCTCTGCAGCACCGGTCCCATTCAAAGGCTTGGTGGTTTCTAAGTCCATGTGAGTGTTTGAGAGGTGGAACCGTACTTTGTGTGCATCACCTGAGGCACAGCCAATCAGCAGCGCGTGGGCGGGTGGAACCGTACTTTGTGTGCATCACCTGAGGCACAGCCAATCAGCAGCGCGTGGGCGGGGCAAACACTGATGTTCAAAAAGTGGTCTCTGCCGCCTCACTTTAGAACGTTGGGAAAGTGAGGCTTCATTAGAATGTTGGAGGTGTGTTTTATATAGAGAGATGGGGCGTGGCTGAGGGCGGGTCTATGAGTGAGGGTGACTGGTCCTAGCCTATGAAGACTACAGGATTTTTGTGCTTCTCTGCCTTGGAGTGAGCTTCAGAACGTTCAAGGTGGGATTTATTAATATAGATTTCTGGTTCACATAAAAAAAAAAAGTCTTAAAACAATGACGTCTTTTGAATGCCAAAGTGGCAAGAGTATGAAAATACAAAAAAATGTATATATAAAGTGTAACGTGTGTGGAATTAAATTATATAAAAAATAGTAAGATAGTGAAGTTTAACATAAAAAAGTGCGATTAGCAATACGTGAATGAGATGTAACTCATAAAAAGTTGTGTGGAGTGATAATATGACAACCTATAAAAAAACTGTGTTAATGTGATAATAAAAGATTGAAAAATTGAAATTGTATAAAAATATGAATAGTGTATGGAAATTATTAATGAAGATTAAACCCTCACCCTAAGTTAAAAGATACCTGTATTCATGGTCTTATATATAGGTAAATATGATAATTCAATATGTAAAATATTCATGTGAGAAAATATAAAAAAGAATTATTAGAAATATTTAAATGAAATGCAGCTCATAAGAAATGTTTTTATTTTAAAACAAATTAGAGAACGTATTGATGGAATGATGAATTGAAACATAAGTTAACTAAAAAAAATGGAAGTATAAATAATGTATGAAAAATTTATTTATGAAAAAAAGAAGAACCCTCGCCCTGAGTAATAAGATGCCTGTATTTATGATCTTATATATAGGTAAATATGATGATTCAACAAGTAAAAAATTCAAATAAGGGAGTATTATAATACACAAATATCTGAAGCATAATTTTTAATAATTAATATAAAAAATCAAAAAATAATCAATATATATATAACAAGGTTAAAAGTAAAAAATAATCCTATATAATAATTCTCACCTCCATCGTTCTGAGGCTGCCTGGAACTGTGGCTTCCGGCCAGAGGTGGTCTGCTTAATGGAGTGGAGTAGATAAAAGTGACGTCATGAAAGAAGTGCCACTGATTGGCTGCGCCTCCGAGTCCAGCCCTACGCCCAGCAACAAACCGCCACCCAGCCAGCAGAAAACAGCAGCCCAGGGAAATCACGACCCAGCCAGCAGCAAACAGCCCTTCCTAGGAATCACTGCACACTGCCTGCGAACCTCCTAAACCACCCGCGCACACTAACAGCCCTCAATCGGAGAGGACGAAGAGGGAGGGCGGCGACACGGCGAGCGAGCGCCTGCGGCGAGTGTCGAATCTGCAGGAGGCGGGTGAGGGCTCAGGACGGGGGTCGGGGTCCACCGGCGACTCGCAAGACGGAGGAGGCAAAGAACAGCGGCTCCTACTACAGCGCAGCCGTCATCCCCGTTCACTCAAAACAAAGGTTGCAAACCTAAGAAAAGCTGCAGTAAGTTCAATAGACAGGAGTGGAAGTCAGCAAAGCAAGTCTACGATAAGCAATGAAGCCCATTGATTAATCTCTGTTTCCACTCCCCTACGCAGCTGTCATTGCTATACACTGAAAAACAAGCAAAAACTTGCAGCTGCTTGACATTGTCGTTTTTAAAATGTTGTTCCATCTGAAACAAGTCTAAAGCTCTTTCAACTGGATAGACATTGCCTTAAAACTTGGAGGACAAAAGGAGGGGAGAGACAAACATACCCTGCAACTCGGCGGGAGGGGGGATCCTGCAACTGGGAGGAAGGGAGAGAGGGGGGACCCTGCAACTGGGGGGGAGGGGGGACCCCCCTGCAACTGCGAGACAGACCCCTGGGGGGGGGAACGATGATCCTGCATCTGGGAGGGAGGGGGGACACACACACACTCGCACACAGTCTCACTCTCTCTGTGTCACACACACACACACTCGCACATTCACTCTCTCTCACACAGTCACTCTCACACACACTCTCTCTCAAACATACACACTTCGAGGAAAACCTTGCTAGCGCCCGTTTCCTTTAAAACAGAAACGGGCCTTTTTTACTAGTAATAAAATAATAAATAAAACATGTCAAAAATAAAAAATAATAATTAAAAATAATAAAAATTGTGAAAGATGAATAATGACAAAATAAAATTTAAAAAATTAAACAATAAAAATATATGAAAAATGAAAATACAAAAATATGAAAAAATATAAATGAAAAAAATATAAAAAATGAATATAAAAATAATGAATTATTCACCTTTCACAGTTTTTATTATTTTTAATTATTATTTTTTATTTTTATTATTTGTCATTTTTTATTTGTCAATCTTTTATTATCACATTATCACACTTTTTTATATTAAACTTGACTATCTGGGGGTCACGTGACGCAATGCTAGAGGGAAGACGTTGAGGTCTATCTCTCTGAGCCCCATGGCTACTCCTAGCGCGAACAAAGTCGGTGAACCTCAATAAAATTAAAAGGTTAGACTCCCCCGAAGTGCGGAAACACACCCAGCATGATTTTTGGGGCGGCAATAGCTGGAGGATTGCAGCGAGAGCGGCGCATAAGGAGCGGGTTCGGGGGAAAGCTGCGGAAGACAAAATGGTGGCGCCCTCGAGCCCTGCGGGTCCCTCCGTCGACGTGGGTAACTGAAATTACCTCTGTAATGACGGTGGTGCTGGAGGACCTCCTGGAAAGGCGCTTGACCCCGATTGATGAAAAATTGGGGCGCATGCAGACCCAGTTGGAGGAGTTATCTAAGGAATGTGGGGCCTTCCAAGTGCGTACAGCCGAGGTAGATCGAGTCACTGAGATGGAGGATTTACAAAATACAATGCAAAAGAAACTAGCAGTGCTGAAAGACAAAGTGGAGGATCTCGAGAACAGATCCTGAAGAAACAACTTGAGCCTGGTGGGCCTCCCGGAGGCACTCCCGGACAGTAACTTAGTGAGTTTCCTGGAGAGCTGGCTGACAAAAGAGGTGCATCTGCCGGAGGATAGCGGCCCGCTAAGGGTGGAGCGGGTGCACAGATTGGGTCAGAAACCAGCGGCCCAGGCGAAACCGAGAGTGGTAATAATGCGCATTTTTAACTATGTTCATAAGTGGGCGATTTTACAAGCCACAAGAGAAGGGAAAATACTGCACTGTGAAAACCAGAAGCTTATGTGCTTCCAAGATTACTCAACGGGAGTGGCGGCTAAACGGAAAACATTCTCCCCTGTTTGTTCTAAGCTATTTGTGATGAAAATAAAGTTTGCCCTCATGTATCTGGCGACTCTTCGAATAACTTACAATGGAACAGTTTGCACATATACAGCGGTGAAGGAGACTTTGGAGTTTATGCAGAGTTTGGAGAAGCCGACAACATCAGCGGGGGGGCACCTGAAATTATTGACATGAGGTTCGCCATAATTAGGAGGATGATTGCCTCTGTTGTGTTGAGGAAGGGGATGGGAATGAAGATGATGACCTCCTGCCCTTGTTCTGGCGCTCCTTCTCCCTCCACTGGAAGATCCCCGGAGTTGGATGTTAGACTCTGTTTAGACAACTGAGATGGTTTAAACCATGGGTAAAGTGGTATCACAGACATGTTATACTGTTATAAGGGAGATGGGGAGTTGGTTGGGTTAGATGTGTTGTGGTTTGTTTGGGTTTTTTTTCTCCTTATTTCGGGTTAAAGTGTGGTCTGATGTGCGAGATGAGGGAGGGAAGTGGGCGGAGGAGGGGTGGAAGGAGATATCAGAACAAGTAGGAGGTGTGGTGTAGGAGGAAGGAGTGGGGGTAGCTAGGGGGGGCGTTAGATGTGATCGCTCCAGTAAGTGGAGCTGTAAGAAGGGGTCAGGGGGCTATGGGTAGAGTAGGGGGAGGGAAGAGGGACTTCGGAAGCTGTGGAAGAAGAGAAGAGGATGTTTGAGAGAGGGATGTGCATGGGAGTGTGAGCAGGGGGGTGGAGGATGGAGGCTGGGATATCCTCCCCCAATATATAGAGGAGGTTATGTCAATTTACTGGATGGGTACGCATGTGAGCCATGGTGAAAATGGTGACTTGGAATGTGGGTGGGATTAACTCACCTATTAAAAGATCCAAAATTTTGAAACAATTACATAGACATAAGATAGACATTGCCCTCCTACAGGAGACTCACTTAAATTCAGTAGAACACGGGAAGTTGAAAACTTGGTGGGTTGGTGAGTGTTTGGCAGCTGCATCCCAGGGAAAAAGAGATGGGTAGCCATTTTGTTTAAAAAGGAAGTGGTAGAAACAGCCCAGATAATTGCAACAGATCCAGAGGGGAGGTATATATTGGTTCAAGCGGTTATTAATCGCCGGAAGATATATATCTGTAATTTGTATGCACCAAATCAGTATGACAAGAAATTTTACCGTACTTTGCTTCGCTTATTAGTGACAAAAGAATACTCCCCTTTGGTGGTAGGTGGGGATTTTAATGCAGCCTGGGATCCGGTATTAGACCGTTCGGCCAACACCCAAAAACTGTATATTATGCGAACTTGGGCCTGCTACGTTTGAGTCACTTGTTGGGATTGGTAGATGTCTTGTGGGAGGGATTGGTAGATGTCTGGCGGGAACTACACCCTCAGGATAAAGACTATATTCACCTGTCTAGGGCACATGCAACACAGGCGCGGACAGATTATTTGTTGAAACCCAAAGAGGAGTTTGGGCGGGTAAGCAAAGCAGAGATAGGCCCTTATGTTATTTCCGATCATGCCTGGGTCTGGATGGACTGGGCAATAGGGACTCCGAGGGATGGTAGCAACAGGTGGCGATTCCCGCTAGAGCTATATAAAGATCCTAATTTTAAGGAAAGGTTGTTGAGCACGTGGGAAAGTTATAAGACAACAAATTTAGAGCATGAGCAAGATCCAGTGCTCTATTGGGAAACAGCCAAAGCAGTACTCAGGGGGGAAATTATAAGTTATTCACACCATGTGCGGAGGTCTCGAGACAAAGAAATATTTAGATTGGGGACATTGTAAGGAAAGCCCGGCAACGATGTGGGGGCGATCAACCAGAGCCCTTTGATGAAAGCTTCTGGAGTAGATGGCGTCAGAGCAGAGTTTTATAAATTGATGGGCCTGGAGATTGCCCCTGCGCTCACCAAATTCTTTAATACATGTACAGATGAGGAGCTGGTGCCTCCATCCTTGGCTATGGCCCAGATAGTGGTAATACCTAAGCCGGGGTGAGACCCTACTAATCCAGACTCGTATAGGCCCATATCACTATTGAATTTTGAGATTAAACTGTTCGCCAAAATAATGGCAAACCGAATGGCCCTGGTGCTGCCACAACTGATTCATGAAGCACAAGTAGGCTTTGTGAAAGAACGTATGGTGGCTAAGAACTTGCGCACTATTTTGTCAACGTTGGAGTATAGGGGACGAGAAGATTTCCCATCCCTGATGGTTAGCTTTGATGAGGAGAAGGCATTCGACCGGGTACATTGGGAGTTTTTGTTTGCCTGTTTGAAGGCTTATGGATTCACAGGACGATTTGTCTCAGTCATTATGGCCTTATATGCTAACCCTCAGGCAATGGTATTGGTTAATGGGAGGGAGTCCGAGCCTTTTCAGGTACTTAGAGGCACGCGGCAAGGATGTCCTCTAGCTCCACTCCTCTTTGTACTAACATTGGACCCTTTGATTAGGGATATAATGGGCAATCCATGTGTTCGGGGAGTGCAGATAGGTTCACATTGCTTTAAGGTGGCAGCGTTCACTGATGATTTGCTGGTTCATGTAAGAGATCCGGTGTGTTGGCTTCAGGTGCTTTTGGAATCTTTTAAGGAATATGGAAACTAGGCGGGTTTTAGGCTAAATTTGAATAAATCGGAAGCTCTGCCGTCTTCGACACATTTGAAGGCTTTATGGGGTTCAGAATTTCCGTTGAGGTGGAGGTACTTTCAAATACTTGGGGATCCATATGTCTGTGAAGAATGGGGATTTATATAACTTGAATATAATGACCTTAATGGAAGCTACCAGGAAACAGCTGGTCAGCTGGAGAGATCTTCCAGTATCTTTAATGGGAAGAGTAGGGTTGGTGCAAATGGTGATATTCCCGAGGTGGTTATATGCTCTTCAGAGCCTGCCATTGAGACTAACGCAAGCAGATCTGAAAAAAGTATATGGGCTGGAAAAAAGCTGAAAATTAGAGTGGAGAGGTTGAGTGGTTCATGGAGGCAAGAGGGAGGGGGGCTCCCGGATTTAAGACAGTATAACTGGGCCTGTCTATTGAGGTACTTGGGGGATTGGTTTGGGCACATGCAGGTATATACTCCCGTAGAATTAGAAAGAGCATTGTTTGCCCCTTATGACTTTTACTCATTACTGCATTTGGGGAGGACACGAACGCCGAAGACTTTGAAGGATGGGATCCTGTTGCGTCCCCTGCAAGAGGTCTGGAGGCTGTTAGTTGGTAAACTAGGAGGCAATGCAGAGGTTTTGGATCAATTATCCTTGAGGGCTAAGGTAGATTTCCCACCAGGGATGGATAATCCCACCTTTCAAATATGGGAAATGAAAGGCATAGTTCGGCTAGAAGACTTATTATCCAAGGAGGGGGAAATAAGTTTCATTCAATTGCAGGAAAAAGTTGGGGAAACGTGGGGCAATCGATTTGCTTATGCGCAAACCAGACATTATATGAGGGCCCTGGATCAGTCGAGCTTAGGGAATTCCTTGGGTTCGAAAATCCGAGATTTTTTCAATGGGACCATGGATCGAGGGCTCTCAGTGTCAAACTTATGCAAAGCTTTGATACAGGAGGGAGTAGGAAGGGACTTCACCTCTTTGAAAGACAAGTGGGCAGAAGAACTAGGGGTATCCTTGAGATCTTGGGATGTGGCTGCCAACATTCGGGGCATTCCGGCGTTGACCAGAGATGCCAGACTCCAGGAATGTGGGCTTAGAGTAGTGCTCAGAGCATACATGGCTGGGGTGCAATTGGCGCATGTGCAACTTGGGGAAGGATATAATTGTGCTAAATTTAGACAATCTGCTCACACTCTTGCGCATGCTTTTTGGGGATGCCCTCAAGTAAAATATTTTTGGGAGCAAATTAAACGATTTTTGAATCGGTTGGTGGGCCGAGATATAGGAGGGTCGGTGGAACAGTTGCTTTTGGATGTTCCCCAAGCCTTTAAAACAATATTGCCTAGACCTGCTGTGTTGCTCTGTCGGAAATTTGCTTTGGTGGGGAAAAAGGTCATATTGCAATATTGGACAGTAGCAGATACGCCGGCCTACTGGCACTGGAGAAATCAGATGCATTTACTAGCAGCCTGGGAAGCGAAAGATGCTAGAGGGTCGCCCAAGAGAGGCAAGGCATACCTGACAATCTGGAACCCTTACCTCCAAATTTTAAGTCCCCGAGGGCGCAACTTTATTCTAAACAGTCTGCGCTAAATGAGTGTCATGCTACTTACACACTAGGTTAGAGATGTGCTAGGCCTCAGCAGCTTCTGAAAAAGGGGGGAGAGGGGGGATTAAGGGTTGAAGAAGGTAGTAGGGTAGTGGTTGGAGTGATAGGGGTTTGGGGAAGTATGGGGGGTGGGAGGGGGATAGGGGGGAGGGTTATGGATGACCGGAGTCTTAAAGGTAACTCATAAGTTATGTAGAACAGTTTTTGATAAGAATGTGGTATTAGCATAATCGGCATCATCCCAGCACAGGCAGCTCCTTGTGACTCTGGGCAAGTCACTTAACCCTCCATTGCCCCATGTATGCTGCATTGAGCCTGCCATGAGTGGGAAAGCGCGGGGTACAAATAAAATAAAAATAAATAAATAAAATCATACACGAAGGAGCAAGCTGGACTTTGGTGGCGACACAAGCTAAAAGAGTTGATCTGATGTCTCCATGGGAGTGGACTAATGAAAGTAAAATAGAGGATGCTGTAATCCTGAGAAGAAATAAGTTAGTGTCGTCTAGGAAAAGTGTACTGTCAATAGTCTCTATTCGGTAGGTGTTGCTGGAATTGTTTAAAGACACTTGTAATAAAAGGAAGATGTAACACCATAAAGGGGGGGGGGGGGGAAGATAAAAAATTTTGATGCTGAGAGAATATATTGTGTATGTTCTGATGTTCAGGTTGAACTTGCAAACTATTGTAAATGGAGCCGGTTGAGTGTTTTCTCTGTGGTTGCATCAATAAAAATATTGAAACATAAACTTGACTATCTTACTATTTTTCATATAATTTTTTAAATTTCACACACGTTACACTTTATATATACATTTTTTGTATTTTCATACTCTTGCCACTTTGGCATTCAAAAGACGCCATTGTTTTAAGATGTTTGTTTTTTAAAATGTGAACCGGAAATGAGATATAAAAGGAAGTCATTTTACTCCCAACAGTTTTTTTCAGCTTTGATAGCAGGTTACACACTGGTGATTCGGAAACAGAACAGTAAGTGAATCTTTTTTAAGACGTTGAAGTATTCACATTAGCAACTTGCAATCTCAACAGTGGCGATTTATATGAAGGTGATGGCGTTATAAAAGCATACAAATAACAAATATTATAAATCTGATTTAGAGGCTGTTAGGATTAAGAACATACTTCTACAATGTGACCATCATAGAGATTTAAACCCGAGTGTTAGGACACTTTAAGGTTCATCGATAGCATTTTTAATTTGGAATAACTGGTATATGTTTGAAATACACTCTCATAACGTCATTAAGTATATAAATGAAGTAAAAATGATACTGGTGTTCACTGTTCTAATCAGGCCTTTTGTACATTGTGTTGTGAAGACTAGTAGATATTCAGCAATTTATTTCAGTTCATCGATGGTGATTCACATAATAGTAAATATGCATTTGATGGTAATTGAACTATGTGAGAGTATCACTGTCTTCTAGAAATTCATATTAGTGACTTGGAAGTTCATATAAAATACACATTTGATTGGAATTATGACAACAGTTCGTTGGTATTTGAATTCCACTTCTCTTCTAAAAGTTCTTCTATGATTAATTTTTAGTCCCTATATATACTCTTTAATATTTTTTAATAATTCTGTCACTTAGGGATTCACTATTTGTGCTGTTTTTTTGAATTTCCTGTTTTCCTTGTCCTGATATACAATTTATAAGTAAGTATTATACACGAATTTCTTATTTTTATTAACAAGGTTTTTTGAATCTTTGGTTTTTTGTTTTTTGGTTATATAATTTTTCATTATTTTTATTTTTTTCCATTATCTTACTATTTTTACTATTTTTAATATGTACATTTTTTGTCATTATTTATACATTTATATATTTTCATATATTTCTTTTTCATAAATATACAGACTAGGTATGTGTTCTTTTACTACTTGATTATTTGATAATTTTATTATGCAATAATTTGAAATAATATTTGAGAGTTATATATTGCATCCGTGCCCTTTCTTTGTTGGCAACAAATTTTAAATATATATTTTTTATATGTATTTTATATGTATCTCATATGTATTTGCTATATATTCTTCTCCGAGGACAAGCAGGCTGCTTGTTTTCACGATTGGGTGACGTCTGACGGCAGCCCCAGGATCGGAAGATCTTCCTAGCAACAAGTTTTGCTAGCCCCCACGGGGACTGCACATGCATGACCGTCTTCCCGCCCGCAGCGCGAGCGTGCCCCTCAGTCTCTTTCTTTCCGCGGCTCGGATCGGCTGTTTTACGGTCGGTCTGTGCCCCAGAGAGGCCTCCGCTGCGTTTTTTTGTCGCTTTTTCGCTGCTTGTCAGGGTTCTCGACGAGTTCGCTCGTCTGTTTCTTTGTGTTTAAAAAAAAAAAAAAGTTACTTTCCTGTAGTTTTTCAGGTTTATTTAAGTTTCCTTTCTTTTTCGGTAGCAGCCATTTTGGCCGCCCGTACGGGTTTTCTCCCTTTTTTGGTGCTTTTTCTGCATCATCGCGGACTTTGACCTCGCCGGCGCGATTTTTCCGCTCATGTCCTCGAAGCCTACCAGCGGCTTCAAGAAGTGCACGCGATGCAACCGGACCATCTCACTGACTGACAGACACGTTTCGTGTCTTCAGTGTCTGGGAGCGGGTCATCGTCCCAACGCCTGCACGCTGTGTCTTCAGCTCAAGAAGAGGACCCAGGCGGCGAGATTGGCTCAATGGGACTTGCTGTTCGGAGCCAGGTCTGGTCCTTCGACATCGACGGAGCCAGTGGTACCGAGGTCAACAACAACAACAATCATTTCTAAAGCGCTACTAGGGCTACGCAGTGCTGTACAATTCAAACATAGAAGGACAGTCCCTGCTCAAAGAGCTTACAATCTAAACGACAAGAGAACAAACTAAGGACAAGTGAACAATCTAGAGGACGAGTGAACAGTTAATCTGATAGGGTGGATAGATTGGGGTATTTTATATTTCTCGAGCGGTTAGGCGCCAAAGGCAGCATTGAAGAGGTGAGTTTTAAGCAGAGATTTGAAGATGGGTAGGGAGGGGGCATGGCGTATGGGTAAAGGAAGATTATTCCAGGCATAGGGTGAGGCAAGGCAGAATGAGCGGAGCCTGGAGTTGGCAGTAGTGGAGAAGGGTATTGAGAGAAGGGCTTTGTCCTGTGAGCGGAGGTTGCGGGCGGGAACATAGGGGGAGATGAGGGTGGAGAGGTAGTGAGGAGCCGCGGCCTGAGTGCATTTGTAGGTAAGGAGGAGGAGCTTGAATTGTATGCGATATCTGATCGGAAGCCAATGAAGTGATTTGAGGAGAGGGGTGGTGTGAGTATAACGGTTTTGGCGGAATATAAGACGTGCAGCAGCGTTCTGAATGGATTGAACGCTGTCATCGCCGGTATCAATGTCGGCATCGGAAGGTGCATCGACATCAGGAGTGCAGGTGATGGCTGTCCAGAGATCCCATGCTGGTAGCAGTGAGCCATCGAGTGGGTCTCCACCTGCCTCGAGGGCTCCTGGTTTGCAGGCCCCCTGGGACCGACCACCTTCACACCCGTCCCCGAGGAGACGTTTGGATTCCACGTCTTCCTCTTCGGTACCAGGAGGTACTGCTGGTGTGCTTTGAGCGAAGGCGAAGAAGCACCGTCATTGGTCACCTTCCCGTCACAGTACCGAGAGCTCCGGGACGCCGAGGGAGTCGGCACGCGAGAAGCGTCGATGCCGAGAGGATCGCTCGCTCTCTAAACAAGAGGCGTCGATGCGCTCTGCTCCGGACAGCCCGGTACCGCCTCCTCGTTCCAGACAGGTTCTGACATCGTCGCCGGTACCGGCCCCATAGCCTTGCTCAACAGCCACTCTGGACGAGCGCCTAGGGGCCATCCTTCCAGATATCCTGGAAAGGCTGCTGCGTTCATCTGCTCTGGTACCGTCGAGAGATGCGGTGGCTGGCTCCCTGCCTGTGGTGTGGACTGCGACGGCATCGGCGTCCGCTGCCACCCAAGTTGACTCCCCATCGACGTCGCTGGAGGGAGCTTCGTCACCGCGGGAGTCTTCTTCTCGACATCGCCATCGAGGACCTAGTTCTTCCGCGTCGAGACGGGCTCGGCTTCGGACTGAAGTTCGTGAACTTGTATCCGATACCGAAGGTGAGGCCTCGTGGGAGGCAGAGGAAGACCCAAGATATTTCTCTGACGAGAAGTCTTGTGGTCTCCCTTCTGATCCCACTCCTTTCCCAGAGAGAAAGCTTTCTCCCCCTGAGAGTATCTCTTTCTCTTCATTTGTCCGGGAAATGTCTACGGCCATTCCCTTCCCAGTGGCTACTGAGGGCGAGCCCAGGGCTGAGATGTTCGAGGTCCTGGACTATCCTTCGCCACCTAAGGAGTCGTCCACTGTTCCCCTTCATAATATCCTGAAATAGAAATTGATGGCGAACTGGACGAAACCCTTAAGTAATCCCACTATCCCCAAAAAGATAGAGTCCCAGTATCGGATCCACGGGGACCCAGAGTTAATGAAGACCCAGTTGCCTCATGACTCTGGAGTTGTGGATCTGGCTCTCAAAAAAGTCAAGAGTACTAGGGATTACGCCTCGGTGTCCCCAGGGCGGGAGTCTAGGACTCTGGACTCTTTTGGGAGGAAGGCCTACCATTCTGCTATGCTCGTGTCCAAGATTCAGTTGTACCAGCTCTACACAAGCATCCACTTGCAGAACAATGTGAGGCAGCTGACGGTCGATAAGCTCTTGTCGGAGCAGGCCAAGCCTTTTCAGGAGGTGGTCAGGTAGCTGAAGGCGTGTAGAAAATTCCTGTCCAGGGGTGTTTACGACACTTTTGATGTTGCGTCCAGGGCATCTGCTCAAGGTATAGTGATGCGCAGACTCTCATGGCTGCGTGCCTCTGACCTGGAGAATAGTCCAGCAGTGGATTGCGGATGCTCCTTGCCGGGGGGGGGGGGGGGGGGGATAACGTTTTTGGTGAGCGCGTCGAACAGTTGGTAGAACAGCTCCACTAGCGGGAAACCGCATTCGACAAGCTCTCCCACCAGATGCCTTCAGCATCTACCTCTTTAGGTAGACGTTTTTATCGGGGAAGGAGGAATGTGCCCTATGCTTCTAATAGGCGTAGGTACAATCCACCTTCTCGCCAGCCTGCTCAGGCTAAGCCCCAGCGCGCTCGTTCCCGTCAACAGCGTGCGCCTCCTCAGGCCCCTGCAGCTCCCCAGCAAAAGCAAGGGATGGGCTTTTGACTGGCTCCAGGTGAGCATAGCTGAGATAAAAGTGTCTGTGACGGATGATCTGCCGGTCAGGGGGAGGTTAAAGTTTTTTCACCAAAGGTGGCCTCTTGTAACCTCTGACCGGTGGGTTCTTCAAATAGTCCGGCTAGGATACTCCCTCAATTTGATCTCCAAACCTCCAAATAGCCCACGGGGAGCTCAGTCCTTCAGCTTCCAGCACAAGCAGGTACTTGCAGAGGAACTCTCTGCCCTTCTCAGCACCAATGCGGTTGAGCCCGTGCCACCGGGGCAGGAAGGGCTGGGATTCTATTCCAGGTACTTCCTTGTGGAAAAGAAAACAGGGGGGATGCGTCCCATCCTAGACCTAAGGGCCCTGAACAAATATCTGGTCCAAGAAAAGTTCAGGATGCTTTCCCTGGGCACCCTTCTTCCCATGATTCAGGAAAACGATTGGCTATGCTCTCTGGACTTAAAGGATGCTTATACTCACATCCCGATACTGCCAGCTCACAGACAGTATCTTCGATTCTGTCTGGGAACACAGCATTTTCAGTACTGTGTGCTACCATTTGGTCTCGCCTCTGCGCCCAGGGTGTTCACAAAATGCCTGGCGGTTGTAGCGGCGTCTCTACGCAGGCTGGGAATGCATGTGTTCCCTTATCTCGACGATTGGCTGGTAAAGAACACCTCAAAGGCAGGAGCTCTACAGTCCATGCAGATGACTATTCGACTCCTGCAGCTACTAGGGTTTGTGATAAATTATCCAAAGTCCCACCTTCTTCCAGTACAAAGACTTGAATTTATAGGAGCTCTGCTAGACTCCCAGACTGCTCATGCCTACCTTCCCGAGACGAGGACAGGCAATCTTTTTTCCCTTGTTTCCTGGGTATGAGCATCTCAGCAGATCACAGCTCAGAAGATGTTGAGATTGCTCAGCCACATGGCCTCCACAGTTCATGTGGCTTCACATGCGATCAGCTCAGTGAACCCTAGCTTACCAGTGGTTTCAGGCTGCGGGAAATCTAGAGGACATGATCCAACTATCCACACGTTTTCTCACCTCCCTTCATTGGTGGACAGTTCGCTCCAATTTGACCCTGGGACGTCCCTTTCAAATTCCTCAGCCGCAAAAAGTGCTGATGACGGATGCGTCTCTCCTGGGGTGGGAGCTCATGTCGATGGGCTTCACACTCAAGGGAGTTGGTCCCTCCAGGAAACAGGTTTTCAGATGAATCTCCTGGAGTTGCGAGCGGTCTGGAACGCGCTAAAGGTTTCAGAGATCGGCTGTCTCATCAAATTATTCAAATTCAGACACACAATCAGGTTGCTATGTACTACATCAACAAGCAGGGGGGCACCGGATCTCGCCCCCTGTGTTTGGAAGCCGTCAGGATGTGGCTTTGGGCTCGCCAGCACGGCATGTTTCTCCAAGCCACGTATCTGGCAGGCGTAAACAACAGTCTGGCCGACAGGTTGAGCAGGATAATGCAACCTCACGAATGGTCGCTCAACTCGAGAGTAGTTCGCAAGATCTTTCAAGTGTGGGGCACCCCCTTGGTAGATCTTTTTGCCACTCAGGTCAACCACAAGGTCCCTCAGTTCTGTTCCAGACTTCAGGCCAACGGCAGACTGGCGTCGGATGCCTTTCTCCATTGGGGGAAGGGCCTCCTGTACGCATATCCTCCCATACCCTTGGTAGGGAAGACTTTGCTGAAACTCAAGCAGGATCGTGGAACCATGATTCTCATCGCTCCCCGCTCCCTTCTGGCCGCGTCAGATCTGGTTCCCTCTTCTTCTGGAGTTGTCCTCCAAAGAACCGTGGAGATTGGAGTGTTTTCCAGCCCTCATCACTCAGAACGAGGGGGCACTTCTGCATCCCATCCTCCAGTCCCTGGCTCTCACGGCCTGGATGTTGAGAGCGTAGACTTTGCCTACTTGGGTCTTTCTGAGGGTGTCTCCCGAGTCTTGCTTGCTTCCAGAAAAGATTCCACAAAGAGGTGTTATTCTTTCAAGTGGAAGAGGTTTATCGTCTGGTGTGACAGCAGAGCCCTAGATCCTTGTTCTTGTCCTACACAGACCCTGCTTGGATACCATCTGCACTTGTCAGAGTCTGGTTTCAAGACCAACTCTGTAAGGGTTCACCTTAGCGCAATTAGTGCTTTTCATTATCGTGTAGAGGGTAAGCCTATCTCTGGACAGCCTTTAGTTGTTCGCTTCATGAGAGGTTTGCTTTTGTCAAAGCCCCCTGTCAAGCCTCCTACAGTGTCATGGGATCTCAATGTCATTCTCACCCAGCTGATGAAACCTCCTTTTGAGCCACTGAATTCTTGCCATCTGAAGTACTTGACCTGGAAGGTCATTTTCTTGGTGGCAGTCACTTCAGCTCGCAGAGTCAGTGAGCTTCAAGCCTTGGTAGCTCATGCTCCTTATACCAAAAATTCATCATAACAGAGTAGTCCTCCGCACTCACCCTAAGTTCTTGCCGAAGGTGGTGTCGGAGTTCCATCTGAACCAGTCAATTGTCTTGCCAACATTTTTTCCCCATCCTCATACCCGCCCTGCTGAACGTCAGTTGCACACATTGGACTGCAAGCGAGCATTGGCCTTCTATCTGGAGTGGACAAGCCCACACAGACAGTCCGCCCAATTGTTTGTTTCTTTTGATCCCAATAGAAGGGGAGTGGCTGTTGGGAAACGCACCATCTCAAATTGGCTAGCAGATTGCATTTCCTTCACTTATGCCCAAGCTGGGCTGACTGTTGAGGGCCATGTCACGGCTCATAGTGTTCGAGCCATGGTGGCCTCAGTGGCCCACTTGAAGTCAGCCACTATTGAGGAGATTTGCAAGGCTGCGACGTGGTCTTCTGTCCACACATTCACATCTCACTACTGCCTACAGCAGGATACCCGACGCGACAGTCGGTTCGGGCAGTCTGTGCTGCAGAATCTGTTTGGGGTTTAGAATCCAACTGCACCCCCCTAGGCCCAATTTTTTATTCTGTTCCAGGCTGCACTCTCCATTAGTTGTTGTTATTTATGTCAATCTCAGTTATGTCCTCGCCGTTGCGAGGCCCAATTGACCAATGTTTGTTGTTTTGAGTGAGCCTGGGGGCTAGGGATACCCCACATGTGAGAACAAGCAGCCTGCTTGTCCTCGGAGAAAGTGAGGTTACTAACCTGTAGCAGGTATTCTCCGAGGACAGCAGGCTGATTGTTCTCACAAACCCGCCCTCCTCCCCTTTGGAGTTGTGTGTCTTCCCTTGTCTTTTGCTTTCTATTTGACTGAGGGGCATGCTGGCGCTGCGGGCGGGAAGACGGTCGCGCATGCGCGGTGCGCGTGTACACGCGGGGGCTAGCAAAACTTGTTGCTAGGAAGATCTTCTGATCCTGGGGCTGCTGTTGGACGCCACCCAATCGTGAGAACAATCAGCCTGCTGCCCTCGGAGAATACCTGCTACAGGTTAGTAACCTCGCTTTATGTCATATGTTTTTAATTCATTTGATTATTATATTTGTATTCATAAATATATTATATTTGTTAAAAAGTTCGATTTATTCATTTTTATAATTTGAAAGAGACACTCATTGGTGATAATTCATGTCTATATTTTATGTGTATAATTTAATATTCATTTCTATGGTTCAGATGTACATTTTATATTTAACTAGTAAAAAAGGCCCATTTCTGACACAAATGAAACGGGCGCTAGCAAGGTTTTCCTCGGAGTGTGTATGTTTGGGAGAGTGTATGTGAGAGTGACTGTTTGAGAGTCAGAGTGAAAGTGTGAGTTCAATCCATGCTCCTCTGTCACCTGGCCCCTCCATTCATCCCTATCCAGCAATTCCGCTCTCTCCCTGAGGCCTGCCCTGCAAATCCATATGCATCCATGGCCATCTGTCCCCTCCATTCATCCCTATCCAGCAATTCCCCTCTCCCTGAGTTCTGCCCTTCCAATCCATGCCCATCCATGCTCCTTTGTCACCTGGCCCCTCCATTCATCCCTATCCAGCAATACCCCTCTCTCCCTGAGGCCTGCCCTTCAATCCATATCCATCCATGCCCATCTGTCCCCTCCATTCATTCCTATCCAGCAATTCCCCTCTCTCCCTGAGTCCTGCCCTCCCAATCCATGCCCATCCATGGTCCTCTGTCCCCTGCCCCCTCCATTCATCCCTTTCCAGCAATTGCCCTCTCTCCCTGAGCCCTGCCCTCCCAATCCATGGCCATCCATGCTCCTCTGTCCCCTGCCGCCTCCATTCATCCTTTTCCAGCAAGTCCCCTCTCTCCCTTCCATGACCCCCCCTCGCATCCATGCTCCTCTCTCTCCCATGTGCCAGCCTGGCCCGCCCTCTTCTCCCCCCCCCCTTCGCATCCATGCTGTCGTTTCTCCCCTGCCCTCCCGCTCCCATTGTTGTACTTTACTGGCCACTTTCTTCTCTCCCCCCAACATGCGTGTTTTTGTTTTTTTCTTGTTTTTAAATTTACCTCCGTGGCGGTTCCGGCAGCGAAGCGTCAGGGAAGGAGGCGGTGCTCCCGACGTGTAGGTTTCCCTTCGCTGTGTTCCGCCTTCTTTTGACGTCATCCTTGACGTCAGAAGAAGGCGGAACACATGGAAGGGAAGGCTAGATGTCGGGAGCGCCGCCTCCTTCCCTGACGCTTCGCTGCCGAGCGATGCGATTGGTTGAGTGTCATTGCTCCGCCCTCGACGTCATCACGTTTGACGCGTGGGCGGGGCAGACACAATGCCATCTCACCCCCTTCACTTTGCTAAGAGAGGCTTCATTAGAACGTTGGAGGTGCGTTTTATATAGAGAGATGTTTGGTTGAATTTTTAATCACCAATTTGTGATTTTTAATCATTTTTTAATATTATATACTTGTTTTGTATAATGTTCAGATTTTATAATTTGATATGTTTGTTTATTATAGGCCCTGACGCAGCCCTTCTTTGGGCGAAACACGGCCTGTGTCGAGCAATTGTCTCATATACGGTATCTTCAATAAAATATTTTTGATGTTATATTGATCTGCTTGCTCATTCTCCATGACAACACCCATGTGGACAGAGGTTCTATCATCTCTCCTTATCGCTTCTTCCTTTCCCCAGGCCCCTGTCATTTCAGTCGCTGCGATATCACTTCTCACATACAGAGCTACTCCTCCACCTTTACAACCATCTCTATCGTTCCTAAATAGATTATAGCCTGGTATGTTGCATCCCAGTCATAGGAATCATTGAGCCATGTCTCCGTGATTGCAACAACGTCTAAGTCTGCCTCCAAGATCAGGGCTTGCAAGTCATGAACTTTATTGCTTAGACTGAGAGCATTTGTGGTCATTGCTTTCCATCTACATTTCCATGGCATTTTTATCTTCTGTTTAGCATTTTGTTTAGTCTTACTTCCTGCTGTGTTGGTAAGAAGTGATTTGCTAAGATTGTTGTTTTTATTGCTTTCTTTTCTACTGTCACATCTTGTCTTTAGCTTTATCTGGGGTTGAGCACTTGAAGTGACCTGCCTCCATATGCCACCCCACCTTCTATTTTAAATGCCTAGAAATATATTGTCTAAATTTCTTCCCAAGGATTTTTTTTCCCTGCCATAGTGAGATGTAGCCCATTGTTACAATATAGTCTTTTGTTTTTCCATGTATTGCCCCATCCTCCTATGTACTTAAATCCTTCTTGGTGACACCAGGCTTTGAGCCAGCTATTGAAATTTTCAGTAATTTGCAATCTTTTCTCTCTCTTTCCAAAGGTAGGTAGTACATCAGAAAAAGCTATTGTTTGTACCAAAGGTTTTAACCCCTCCCCCAGCTCCTGAAAAGCTCTCTGCACGCAAGTGGGGTATGACTGTTCCCAGGTGGATAACAACATCATTGTTTGACTCCTTAGTTTCTTCTCTGATTATAGAGATTATTTGCTTGGTACTCCTGGTAGCTGAGGAGCCTGGAAAGCATTTCACTTTGCATGCCCCTTAAACTGTGCTTCAAAGCTAATGCCTCTGATATTGGACTCCCCTAGTAGCATTTTCCTGGTATGAGTTTTAATATTAGTGCTTTGGGGGTGTCTTTTCTCTTTGGGCACCTTCATATCTTTTTGTTCCTCCTCAGTTCTATTTTCAGGGACATCACAGTGCTGTAATGGAGGAAGAGAATTCTGTAGACGCAACACTTGTAAGGGCGGATGCTTCTGTGCCACATAACATAGTCTGCCTGAGCCTACCGTGAACCATCTATTCTTAGGTGGTTTTATCCTTTGAGGCAGTGATGAGAACTTGGTATGATTCTGTGCAGTCATAGAAGCTTTTTTTATGTGCATCCAATTCCTGCTTTAGTTTACTGATCTCCTGTTTTAAACTAGCAAGCTGGAGACAGATAGGACAAGCCTTAAGTCTCTAGATGTTTTGCCTTGACACTAAAGCACCACAATTATTACAGAGAATAAAAGTCATCCTGATTGGTTGAAATTGGTATGAACAGGTGTACTATGACTTCAATTATCCAAATATAGACTGGTTAAATGTAACATTGGGACACGCTAGAGAGGTACAATTCCTTCATGAAATCAAGGACAGCTTTATGGAGCTGCTGGTGCAGGAGCCGACGAGAGAAGGAATAATTCTAGACTTGGTCCTTAGTGGAGCGCATGATCTGGTGAGGGACGTTATGGTACTGGGGCCGCTTGATAACAGTGGTCATAATATGATCATTTTTAATATCGACCTTGAAGTAACTATACACAGGAAGTCAAATACGTTAGCGTTTAACTTAAAAAAAAAAAGGAGACTATGATAAAATGAGAAGAACGGTGGAAAAAAAATCTTAGGGGGACAACTGAGAGGGTAAAAACTGTACAACAGGCATGGATGCTGTTCAAAAATACCATCCTGGAGGCCCAGGGCAAACATATTCCACTAATTAGAAAAGAAAGACGGAACTCCAAAAATTAGAAAAGAAAGACGGAACTCCAAAAGAAAGCCGGCCTGGTTGAAAAGTGAGGTGAAGGAAGCTATTAGGGCTAAAAGAAATGCCTTCAGAAAATGGAAGAAGGAACCGTCTGAAACTAACAAGAAGCAGCATAAGGAGTGTCAAAGCAAATGCAAGGTGCAGATAAAGAAGGCCAAGAGGGATTACGAAAAAAATATACCACCAAGAACGATACATTGTAAGCCACTTTGAACCTGCAAAGAGGTGGGAAAATATGGGATACAAATGCAATAAATAAATAAATTAGAGGAAAAAAAGCATTTTTTCGGTATATTAAAAGCAGGAAGCCGGCAAAAGAATCATTTGGGCTGCTGGATGACCGAGGGGTAAAAGGGGCGATCAAGGAAGACAAAGACGTAGCGGAGAGATTGAATGAATTCTTTGCTTCGGTCTTCATCGAGGAAGATTTGGGTGGGATACCGGTGTCGGAAATGATATTTCAAGCGGATGAGTCAGAGAAACTTACTGACTTCATGGTAAACCTGGAGGACGTAATGGGGCAGTTCAGCAAACTGAAGAGTAGCAAATCTGGACCGGATGGTATTCATCCTAGAGTACTGATAGAACTGAAAAATGAGCTTGCGGAGCTACTGCTAGTGGTATGCAATTTATTCTTAAATTCAAGCGTGGTACCGGAAGATTGGAGGGTGGCCAATGTAACGACGATTTTTGAAAAAGGTTCCAGGGGAGATCTGGGAAATTATAGACCGGTGAGTCTGAGGTCGGTGCCGGGGAAAATGGTAGAGGCTATTATTAAAAACAAAATTACAGAGTACATTCGAGGACATGGATTACTGAGATCGAGTCAGCACGGCTTTTGTGTGGGGAAATCTTGCCTGACCAATTTACTTCAATTCTTTGAAGGAGTAAACAAACATGTGGACAAAGGGGAGCCGGTTGATATTGTGTATGTGGATTTTCAAAAGGTGCTTGACAAGGTACCTTATCAAAGGCTACAGAGGAAATTGGAGGGTCATGGGATAGGAGGAAAAGTCCTATTGTGGATTAAAAACTGGTTGAAGGATAGGAAACAGAGAGTGGGGTTAAATAGGCAGTATTCACAATGGAGAAGGGTAGTTAGTGGGGTTCCTCAGGGGTCTGTGCTAGGACCGCTGCTTTTTAATATATTTATAAATGATTTAGAGATGGGAGTAACTAGCGAGGTAATTACATTTGCTGATGACACAAAGTTATTCAAAGTCGTTAACTCGCGACAGGATTGTGAAAAATTACAGAAGGACCTTACGAGACTAGGAGACTGGGCAGCTAGATGGCAGATGACTTTTAATGTGAGCAAGTGCAAGGTGATGCATGTGGGAAAAAAAGAACTGGAATTATAGCTACGTCATGCAAGGTTCCACGTTAGGAGTTACGGACCAAGAAAGGGATCTGGGTGTCGTCGTCGATAATACACTGAAACCTTCTGCTCAGTGTGCTGCTGTGGCTCGGAAAGCGAATAGAATGTTGGGTATTATTAGGAAAGGTATGGAAAACAGGTGTGAGGATGTTATAATGCCATTATATCGCTCCATGGTGCGACCGCACCTTGAGTATTGTGTTCAATTCTGGTCGCCGCATCTCAGGAAAGATATAGTGGAACTGGAAAAGGTGCAGCGAAGGGCGACTAAAATGATAGCGGGGATGGGACGACTTCCCTATGAAGAAAGACTAAGGAGGCTAGGGCTTTTCAGCTTGGAGAAGAGACAGCTGAGGGGAGACATGATAGAGGTATATAAAATAATGAGTGGAGTGGAACAGGTTGATGTGAAGCGTCTGTTCACGCTTTCTAAAAATACTAGGACTAGGGGGCATGCGATGAAACTACAGTGTAGTAAATTTTAAAACAAATCGGAGAAAATGTTTCTTCACCCAATGCGTAATTAAACTCTGAAATTCGTTGCCGGAGAACGTGGTGAAAGCTGTTAGCTTGGCAGAGTTTAAAAAGAGGTTAGGCTAAAGGACAAGTCCATAAACCGCTACTAAATGGACTTGGGAAAAATCCACAATTCCAGGAATAACATGTACAGAATGTTTGTACATTTGGGAAGCTTGCCAGGTGCCCTTGACCTGGAATAGCCGCTGTCGTAGATAGGATGCTGGGCTCAATGGACCCTTGGTCTTTTCCCAGTGTGGCATTACTTATGTACTTATGTATGATAGGGTTAACAGTCTATAAGATTGCCTTTGTATGACCGAGGAGTAAGTCACAGTGAGTCACCCAGTGCTGTATTAAAAAAAAAGTTCTCTAGGTGTGACCAGAAATGATACACTCTGATCAAACAATTTCTGTTGATTCAGCACTCAATTTCCACTAGAATATAACTTTCGTTTAGTAAGTCTAAATATTCCCAATAGTTATAGGAGTTTCATCAATGTAAAATGCAAATTTATTACCAGTTGGGAGACTTTGTTTTTTTTTTTTTTTTGCCTAGGACTGGCAGAACCTGTCCACAAAGTTAGAATGCTACAAGACAAGAAGTGGTTATAAAAGCCTATCCTCTCTACTATCAGAGCTAGGCAGGAATGGAAAGAGGTTTTTTGTTGTTGTTGTTTTTGTCTTTTTGGGAGGGGGGGCAGGGTTAGAAGCAGTGCTGTGCTGGGGCCGGCTCGCAACGGCTCTATAGAGCCGGTTGTTAATTTTTGAGGATTTTTGCGAGCCGGTTGTTAAACTGTTAGCAGGGGCGGCAGTCGGAACAAAGTTTTTTTTCCCTCCCTGGCTGGAGGCACGCGCATGCCCGCACACACCAGCCTCCTCATGCTGAATTGGGTTGGTTGGTAGTGGTACCGAGGGCGGGTACAAACCAATGGGCCTCGCTCCATCTATGCTGCTCCGGCGCGCGCCGTACCTCCCTGGCTCTCCTCCCAGTGGCTTGTTGAGTTGTCCCAGGCTCCGTCCTCTTGCTCTCTCTCGGCCTCGCCTGTGCGCCCGCCCCTTCGTATTGCGATAGGCTTCTCTCGCTGTCTCTCCGCCTCCGGAGTCCTGCCCGTCAACGTAACGACGCCTGCGCATCAGTGAGTGCGCCCTTTCTTCTGCTTCTTTTGTAAGGACTCGGGCTCCTACACGTGCTTTGACTCCTCTCGTGGCCGGGCCGACCAGCACACTCTTCCGTAATTGCAGCTAGCCACAAGCTACCATAGTAAGCGCTGGCCTTCTCTTCTGCTTCCTGCACTGCTAGACTAGTGCGCACAGCACAGTCCTCCACACGACAGGCAGGGACGACCAGTCTATCGTCGTCGTCCTCCTCGTTGGCAGAAGAATCTTCATAATTTCACACTTCCATGTCCGGCCAGGTAATTAGGCGCATCACTATTTATTTATTTATTTATTTATTTAAATTGACAAAACACCGTTTTTCATTGCATTTTCTGCTGCTGCTACTGCTGGGGGGGGGGGGGTCATAAATGTGAGAAGGAAGGACGGGGGGGACAAGATAGTTCACTATCTACTTGTCTACTCTGGAGGGATTGGGAGAGAAAGGGCAATGGCATTGGGCATCAGCATTTTGGCTAAATTTCAGTGAGGATATCCTGATGCCTGGGTTCGTTCGTCTTAACTGTTGTTGTAATCTACCATGGGAAGCCTGGTGTTATAAAGTTGATGGAACATTGAAATTAAATGGAAGTAGAATTAAACTTTCCTTTCATTGGGGCACACATGGAATCAGATCGTGTTTTGTAGAAGTTTACCTTTTTACATAAATGGATTATTCTGTTTTGAACATGTTTCAGGGGGAAGTGGTTTTATTAGTCAAAATAAATATTTTGTTTCATGCAGATTTCTTTTGTTTATACATAAATGGGCTATATAAGCCCCTAATGCAGCCCATATTGGTTTTCTTATATTTTGTTCTTGTGATAACTTAGTACAAAACTTAATCTTATCTCTGTCTGGTCGGTAAAAAAAAGGAGCTGATTGTGAACACTATCTACCCTAAAAGGTTGTTTTGTGGCTGTATGAAGAATTGTTTTTTTTTATTTTTTTTTTTAATTGTTTTTATTGTGAAGAGAAACAAACCATACAAGAGTATAGGGAAAACACACATTCCCAAAGGTACAGACAGCAAAAACAATTTCCATAGTCCAAATACACAATTGCAAACCTGTGATACATATTGGTAAATGCCTCTTACTGGAAACAAACCTAACCAGAATGCTCTGCATGTGTGCACTCCATCCCGTTTGCGGACCAGGTACTTGTCCTGCGACTGAAACAGGCTGCCTCTCCTCTTCTTTTTTGTGTTTATCCCTCCCCCTTCCAGGAACCCACCCTCCCTCCCTTCCCTCCCCCCCTACCCTTGTCCCTCCCCCCCTACCTATCCCCCTCTCCTCGGGTCTGATACTAAATCTACTGGAATTGTGCAATGTTAGTAGCGATGCTCCAATTAGTGAGCGAGTAATGTGCGAGCACGATGGAGTGGGCGCCTATGATATCAGCACCCTCCATTTCCTCCATAATTCTATATAGTCAGCATCCCTTACTCGATGTATGTCCGTATCCATGTCCGCCTGTTCCCATCCTGCCATCTGTGTCATGCTAGCCTGCCATTTAGCTAGAGGGGGCGGTGTTGCGTCAATCCAGTGTTGTAAAATAACTCTTTTTGCTAGCACTAAAGCCAGAAGGACAAATTTACATTGAGATGCCGATAACCCCTGTTCCACAAGGTCGGCATCAGAGCCTAATATTAATATGTCATAGGACCATTCTAATTGAGCCTGAAGAGTTCCCTCCAGCCGCGCCAGAACACCCTTCCAGAAATCTCGCAGCACCCAACATTCTAAAAAATGATGTATGATTGTACCTTTACCCCTGTGGCATTTCACACAACCATCTGAATCCCAGAGACCCAGCCTCTTACCCTTGCATCTGGTGACATAGGCAATATGGAGAATTTTGAATTGTGTTTCATGGAGTCCCACATTGGGTGTGATTTTAAAAGCCAAATGGAAACACCTGGAGAGTGCTCGCTCTGATATCTCCTTCCCTATCAGTGCGCTCCATTGCTGTGCCAACTGAACATAGAACGGCACTGGGCGCCAAGCCAACCCCAACCCATACCAGTAAGACAACCTATTAGTTTCTGACGGGAGCTGCATAAATTCCTTGTCTAGCTTAGTGAAAGTTGGATACACATTGCCTGGACTTTTCAAAGAATGCATATAATGGACAAGTTGCAAGTGAGAGAAAGTGAGCTGTGAAGGCAGCCCCCACCTAGATTGACACACCGAGAAGGAAGGGGGTCTACCATCTCCCACTTCTATGAGCTGACCTACATACCGGCACCCCAGTTGAACCCATTTTGACATGTGCGATTTCCCCTGCCCTGCAGGGAACCTAGGATTGTTCTGCACCTCTAGGAAGGGGGAGGGTCCTCCCGCCCCACCTACCCTCCCCCTCCACCACTGCCAAGCCAAGCGTAGCGGCCTCATAAGCGGAGATATCTTAACAGATGCTCCTAGATTGTGGAGAACTGAAAAAACCGAAAACGGCGCGGCCTCATTCTCCCACACGTCTTCAGAGGCAAACACGCGTACCCCCGTGTGCATTTCATGTATCCATCTCAGTAATGATGCCACATTATAGAGCCGAAGATCCGGTAGCTTGACCCCTCCCTCTTTCCTAGTCCTTGTTAACTTATGATACCCAATACGCGCTCTCCTGTGGCCCCAAATAAAGGAAGAAATTACTCCCCGGAATATACTTTCATCCCTGCTCTTGATCCATAGAGGCATCATCTGAAGCGGATACAAAACCTTAGGAAAGAGCACCATTTTCACCAATGCCACTCTGCCTAGGAAAGATATAGGATAATCCCTCCACCTACCACATAATTGACGAATAGCCTCCAGCCTATCGGTAACGTTTCTTCTATACATTAAGTTGAAATCCAGGTTTAAGTATACTCCCAAATACTTCAAGGTTCCTGTAGACCACGCAAGAGGGAAGTTTGAAATCTGCCTGCAGGCACAGTCTGCAGATAGCGCCATCGCCTCTGACTTTTCGAAGTTAATCTGAAGTCCCGAAAAAGACCCAAATTGCTTTATTAAATCAATAAGTAGGGGAAGGCCCTTAGATGCACAGCCCAGAAAAATGAGCATGTCGTCTGCAAAGAGGTTGACCTTATAAATTTGTTTCCCCACTTGGATCCCCTGTAATGCTCCTAACTGCCGAATTTTGCAGGCCAGTGGCTCAAGAGCTAAAACAAAAAGCATAGGTGACAGAGGGCAGCCCTGTCTGGTCCCCCTTTCCAGGGCAAATGATTGGGACAAGATACCATTGATCAAAATCTGGGCTGTAGGCCTGCTATAGAGAGCACGCACTCCGGATAAGAATTCCCCAAAGATGCCAAACTGCGGTAGGATCCAAAACAAATGATCCCACAATATTTTATCAAATGCTTTCTCCGCGTCTAAACTTGCAATAATGGCATCTCCAGGCTTCCCTCCCGTATTCTTCATGACACTCAGTGCCCTCAGGATGTTCGTAGATGCATATCTACCAGGGACAAAACCAGTCTGATCGCTATGAATCAATGAGGGAAGGACTCGTCCCAGTCTAGCGGCCAGGGATGCCTGGCAAACATCTTAATATCTTGATTTAAGAGAGAAATTGGCCTATATGACCCCAGCTGCTCTTTGTCCCGTCCTGGCTTGGGTAACACTACTATAGTGGCATGAGTCAGGTCACCCACTGCTTGTCCTGGTGACATCAGCGCCTGCCCTAAGTCTCTGAAAGGACCCATCATATATTCCCCCAAAATCTTATAGAATTCGGGTCCCAGCCCATCCGGCCCAGGAGCCTTCGCTAGTTTAAGTCTCTTAAGGGCGGCTTGAATTTCCTCTCCCTGTATAGGTGCATTCAGAGCAGCTAGGTGGTCCGGGGCCAGGGATGGGAGGTTCAGACCTTTAAAAAACTCCTCACGCTGGGCTGCGTTGCAAGCTCCCGCATCGTACAGCGATTGATAGAAGTCCACAAATGCCGCTTGAATTTCTGCTTCTGTTTCACACACCCTTCCTGTCCTCAGCTTGATACGAGAGATTACTTGCTTCGCAGGCCTGTTGTGTACTAAGCTTGCTAACAGCTTCCCCGCCTTATTTCCCCATCTATGAAGCTTGTGTTTGTATAGTTGAATATCCCTCATGGCTCTTTGGTGCAAAATGAAGTTAATTTTGTCTTTTAATTCTTGAAAGCTATCTCTCGACGCCTGGTCCCCGCTTAGGGCCGCAACCCGAGCTTTCTGTAGTTGTTTAAGCTTAGAGAGGAGCTCCCCATCCTGTTGTTTCCTCATTCGGGAAGTGTATTCTATAATTTTACCCCTCATTACTGCTTTCCCCGCTTCCCAGAATACTACGGGGTCCGTATCTTGCGAATTATTGTCCACCAAATAATTCTGCCACTCTTTAATTAAAAAGGGCCTAAACTCTTTGTCCAAATATAACGTAGGATTCATTCTCCATCCAGACACTACCCTTCCCTTTAAACTGCCTAGGTCAGCCCATACCATACCATGATCAGATACCGCTTCCGCCTCAATGTCTACCTTGTGAGTTGCGAGAAAGGGAAGGAGATATCAGTAAGTAGTCCAATCGCGGCCGGACTCCATGCACATGAGAGTAAAAAGTATAGTTCCTATCGTCCGGATGCATGGCTCTCCATATGTCCACCAGTCCCAGCTCATTTGCAGTATTCCCACCCCCCTTCCCATCGAAATCCTTGGGTCTTTTCTTGGGGGTTACAATCCACTGGAGGGTCTGCTGTGATATTAAAATCTCCCCCCACTATCAGTTGATAGTCACTACTGTAACCAGAGCCGCCAGTAGAGAAGCAAAGAATTTCTGTGAGTAAACATTGGGCGCATACACCGAACACAGAGCTACTTTACTCCCTTGAAGAACTCCTGCCCAAATAACAAACCTCCCTTCTGGGTCTTGTATGGTCCGGTGTCGGCTGGAGTCCAAACCTTTATCAATGAGTATGGCAACCCCCCCTTTGCCGGCTATTAAAGGATGCAGACACCAGTTCTCCGAACCCCACCTCTGTTTTAATTTTAAATGCTCCGAGGACGATAAGTGTGTTTCCTGTACTAATAATACATCCACTTTCATAGCTACTATATTGGAGGATTTAGATCGTTTGATAGGCGAATGAATGCCGTCTACATTCAATGTAGCCACCCTTAAAACTAGTCATTTAGCCCCCACCCATCGTGCCATTGTAATAATAGATCTGTCCACTTGTCCCCCTGGCGGCGTCCCAGCTGACCGCCTCAGGAACACTTGCTATCAACATCATTACAAAAATTGTCTCCCCTGCACTCCTCACTCCATACTGCTCAGGTTCAGTGACGTTAAGCACCAATTCCGCTTGTTCCCTTCCCTTTCCCATCCCCTTATTTCCACTGGACATTGCAATGATTACCCTTCCACCATCTCCCTCTTCCCTCATATCCCCTCCCACGACTTTCCCCTCATACTCTCCCTCCCCCCTATCCCTTCCTCCCCCCTCCCCCTCCAGTCTCTCCTCCTTCATCCACCCACGCATCCAACCCCCCTTGCACACTTGCCCCCCCTTTCGCTCCCCTTCCACATTCATCCTCTGTCCCACCCAGCTCCCTTATGTATACCACTAACATAGTGCTCCCGCCCCCCCCCCCCCCCCCCACAGCACCTCTGTTAAATCATTGTCCGCTTGACATTGGTGTATAATCGTTTTGGTTTCCCCCCAACAGGTTATAGAACAACAGATTAATTAACAAATCATTAAACAGCATCATTAAACAGCATATCCCCCAACATGCCTAACTGAACTGCATTGCACAGCGGGGAAACCTCCTCTGCCCATCTCTTTGTACCCTCCTCGTCCGATTGACAATGAGTTTTTTGTTCTTTCCCACCCACAGGCTAGAGAAATAACAGACCATTAAACAGCATATCCCCAACCTGCATAACGTAACTTCGCTGCACAGCAGGAACCACTTCTGCCCAGCTCTCTGTTCTCTTCTCATATGCAGAAAATCCAGCCGACCATCTGCGACTCTTCCCAGATCTTTTTCAATTAGTTCAGCTTTGTAAACACCTTGCAGATCGTTAAGTGTAGTATCAGAGATAAGGGTGTCAGTCTTGTGATCGTTTATGAGAAAACCAAGAGAACAGAGTAATGAAAAGTTTAGGACTAAAAACAAAAAGCTGTCCACACGCTTGCCGAGCCCTGCTTGCAATTTACGTCTCTTGCTGAGGCCCCGCTGCTCCTCCTCTGTACCTCCACACTGCCTCCATTCCTCGATGCTCCTCGCGCATAGGTTTGGTTCCCCACCGCAGCTGACAACTTAGCAGTTTTTCTTAGCTTAAATCTAAATAATTTCAAAATCGCCACAGCGCTGTCCCACGCACCAACCGTGCCTCCAACACATTAGCGTCTGGTTCCCATTGAGCACGAGACTGCAGGCCGCCCACTTCAGCTCCTATGGATCTGGGGGTAGCTTGTCCAGGAACGCTTGCAGCTCTTCCGGCTTAGTGAGAGTGATCGTGCGGTTGTCGTGCGTAACTCTCACCCTGGCTGGGTACTGGAAAGCAAACTTGATTCCTTTATTGTATAATCTGGAGCAATATGGTGCCAAAAGTTTCCTCTGCTCCGTTACTCTTACCGAGAAATCCTGAAAGAGTAGAATCTTTGCTCCTTTATATTCCAGCATTTTCTGCTTTTTGAAAAGTTCCAAAATCCTAGCTTTGATCGCATAGTTTAAGTACCTGGCAATAACAGGTCTCGCTCTTCCAGATTCCTCTCTGCGATTTCCAATTCTGTGCACTCTTTCTACTTGAACACCTCCCGCCTCCGATGATAGCCCTAGAGCCTTCGGTAACCAACTCTCGGTCAGCTCACGTAAGTCGCTCTCAGGCACTGTTTCAGGGACTCCTATAATGCGCAAATTATTTCTGCGGCCCCTGTTGTCTTGATCTTCTACCCGGTCAAGGAGAATTTTAACCTGTGCCTCCAGCGTTCCTATCCGGGTTTCCGCTGCTGACAAAAGATCTTCCTGTGCCGAGATGCGCTCCTCCGCGTGTTGAATCCGCACCGCGTGTCCCGCGACGCTGTCTTTGATTTCTTCTACTCCCTCATGGAGTTTAGCCAGTTTGTCATCTAAAAGCTGGGACAAATGCCTCATAGAAACTTGTACCGTGTCCTCTTGTATTCCTGACGCTATTAGTGGTCCCGTTGGTGAGGGAGCCATGCTGGTGGGGGAAGCGGAGGAAGAAGAAGCTGAGGACGCCATTTTCTTTGCAGCCACACTCAACTTTTCGCGTCTCTCTCGCAACGATTTCACCGGCATTCCCTCTCCTCTTCCCTCTCGATCTTTAAATCCCTGCTGTTCCACACCACTCACCCGCGATTTGGTTTATTTTTCAGCGCGGAATGTCTGCATAAAAACGTGCTTTTTGTAAAAGGGGAGAGGAGCCGAGCCAACAGGCGTCCGCTCAGGCTCTTACCATCACGTGACCCCCTGTATGAAGAATTGTGATAGTGAATAAATAAGCGTATGTGTCATGATGCATCCTAAGTTTATAAAGGTCAAGAAATCCAGTTAATCTTTTAACTTATTAGTGGAGCTTGGTATTTATGAAGAATTAACTTCACCATGGATAGCTGGTGAAGAGAAATTGTGTCATTTAAATGAAATTTTAAAGTATGACATTGACTTGAATGATTTTCGAGATTTTGTAGATGGTAATCTAGAATCTAAAAAATGTTCCAGTTCCTTCTACTATCCAGAAAGCTAGAAAAATAGCTAGCACTATTGCAGTCAGTAGTACCAAAGCTGAAAGAGGTTTCAGTTTAATGAATGTAGTTTGTACAAGGGTGAGAAATAGTCTGACAGTAAATCATATATCACATTTAATGTCAATAAATTTATTGGGAAAAGAGTTAGCAGATTGGGATGCAACTCCATTTGTTAAATCTTGGATGAATAGCAAACATAGGTTGGCTACAGATACAAGAGTGCGGCAAAAATCAGCCAAAGCATTGTGTGAAAATCAATTGGCCATTTGGAATTTACAGTAAAGTATATTGTATTTTTTTTATATTGTTTGTAAATTGGTTGCTACAGAGGTCCTTTGTACCAATAATGTATAATAAAATTACATACAACATATATATGTACAGTTTTTTGTTTTTTGCCATGTCCCGCCAGCCAAATAGACTTCTGCCACTCTCCGCTGCTTGTTTCCTGCGCAGAGCAGCATGCCAGGCAGCCGGGACTTCTTGTACATGCTCTGAGAATGTGCAAAAAGTCCCAGCATGCTGCACAAAGCCAGAAACAAGCAGTGGGGAGCGGTGGCAGTCCATTTATTAGGTTGTGCGGCTCAGTATCCCTGCCAGTAAAGGAATGCCTAGCATGCCTACACGGGTAGGGGGGGGGGGTAAATGTGTTCTATTCCCCCCAAGTCCACCCCTGGGCCTCCCCCCCCCCCCCATCCAAATTGCAGGGCAAGCTATGCCTGCAGAGAGAGCCTGTTGTTAATACTTTACCAGCTAACTCTCTCCCTGGGAATAGCCAGCTCTGCAATTTGTGTGTGTGTGTGTGTGGGGGGGGGGGGGGGGGGGGGCGCAGAGGTGGATGGGGGAGAGAGCCTGTTGTTAAAAATTTACCAGCACACCACTGCTTAGAAGACAGAGAAGAACACCACAATATAGATTCACAGGACAAATTAATTAAGCAATACATTCAAGAGAATAGATATATCAGGTAGCTAAACGTATAGCCAAAAAGTTGAGAAATTAGAATAAAATAATCAGAAATCACTTAGCAGTATTTTGGTTCAGGTCCAGCACTGTCAGGCTTCTCCCGGAGACACTGGGTTTTTTAGCCCTTGGACCACTACCGTGGAGTGGCAGTGGCAGGCAAGATCACCTCCAAACCAGGGACACAGCAAAACAGGACTGGAACCCCGGACTGGCGTTGCAGCAGAGGCAGACAAGCTGGAACAGGCAGAGCAGAAACAGCTAGACTTCACTTGCGCTTGACCACTGTTCCCCAGGAGTTGAGCCCCTGGGTAAAGGTGGCCGGCAGGGCTTTCAGGACAGGGAAGGAACTGGACACCAACAGGAAACACACGGGGTCTGGAATTCCCAAGGGAGGCTAGGCAGAATGCTAGACAAGGACCCTCAACCAAATACCTCACTAGGTAGAATGCAGACAGGGTTGGAATCAACACAGGGGTGCCACCAGGCACCCAGACAAGAACTAGGCAGCAGTGCTAATAGCTGACCAACACGGACAGAAAGCAGAGCTATGGCTGAAGCTCCAGTAGCTTAGAAATACAGGCAGGGAGCAGGGCTATGGCTGGAGCTCCAGTAGCTGAGAAATACAGGCAGAGACCAAGACTATGGCTGAAGCTCCAGTAACTTAGAAATACAGGCAGGGAGCAGAGCAATACTGAAAGCTGCCAAGCAGCCACTAAGAAAGAAACCCAAGACAGGAATACAGACCAGAGACAAGACTAGGAAAAGCAATGGAACCAAAACTAGCTACACACAGACTAACTAGAATAAGCCACACATAAGCTAACTAGACACAAGCAAGAAACTCAGACTGGAACTGCACTAGGCAGAAGTGCACAGAGCACTCTAACATACCAGGGACCTTAGACACAATGCAAAGGCAAACACAGAAGTTTCTAGGTGATTAATAAAGCCCATTAGCACCTGAGGCTCAGCTGCAGCAATCTGAAGGCAACTACGGGTGCTGTTCAGGCACAAACAAGAAAGACAAGTCTGGCAGCCTGGAAGATCTGGACCGGACTGGGCTGAAGCCTGGAACAGGTAGGGACAGCAAGACAGTATATGGCAGCCACCGGTTCTGGTCACCAGAGGGCGAGAGGAGCACAAACCAAGAAGCAGGCAGAAAGCATACTGAAGCATAGAGAGGCTCAACACACACAGGTGCAGTATAGTGGAGTAATTAGAGCCATGCTGGAAGCAACCAGCACACAGAGACAGAGGCACAGCTATCTCAGGCAACACCCACAGGTACAGTATAGTGGGAGTAATTAGAGCCATGCTGGAAGTAGCCAGCACACAGAGACAGAACTAAGTCAGAAAGGACAGACAGAAGCCAGCTCAGAAGCTGACCCCCAGAAATAAGGTAAGTCTGAGAGGGGTCACGACCACAGACGTGACAAGCACATGGAATGCTACAAACAAGGTGGTCTGTGTCTCCCTATTCAGAGCCCAACCCGCCTCCTGCTGTGCAGTGATTACCTCACAGTGAGTCAGCCAGTGCTGTATCAAAAAAAATGTTTTCTAGGTGTGACCAGAAATGATAGTCTGGTCAAACAATTTCTGTTGCTTCAACACTCAATTTCCACTGGAATATAACTTTCCTTTAGTAAATCTAAATATCCCCAATAGTTAGAAAAGCCTATCCTCTCTACTATCAGAGCTAGGCAGGAAAGGAAAGAAGTTATTTTTTTGTTGTTGTTTTTGTCTTTTTGGGAGGGGGAACAGGGTTAGAAGACCGAGAAGAACACCACAATACAGTTTCACAGGACAAATTAATTAAGCAATAAGCAATACATTCAAGAGAATAGATATATCAGGTAGCTAAACCTATAGCCAAAAAGTTGAGAAATTAGACTAAAATAATCAGAAATCACTTAGCAGTATTTTGGTTCAGGTCCAGCACATGGATAGGGCTAGTGATACAAACTAAGAGAGATACTTCATGCACTAGTTCTAATGTGGTGTACATTATACATTGTCCGTGGAAGCTGGTATATGTGGGACAGAGCAGTGGAGCCATAAAAAATTGTTTGAATGAACATAAGTCTAGGATTATGACCAGGACTGAACAAGCACCTTTGGTCACCCATTGGTTACAGAAAATCATTCCATAACAGATCTCCATTGGTGGGTTATAGATCAGGTTAAGTTGGGGTGGGAGGGAGGTAACCAGGAAAATTTGTTGAATTATAAAGAACGATTGTGGATTTTCACATTAAATACTGTGGCTCCTAGTGGGTTGAATGCTGAAACTTAGTTGATGCCATTGATTTGATTAGCTCTTTAATTCATTCTGCCCCATGATGTGTCAGTATAAAAATCTGTAGAAAGACGCCACCGCCATCTTGACCCTGTTTGGCATGGGGATGGCAGGCTGATGGATGTTAATTGTTAGGTAAATTTTGTATCAAATTGCATATCAAATGGGATTTTATATATAGGATTATAGATAGGGTTGGTAAATTATTTATACCCTTCCAATTGTAGGAGACTTCCTTGATAAAGTGTATAGCGAAACACATGCTTTGTCGGAGAAGAGTGCCCCTATAGCCAACTACAAAGAGAGTTTTCATCTTCAGAATGCGTATTGAACAAAAGTTAAATTATAATCAAATAAAAAAGTTAGTCTTTGATTTAAATGCGATAACTTGAGAAAAATCAACTATTAGAGGAAGGTGGAAGCTATTAAACTGATGACGATGTGAGTACATAAGTCTCTGCGTAAGAGTCTGTGGACGCACTGCAGAACAGCTGAGGTTCATTGTTCAATACTTGTTAGTTTAATTCTTTGGACACTGACCTGCAGGGTACCACATGGATCAATACTGTCACCTATTCTGTTCAATATCTACCTCAAGCCACTAGCTGAGCTGATTCGGTCAATGGACACTCGGTTCTACATCTGTGCGGTTGATGTTCAGCTACTCATACCCATTGAACCTGACTTACCTACAACCTTGAATAAACTGATTACCTGTCTAACATTAATTCAAGAATGGTCTAAACACAACAAACTTTGCCTGAACCCAAGTAAAACTGAGCTTCTCTAGGTCCCTAACACAAATGAATACATACCTGACATCAAAATCTCTTTTGGGAAGTACAAACTCCCCCCCAAATCACAAGTCAGGAACCTTGGAATACAGTTAGATTCAACACTTACTCTGATTCCCCAAATCCAAGCAACCTTCAAGAGCTGCTTCTACTATTTGCGACAGGTACGCTGCCTCTCTCCTTACATCAAGAAGGTAAATCTTATCCCAGTTGTGTATGCCATGATAACATCAAGACTGGATTACTGTAATGCACTATACAATGGTCTGACTACAAAGGGTCTGCACCAGCTCCAGTTGATTCAGAATTCAGCAGCAAGACTCGTAGAAGGTTGCAAGCGACATGACCACATCACACCATTTTTGCAAAAACTTCATTGGCTACCAGTACAATACAGGGCTAAATTTAAAACTCTGTCTGATTTTCAAGGCCCTGAAAAGAAATGGCCTTGAGTACCTGAAAAATAGGATGATCTCCACACACCACCAAGGACACTAAGGTCCTCCTAAGGACTTACACTAACCACACTGTCTCCAAAAGACAGTACACTATGGGGCTCATTTTCAAAGCACTTAGCCTCCCAAAGTTCCATAGAAACCTATGGAACTTAGCCTCCCAAAGTGCTTTGAAAATATGCCTCAATGTGATACCCGCAAGTGAGCCTTCCCCACACTCTGGAATACACTGCCTGAAAGGCTCTGCTTAACACAAGACTATCTCTACTTTAAGAAGCAGGTGAAAGCTTGGCTCTTCAACCAGGCCTTTAATGGAAGAAGTAACTAACTTGTTAGTCTCACTCACACACACAAGGAGTGACTTGGGCTGCACATACTGCAGCAGGACATGTTTATCCACTCCTTCCCTAGCTGAGATAATATTTAACCATCTCTCTGATCTCATGTGCAACTTTCTTTAAATCAATCACCTTACTTTCTAACTCTTCCTACTTTCTTACCTACTTATATGTTACTTCTTTGCTTTACCCTTCACTATCAATTATAATGCTCTTATTACATATTGTGTTGACATTGTAAGTAGTATACCATGCCATAAGTACATAAGTACATAAGTAGTGCCATACTGGGAAAGACCAAAGGTCCATCTAGCCCAGCATCCTGTCACCGACAGTGGCCAATCCAGGTCAAGGGCACCTGGCACGCTCCCCAAACGTAAAAACATTCCAGACAAGTTATACCTAAAAATGCGGAATTTTTCCAAGTCCATTTAATAGCGGTCTATGGACTTGTCCTTTAGGAATCTATCTAACCCTTTTTAAACTCCGTCAAGCTAACCGCCCATACCACGTTCTCCGGCAACGAATTCCAGAGTCTAATTACACGTTGGGTGAAGAAAAATTTTTACTGCTGTAATTGCCTGTTGCTCATGTTTGATCTATTCTTACTTGAGTGAATTCCTTCAAAAAGGCGGTAAATAAAGCCTTATAAATAAGTATTCAAAAAAGATTCATTGGATATCCCAAAGATATATCTCTCTATATAAAAGGCAACCCCAACGTTCTGAAGCCTCCACGGAAGTTGAGGCGCCCGAGATATCCGGTGTGCACTAGAGTGTCTGCACCGCCCTCGCGTCAAAACGTCATGACGTCGAGGGCGGAGCTATGACACTCGACGAGGGCCGAAACGGAAACGCCACAGCGAACAAGGCAAGTAGCTCGGAGGGACGGAGGGAGGGGGCCCCTTGCTAGCGCCCGTTTCATTGCGCTCAGAAACGGGCATTTTTTCCTAGTGTCTTAATAGTGATTCAGCAGAACGTTTCAAATTACAGCCTACTTTTGGTCACTTTTTCAAACATTAGCATAATACCAAATTCTTCACTGGATCAGCTTCTTTTATATTCTCTTTAAGTATATTTCTTATTTATATAAAAACATTTGCACAAGTTTCCAAGCATTACATTCAACTCAAAATGCACTTATCTTAATAGTGAAAGCCAGCTTCCGATATGACATCATTGTTGTGCTGTAGGTGCGCTGTTGTTTTTAGTGTTTTAGGAATATGTGGTTGTCTGTAGCATTAGCGCAAGCTAAAGACGCTAGCGCACCTTAGTAAACAGGGCCCCATGATTTGAATTCTCTGCCTAATAAAGAAGCAATTCCATCAGGGTTCTAACTTCTATAAAATTGATCTTATGGCAACTAATAATACAAAAATTTTACTTCTGTTTGTTATAGAGTTACTCTTGCCCATCCGGTTTCATAGCATCTTACAAAATGGTGCTGGCATTCTCTCCTCAATTTAAATACAAGTCAGCTGATCCCTCTCCATGTCACACTAACATCATCCATTCAAGTTCCTCATTAAGCCCATTATGGTCTACTGAATTACATTTAAAAATCCACTCCTGTTCTCTATAATTTTGATGACGCTCTATATCCCCACCATCCCATTCTTCCTTGATTACATCCAAACTCGCCAAGTGATGTCCTGTATTGAATAATGTTTATTGATCCAATGCATAACAGTAGGTGCTAGTTCATTTCCAGTGTTAATTCTCGATTTGTGTTCATTTTGTCTCAGCTTAACTGGACACTAAAGTTGCATGGACATTGAATCATGTAAATCACAAATGATGTATCACACGTAGTGGAAAATAGTGCGTTTGTAAAATATGAACCTTTTTAAACATTTTACCCAGGCACCCTGTTATAAAATACCCCTTACGAGGATAGTTTTTATTACTGGGTGCCTAGGTTAATGGGGCAGGAAGGCATCTGTTGTTAGCCTATTTTATAAAGATACATAGACACCTTGGGGATAATTCTCAACAGGTCACCTAAATTTGCGTATCAGGATGTTGTGCACTAAGCACAGATTCTGTAACAGTAATTGTGTTCAACTGTCTTATAGAATGCTAGCGCAAGTCTGCATTTATGCACCTAACCTTAGGTTCAAGCACTTACACTTGCCAAGTAACTGCAAGTATTCTATATGACCCGCCTATGTACCTCCCAGGTTCATGCCTCTGTTGCAGTTGGCATGCTCTGGAATTTGTACGTGTGGGTTATAGCATACCTACTAGGGGCAGTTACATTCAGAACTGCTAATTAGTGCTAATTAACACCAATTATTGCCAGTAATTGTTAACATCAAGTAGCAGCTTGTTCGCTCATTAAGTTACATGTGTAACTGACTCTGTTCTATAAATTGTGCTCAGGCACAATCCTCCCACACTTGTTTGATGGGTCTGGGCTGTCAAAAAAAAAAAAAAAAAAAAAGCCCGGACCTGTCAAACATTCCAAGGGGCTGGAGGTCTGGGGGCACTGCAGTGGACTTCATAAATTGCTCCCAGGAACATAGCTCCCTTACCTTGTGTACTGAGCCCCCCAAAACCCACTACCCACAACTGTACACCACTACCATAGCCCTAAGGAGTGAAGGGAGGCACCTAGATGTGGGTACAGTGGGTTTGTGGTGGGTTTTGGAGGGCTCGCTGTTTCCTTCACAAACGTAACAGGTAGGGGGAGGATGGGGTTGCGTCCGCCTGTCTGAAGTGCACTGCACCCACTAAAACTGCTCCAGGGACCTGCATACTGCTGTGATGGAACTGAGTATGACATCTGAGGCTGGCACAAAATATTTTTAAAGATGTTTTTTTGAGGGTGGGAGGGGGTTGGTGACCACTGGGGGAGTAAGGGGAGGTCATCCCCGATTCCCTCCGGTGATGATCTGGTCATTTCAGGCACCTTTTTGTGCCTTAGTCGTAAGAAAAACAGGTCTGGGTGAAATCGTCCAAGTGCTCGTCAGGACTTCCTTGTTTTCTTCGATTATGGGTCAAGGACGTCCAAGTGTTAGGCACACCCAAGTCCCGCCTTCACTATGCCTCCAACACACCCCCTTGAACTTTGGCCATCCTTGCAATGGAGTGCAGTTGAAGACGTCCTAAATCGAGCTTCTATTATACCAATTTGAACGTCCCTGTGAGATCGTCCATCTTCCGATTTATGTTGAAAGATGAATGTCCTCTTTCGAAAATGAGCCCATAGGCCACCAGGGCCTTGCCTTTGGGGAGGCAGCCCTGGCATGGATGGGGGGTAGGAATAGGCTCCGAGCTGGCGTAGGGTTAAGGCGGTATTCTGCTCGTAAGATCAGAGCACAGTGGTCTGATCATATGGGTGGAATACGAAGAGCTACATTTAAATACATTGGTATTTCCTGGCGCACTTGTACCATACCCCTCTGATTATGTTGCGTTGGTAAGTGCGGGCACTAGTCTGGCACTAGTGGCCTCTAGCACCCACATTTACCTTGGATCATTGGGGCATTAGACTTAAAGTTTCATAGGTTACTATGTAACTTTGTTTTTTCGAGGACAAACAGGCTTATAATTTTCACAAGTGGGTGACGCTGACCTGCGTCGCTCAGTCTGGAAATTACAAGTCTCACGAGAACTTTGTGGAACATGAGACACGCTCCACCACGTGTATGCGAAAGCCTTCCCGCCCGTCGAGAGAACGCAGTCTCCTCAGTTCTTTTTCTACCGCGATGAGGAGAAGCTGCTTCTGTGGCGTCTCTTCATTCCTGTTTCAGAAAGAGCTTTTTTTGTGCCTCGGCGTGCTTTTTCATCCTTTTTTCGGTGTGCCCGTGCTCGGGTGTTTGTTGTTTCTCCCGTAGTTTCTTTTCTTTTTCCCAAGTTTTAAGTTTATGTTATTTTCCATGTTTTTAGGTCGCGTTTAGGCCTTGACTTTGGCTGGGTTTTTACCTTGCCCCTTTTTCAGGTACCATCACATTGTTTGATTTGGCTGTGGAAGTTTTCCCGTCCATGTCCACTGAAGTTCCCAGTGGCTTCAAGTGCTGTACCCGGTGCAATCAGACCATCTCTGGCAATGACACTCATTCCTGTTGCCTTCAGTGTTTAGGGCCCAACCATAGCCCTGCTAACTGTGTCCTCTGTCTTCTGATGAAGAAGAGGACCCAGGTGTCCAGAGAGGCTCAACATGAGAAAGTTTTTTGAGCCAGGTCCAATTCCTTGACATTGGCACCAGCATTGAGGTTGGTGGCGTCTGCATCAATGTCAGGGGCTGCCTAGGCATCAAGAGTATCGATCCGCATAGCTGCTACAAGACCCATGGACACTGGGAGCAGTCGTGCATCGAGTGGGTCTCCACCTGTCTTGACGCTGACTGCTGGGCAGGGCCTCCGGGACTATCTAGTGTCAGACCAGACCCTGAGGAGATGTGAGGATTCAATGTCGTTCTCATCGGCACTGAGGAGCCTCGATGTCGAGCTTCAGGTGAAAACCAAGAAGCGTCAACATTGATCATCCTCAACTCATGGTGCCAGGAGCTCTGGGACATCGAGGGATTTAGCACCAGAGAAGCATCAGCACCGGGAGGACTGCTCCCCCTCTATCCAGGAGGTGCCGATGCGTTGGTCCCCTAGCAGCCAGGACCCACCTCCCGTTTCGGCCCCCATCAGTTCTGTAGCCTGAGCTGGCACCCTAGCCTTTCCTGGTGTGCCCTCGATGAGCTGCTGGATGGCCTCATGCAATGGTGTGCATCAGCATCGGGGTGCTTGCTTCTACCCTACCTCCCTGAAGGGTCATGTCACAGCTCACAATGTCAGAGCCATGGTTGCGTTGATAGCCCACTTGTGGTCAGCCTCCATTGAAGAATTTTGCAAGGCTGCGATGTAGTCTTTAGTCCACACATTCACATCTCATTACTGCCTTGAGCAGGATACCTGACATGACATGTCGGTTTGGGCAGACAGTGTTGCAGAATCTGGGGTCTGGAATCCAACTCCACTCCCATAGGCCTGTTTTATTCTGTTCCATGCTGCACTGTCATTCAGTTTGTGTATCGTTTCAGGTTAATTTGAGTTATGTCCTTGCCGTTGCGAGGCCAATTGACCAATATTTGTTGTTTTTGGTGAGTCTGTATGCTAGGGATACCCCAATTGTAAGAATTAATGGCCTGCTTGTCCTCAGAGAAAGCGCAAGTACTTACCTGTAGCAGGTGTTTTCCGTGGACAGCAGGCTTTATATTCTCACAATCCCTCCCACCTCCCCTTAGAGTTGTTTTCTATATTTACTTATGTTTTTTTATGCCGTAGTATCTAACTGCTGTAACCGTACTCTTGCAGTGGCAGGAAGGCACTCACACATGCACTCTCGCTCTCCACAAAGCTCTGTTTTTTAGCTTGTTACAAGCCCCGGACCGGGCAATGCGGGATCGGGTTACCCAATTGTGAGAATATAAGTCCTGCTGCCTCAGAATATCTGCTACAGGTAAGTATCTTCACTTTATTGGAGGACCTGACACAGGCCGTGTTTCAGCATATTGCCTGCGACAAGGATCAGATGTTGATCTGCTAGATATAGGCCTTCCTGTAGCAAATTCTCAACATAGGTATAATTAAGGACAGTTGGCTATCACTTGGTGTGCTCCTAGGCAAACAATTTAGTTTGCCTAGGAGCACACCAAGTCTTCTAATTGAGAGGCCTATTTACTAAGCTGCAGTAAAAAGTGCTAGAAGCACGGTTTTATCATGGGAAAAACTTTTACATGCTTTACTAAGCTGGTACCTGACTACAATAGTTTGGTAAATTCTGTACAACTTCTATATCTGAATGTAACTTACCTCGAGCTACAATGAAAAAAAGCATGAGCTAAATCTAAAATCCCTTTCCCTCCCTTCCCTATGTGAATTTTTTGCTGGTTATCATGGCTGGGAAATATGCAGGCCTTCCGTTCCAGGACCACCATCCTTTAAAAGTATTGTAAGATCCTATAAGAGACCACTCTTACCTCCCTCCAGGTAAAAAATCTCCTGGTGACTTGCTTGTGAATCCTTGACCATGCTTGCATCCCCAGCCCTAATTTAGTCATTGTGGGGTTGATATTCAATGAAATTTGATTGGACAGTTAAATTGTCAGTTCAGAGCTAACCGCTAATTTTCAGCAGCACTTAACTGCCTCTGAAAATAAACAGTTATCGCCGAAATGAAAACCAGCTATTTTGGGGTTTTCTGGGGGCAGAGTCAGCAGTTGGGCTAGTTAAGTACCTGTATGCAACACTTAACTGACCAGGTTAACTGCATAAAAGTAAGTCCTAGCTTTATGCGATAACCCGTAGCCGGTTAAGTGCTGTGTGTTAACCAGCTCTGGAAACCTGGAAATTCAGTGGTGATGCCTGGCTGATTATCAGGAGCCTTATGTTCAGAGAGGGCTGAGCTCCTCATTATAGGCACCTAATACTGATATTAATACTGATACTAATACCAAATCTCATTGCAGACTAGATATATGCCCAAACAACCTGATGACATCTGCTCCTCAACAATTCATAAACGACATAACGAAACACCTGAACTACATGCTACAAAACGGACTTTTCCCGAAGGAAAAAGGAAACATTTTACTTACCCCTATACCCAAAGACACAAAGAAAAGTGCCAGTGAACTAACTAACTACAGACCAATAGCATCCATTCCCTTAATAACCAAAGTAATGGAAGGGTTGGTGACCAAGCAACTTACAAACTATCTAGATAAATTTTCAATACTTCACGATTCCCAGTCAGGATTTCGGTCTAACCACAGAACCGAAACAGTATTAGTAACTCTCATGACCAAATTCAAACAAACGATTGCATCTGGTAAGAACATACTACTTTTACAATTTGACATGTCAAGCGCTTTCGACATGGTTGACCACGGAATTTTATTACACATCCTTGAATACTTCGGAATTGGAGGCAACGTCCTCAATTGGTTCAAGGGATTTTTAACCACAAGATCATACCAAGTGACATCTAATTCGACTATTTCAGCCGCATAGGTACCTGAATGCGGAGTACTACAAGGATACCTCACAAACAGGGAAGATAGGGTTTCTGGATAGTGAGGTTGCACAACAGACCATGGTAGACCAGGTGCCCTTAAATACAACTAAAGATCAGACAAAAGATGTCAAATCAATAGTGTCAGGTACTAAGCATCATGCAAATAAGAACAACAAACATACTCTGAAATGTCTATATGCAAATGCTAGGACTCTAAGAAATAAGATGGGAGAGTTGGAATAAATTGCACTAAACGAAAAATTGGATATAATAGGCATTACTGAGACCTGGTGGAAGGAGGATAACCAGTGGGACACTGTCATACCGGGGTACAAAGTATATCGTAGTGATAGGGTGGACCGGACTGGTGGAGGGGGTAGCATTGTATATTAACGAGAGCCTTGACTCAGATAGATTACAAATTCAGCAGGACACAAATCACACCTTTGAATCGTGGGTTGAAATTCCATGTATAAAAGGGAAAAAAATGGTGATAGGAGGGTACTACCGTCCGCCTCGCCAGGATGAGCAGGTAGACACAGAAATGATAAAAGAAATCAGAGGCGCGAACAAAATGGGCAATGTGATAATAATGGGTGACTTCAATTATCCAAATATAGACTGGGTAAATGTAACATCGGGACACGCTACAGAGATACAATTCCTTGATGAAATCAAGGACAGCTTTATGGAGCAACTGGTGCAGGAGCCGACGAGAGAACGAAAAATTCTAGACTTGGTCCTTAGTGGAGTGCATGATCTGGTGAGGGACGTTATGGTACTGGGGCCGCTTGATAACAGTGACCATAATATGATCAGTTTTGATATCGACCTTGAAGTAACTGTACACAGAAAGTCAAATACGTTAGCGTTTAACTTTAAAAAAGGAGACTATGATAAAATGAGAAGAACGGTAAAAAAAAAAACTTAGGGGGGCAACTGAGAGAGTAAAAACTGTACAACAGGCGTGGACGCTGTTCAAAAATACCATCCTGGAGGCCCAGGCCATACATATTCCGCGAATTAGAAAAGAAAGACGGAACTCCAAAAGATAGCCGGCCTGGTTGAAAAGTGAGGTGAAGGAAGCTTTAGGGCTAAAAGAAATGCCTTCAGAAAATGGAAGAAGGAACCGTCTGAAAGTAACAAGAAGCAGCATAAGGAGTGTCAAAGCAAATGCAAGGTGCAGATAAAGAAGGCCAAGAGGGATTACGAAAAAAAGATAGCATTAGAGGCAAAAAACAGAGTAAAATTTTTTTTCGGTATATTAAAAGCAGGAAGCCGGCAAAAGAATCGGTTGGGCCGCTGGATGACCGAGGGGTAAAAGGGGTGATCAAGGAAGACAAAGACGTAGCGGAGAGACTGAATGAAATCTTTGCTTCGGTCTTCACCAAGGAAGATTTGGGTGGGATACCGGTGTCGGAAATGGTATTTCAAGCGGACGAGTCGGAGAAACTTACTGACTTCACGGTAAACCTGGAGGACGTAATGGGGCAGTTTGGCAAACTGAAGAGTAGCAAATCTCCTGGACCGGATGGTATTCATCCTAGAGTACTGATAGAACTGAAAAATAAGCTTGCGGAGCTACTGCTAGTGATATGCAACTTATCCTTAAAATCGAGCGTGGTACCGGAAGATTGGAGGGTGGCCAATGTAACGCCCATTTTTTAAAAAGGCTCCAGGGGAGATCCGGGAAATTATAGACTGGTGAGTCTGACGTCGGTGCCGGGGAAAATGGTAGAGGCTATTATTAAAAACAAAATTACAGAGCACATCCGAGGACATGGATTACTGAGACCGAGTCAGCACGGCTTTTGTGTGGGGCAATCTTGCCTGACCAATTTACTTCAATTCTTTGAAGGAGTAAACAAACATGTGGACAAAGGGGAGCCGGTTGATATTGTGTGTCTGGATTTTCAAAAGGCGTTTGACAAGGTACCTCATGAAAGGCTACAGAGGAAATTGGAGGGTCATGGGATAGGAGGAAATGTCCTATTGTGGATTAAAAACTGGTTGAAGGATAGGAAACAGAGAGTGGGGTTAAATGGGCAGTATTCACAATGGAGAAGGGTAGTTAGTGGGGTTCCTCAGGGGTCTGTGCTAGGACCGCTGCTTTTTAATATATTTATAAATGATTAGAGATGGGAGTAACTAGCGAGGTAATTAAATTTGCTGATGACACAAAGTTATTCAAAGTCGTTAACTCGCGACAGGATTGTGAAAAATTACAAGAGGACCTTACGAGACTGGGAGACTGGGCGGCTAAATGGCAGATGACGTTTAATGTGAGCAAGTGCAGGGTGATGCATGTGGGAAAAAAGAACCCGAATTATAGCTACGTCATGCAAGGTTCCACGTTAGGAGTTACGGACCAAGAAAGGGATCTGGGTGTCGTCGTCGATAACACACTGAAACCTTCTGCTCAGTGTGCTGCTGCAGCTAGGAAAGCGAATAGAATGTTGGGTATTATTAGGAAGGTATGGAAAACAGGTGTGAGGATGTTATAATGCCGTTGTATCGCTCCATGGTGTGACCGCACCTTGAGTATTGTGTTCAATTCTGGTCGCCGCATCTCAAGAAAGATATAGTAGAATTGGAAAAGGTGCAGCGAAGGGCGACTAAAATGATAGCGGGGATGGGACGACTTCCCTATGAAGAAAGACTAAGGAGGCTAGGGCTATTCAGCTTGGAGAAGAGACGGCTGAGGGGAGACATGATAGAGGTATATAAAATAATGAGTGGAGTGGAACAGGTGGATGTGAAGCGTCTGTTCACGCTTTCCAAAAATACTAGGACTAGGGGGCATGCGATTAAACTACAGTGTAGTAAATTTAAAACAAATCGGAGAAAATGTTTCTTCACCCAACGTGTAATTAAACTCTGGAATTCATTGCCAGAAAATGTGGTGAAGGTGGTTAGCTTAGCAGAGTTTAAAAAGGGGTTGGACGGTTTCCTAAAGGACAAGTCCATAAACCGCTACTAAACGGACTTGGAAAAATCCAAAATCCCAGGAATAACATGTATAGAATGTTTGTACGTTTGGGAAGCTTGCCAGGTGCCCTTGGCCTGGATTGGCCGCTGTCATGGACAAGATGCTGGGCTCGATGGACCCTTGGTCTTTTCCCAGTATGGCATTACTTATGTACTTAAGGATTCCCCCTCTCGCCAACTGTATTGAACTTAATGATGATACCCTTGGCTAAATTACTATCAAATCAAAACCTTAATCCATACGTTTACGCAGATGACGTAACGATCTACATCCCATTCAAACAAGATCTAAAAGAAATTTCCAATGACATCAACCAAAGTCTCAATATCATGCACTCTTGGGCGGACACATTTCGGCTAAAACTCAATGCAGATAAAACCCAGTGCCTAATACTCACCTCACAACACAACAAGAAAGAATTCACCGCCATTAACACACCAACTCTAAACCTTCCTATTTCAGAAACCCTAAAAATTCTTGGAGTCACTCTTGATCGACACCTAACACTAGAGAACCACGCGAAAAACACAACCAAGAAGATGTTCCACTCAATGTGGAAATTAAAAAGAATTAGACCTTTCTTCCCAAGGAGTGTTTTCCGCCACCTGGTACAATCAATGGTGCTCAGTCATCTAGACTATTGCAACGCACTATATGCCGGCTGCAAAGAACAAATAATCAAGAAACTCCAGACAGCCCAGAACACTGCAGCTAGACTCATATTTGGCAAACCAAAGTTTGAAAGTGCCAAGCCCCTACGAGAAACATTACACTGGCTCCCACTTAAGGAACGCATCACGTTCAAAATATGCCTTCTAGTTCATAAAATTATCCATGGAGACGCACCAGCCTACATGTCAGACCTGGTAGACCTACCACCTAGGAATGCCAAAAGATCATCCCGCACATTCCTTGATCTGCACTTCCCCAGCTGTAAAGGAATGAAATACAAAATAATGCATGCGTCAAACTTTACCTACCAGAGCACACAGTTATGGAACGCACTGCCCCGCTGCTTGAAATCAATATACGAAAGAGCGAACTTCCGCATATTACTGAAGACACATCTCTTTAATAAAGCTTACCACAAAGATCAACAAATGTGAATATGCACAACGCGCACATCTATATTCAGAATTATTTCATAATATCTGCTTGTATACTATGACTTTGTTTATTTTGTTTGTTTTATTAACATCATGCTGACCAAGATCCTGCAATACCAAATATTTATCCACTAACATTCTTCCACTACTCATGATGTATTGTAAGCCACTTTGAGCCTGCAAAGAGGTGGGATAAGGTGGGATACAAATGCAACAAACAAATAAATAAATAAATATGAACACCAGCAAACTATTCCTAATTACTTAGTCTCTCCCTAACCTACTACTCATTCACAACCCCCAATACAGACAACACGACTCCTACAACATTCAAACTACTCACACAAACAATACATAATATGCATATTCAAAAAATTAAACAATGGCAAGGAAAACCTGCCAGTCTGGATCACCATCAACAGAAAGAAACGAAAGGACGCAACAGACTCACAAACCAAGAAGGAAGACCGCTGATAAAAATTAAAACCACCGCAAACTCACGGTAATCCGTTGGGTTGGTCGTGAGCCCTTGGGCCCTGTCCGAGGCCAGCGGGGCGCTGACCCAGGCCAAGGGGAGACCGACCCACCACCACACACCCCAGCTACACAATACCCCTAAGCTACCCCTCCCCGCAGTGCCTCAGGAAGAAGGGAAATAGGCAAACAGGCGGGCCTTGCTGCTGAACCGGAACCCACGCACACAGAGCCACTCGTGCGGACCTTACGGCCGAACAGGAACCCAGACACACACGGGGGGTGAAAGAACCCAGAGGGCCCCCCGGGACCCCAAAATGTCAGATACATGCTGAACACCAGCGATAGGGTAGAGGGAGAAACAAAAGAACCAGAGCGGGCCACGCCCACCCCGGGGACTAGCGCAGGGCAGGGGAACTAACACAGCAACCCCCAAAAGGGTTAGGAAGCCCCAGGCAGAAGCCAGAGGAACCAGACACAAAAGGAAGGCAAAATGCCTTTGCCCCAAACCCACAGCAGACAGAGGCAACCAGAACACAAAGGGACACTAGAGAGAGAGAGAGAGAGCTCCCTAAATCAACAAACAAACAGAGAGAACGCTTCCCCGAGGGGAAGCAGGGCCGATAGAACAAACACACTGTCAGAGGCAGGGACACAAAACACACAGTACACAAAGGGTTAAACTCACTGAGCCAGCAGGCCGGGACACTGGGAAGAGAAATCCTTAGAGTAAACAAACAACCAGAGAGGACGCTCTCAGACAAGCAGCCTAGCTGAGACGAAAGCTGAACAAAGCCCAACCCCCACTGAGGAACAAGCAATTGGCTTCCCACAGAGAGCAGCAGCCAGCGAAGGGAAGCCCAGCTGGAGGCAAGAGAACTAATTAAACACACACACACACACACACACACACACACACACCCACGCTGGCCACAGCTAACACAAACAAAGGGAAAGGAAAGAAATCCCTGAACAGGGAACTCAGATCAAAGTCAGAGCACAGAGCACTTTCTGACCAAGAGCTGCTGCTTTCAAGTCACCATAAGAGTGTGAGTAACGCCAAAGCAAGGCTGGGAGTAACACGCAGGCTTAAGTAGACTCACAGACGTCAGCACAAACCCTGGCAGCCAATCAAGAGACGTCTCCCTGCCAAGCCGGCAGAATCATAACATCACCCCCCCTTCAAGGGCCCCCTCTACCCCGGCCACGAGGTTTAGGCTTGTGAGGGAAAAGGCGATGGAACCGTTTGACTAAGACCGGCGCGTGGACATGAGTAGCGTCCTCCCAGGAGTTGTCTGCCGGCCCATATCCCTTCCACGCAATGAAATACTGGAGATGTCCCAGGAAGCGCCTCGCATCCAAGACATCCCGGACTTCGTATTCCCCCTGGGAGGCTGAGACGGCTGGACTAGCAGGCAATGCAGGCAAAGCCCCTTTTCTCAGAATCACAGGCTTCAGCAAGGGCACATGAAAGGTGTTATGTACCCGTAATGTAGGTGGTAACTTTAGCTGATAACAGACCCGATTCACTTGCCTCACAATAGGATACAGGCCCACAAATCGAGAGCGGGAGGAGGGGATCTTCAGATGAAGATTACACGTGGACAACCACACCAAGTTGCCAGGCTGGAAGCTCGGTTCCACTCTGCGATACCTATCTGCTTGGCGTTTCATACGAGTGGAGGTCACTCGCAGTGCTTTCTGAACTGACGACCAAATTGCTAGGAGCGAAGTCACCGCATTGGCTGCTGCTGGGACATCCAAGTTGGTTTTCAAGGGGGATGGTATCCGCGGATGTCTTCCATATACGATGTAAAAGGGCGAAGCACCCGTGGCCGAGCTCACTCGGTTGTTATGAGCGAATTCTGCCCAAGGCAGCAGCTGACTTCAGTCATTGTGGTGCTCATTGACATACATCCGCAGGAACTGCTTCAGGCATTAGTTCACGACGAGAAGTTCAGCTTTATTTCAAGGGCCCGATTCAGGGCTCTCCAGAACTTTGAAACAAACTGTACTCCTTGATCGGAGGTTATAGATTCCGGCAGACCATGGAGACGAAAAATAGCGCTGATGAAATACTGTGCCAGCTTCACTGCCGAAGGAAGAGTAGGCATGGGTACGAAGTGGGCCATTTTAGAAAACCGGTCTACCACTACCCAGACAACTGTGTGCCCTTCAGAGTTAGGCAGATCCGTAACAAAGTCCATGGCAATGTGGGCCCACGGTCTCTCAGGTACCGGTAAAGGCATCAGCAACCCCTGGGGTCTCCGACGGTCGGCTTTATGCTGGGCGCACTCAGGACACGCAGCCACGAACTCCTGCACATCCCGATCAAGTGAAGGCCATCAATACTGCTGGGAGATGAACCACTTGGTTCCCAGGATCCCGGGATGTCCTGCCATTCGAGAGGCATGCTCCCATTGGAGTGTCCTTTCAGCCGGGGTGGCACAAAGGTCATACCCGCAGGTACTGCTAGCGTCATCGTGGGCACAATGACATCAGGTTTAATTACATACTGCAGGGGTTCTTCCTCCAGGTTAGCCTCCATGGACCTGGAGAGGGCATCTGCCTTGATGTTCTTCTCCGCTGGACGATAGGTCAGAATGAAATCAAAGCGGGAGAAGAATAGTGCCCACCGGGCCTGGCGAGGACTCAGCCTTCTCGCTTCTCGTAAATAAGTCAGGTTTTTATGGTCCGTGAACACTGTGAAGGGCTCCTGTGCCCCCTCTAGCAGATGATGCCATTCTTCCAAAGCCAACTTAATGGCTAACAGCTCCTGATCCCCGATGGCATAATTCTTCTCCGCGGGGGGAATACTTCCTAGAAAGAAGGCACATGGGAGGAGTTTCCCACTGGAGTGGGCCTGAGACAGCACTGTTCCTACGCCAACCGATGATGCGTCCACTTCCACGAAAAATTTATTTGCCGGATTGGGATGGCGCAACACTGGAGCTCCAACAAACGCCTATTTCAGCTTCTCAAAGGCTTGACACGCCTCAGGCGACCAGTTGCGGGCGTCAGTGTTCTTCTTAGTCAAGGCAGTAAGAGGGGTAGTCAGGGACAAGTAATTCCAAATAAACTGCCTATAGTAGTTTGCAAAACCTAAGAAGCGCTGTAGAGCCTTACGCCCTGTAGGTTGCTGCCAGTGCAGGATGGCTGTCAGCTTACTGGGGTCCATACGCAGCCCGTGGTTAGAAATTATGTACCCCAGGAAGAGTAGTTTGGAGTGATGGAAGAGGTGGTTCTCCCTCAACCGCTGCAACACGGTCTTCACGTGCTCCTGGTGCTCTTCCTCAGCCTGCGAAAAAATCAAAATGTCATCCAAGTAGACCATCACAAACTTATACAGGAGATCCCTGAAAATGTCATTCATGAAGGCTTGGAATACGGCTGGAGCATTAGCTAGTCCAAACGGCATTACCAGGTATTCATAATGCCCGTCGCGGGTGTTAAACGCCGTCTTCCACTCATCCCCCTCCTTGATCCGCACAAGGTTATAGGACCCCCTGAGATCGAGCTTGGAGAAGATCTGGGCCCCCTGGAGGTGGTCAAACATCTCAGAAATCAAGGGAAGGGGGTATTTGTCCTTCCGTGTGATGGCATTGAGTCCCCTGTAGTCAATACAGGGGCGCAACCCCCCGCCCTCCTCCACGAAGAAGAATCCAACCCCCGCGGGCGATTTGGAGGGCCGGATGAAGCCTCGAGCTAGGTTCTCTCGAATATACTGGGACATGGCTTCCGTCTCTGGCCGGGATAGGGGGTATACGCGGCCACGAGGAGGTTCAGTGCCTGGTAGTAGCTCTATGGCACAGTCATAGGAGCGATGGGGAGGCAGAATGTCTGCTTGCTGTTTGGAAAAAACATCTCCAAAGGATCTGTATGGCCCAGGTAACGTAACATTGGCTCGATCCAAAGGAAGCGTCACTGGGGCTGGCGAGACCTTATCTAAGCAGACCTTCAGTTCACCCCGGGCCCAATCAGTGCAGGGGTTATGCAGGCGAAGCCAGGGTAGTCCCAGGATTATGGCCTCAGTGGCCGATGGAAGGACGTAGAAGGAGATAGCTTCTTTGTGTAGGACTCCTACCCGTATGGTCATAGGTACGGTCCTGGAGCGTAGAACTCCCTGAACCAGTCCCCAAGCCGCTGTAACAGTGATGGACAGAGGTAACTCCACCGTAGGAATTTGATGAACCCGCACCAGGTCCGCATTGATAAAGTTGCCTCCTGCCCCCGAGTCAACTAGCGCCTCAAAACAAGGGGTATCCTTAATCGCCAGTAGAACTGGCACCAAAACCTGCATCCAAGGGGAGACGGACTTCGGCCCCGACCCGGTCTCCCTAGCCGGTATCAGGGCTGCTGGTTTCCCGACTCCTTTCTCTTTGGGCACTCACGGACAAAGTGCCCCTTCACTGCACAATGCAGGCACAGCCCCTTAGAGCGTCTCCGTTGTCTCTCCTGGGCCACCCGGTCAATCTGCATAGGTTCAGACCCATCGGGCGCACCCAGTGACTGGGAAGCAGGGCTCTTGTGCGAGCTCCTTGAGTTAGCCCCTGCAACCTGCTGACCAGCGCAACGTTCACAGGCCCGCTCCCTGAACCAGATGTCCACCTGGGTGCAGAGACGGATGAGGTCGTTCAGATCTGAGGGCAGCTCCCGGCATGTGAGTTCGTCCTTAATGTTGGCCGAGAACCCATGCCAGAATACCGCAGTCAGGCTTGGGTTATCCCAACCTAGCTCCGCGGCCAAGGTCCGAAACTGGATGGCGTACTCACCCAGAGAGAGTTGCCCCTGATGTAGGTTCAACAGCTGAGTCGCCGCCGAGGAGGGCTTCCCGGGTTCCTCAAAGATGAGCTGAAATTGCTTCAGAAACTCTGCCAAGTTATCCAGAAGGGGATCCTTCTTCTCCCATAATGGAGAGGCCCAGGCCAGAGCAGGTCCCGCCAGTAGGGAGATGATATATGCCACCTTCGCCCTATCCGACGGAAAATCTCGGGCCTGCAACTCCAAAACAATTTGGCACTGATTAAGGAAGCCCCGACAGGTCTTACTATCGCCCTCGTACCGTGGAGGCTGAGCCACCCGAATACCTCGGCCACATGCGAGGGAACTTGGCGGTGTGCGAGCCGATGGGCCCTCCGCAGCCCCAGTGCCGGTCAACGAGTCCACACGCTGACTCAGCGTGTTCACAACTTCCGATACCTGTTGTAGCTGAGCATGCAGCTGCTGGAGCTGCTGGGAGATGGTTCGGTTGAGCTCATGGCTTTTGGCGTTCTGTAATCCGTTGGGTTGGTCGTGAGCTTTTGGGCCCTGGCCGAGGCCAGCGGGGTGCCGATCCAGGCCAAGGGGAGACCGACCCACCACCACACACCCCAGCTACAGAATACCCCTAAGCTACCCCTTCCCGCAGTCCCTCAGGAAGAAGGGAAATAGGCAAACAGGTGGGCCTCGTGGCCGAACCGGAACCCATGCACACAGAGCCACTCGTGCGGGCCTCACGGCCGAACAGGAACCCAGACACACACAGGGGGGGGGGGGGTGAAAGAACCAGAGGGCCCCCCGGGACCCCAAAATGTCAGATACGCGCTGAACACCAGCAATTGGGCAGAGGGAGAAACAAAAGAACCAGAGCGGGCCATGCCCACCCCGGGGACTAGCGCAGGGCAGGGGAACTAACACAGCAACCCCCAAAAGGGTTAGGAAGTCCCAGGCAGAAGCCAGAGGAACCAGACACAAAAGGAAGGCAAAAAGCCTTTGCCTCAAACCCACAGCAGACAGAGGCAACCAGAACACAAAGGGTTAAGCTTGTAGAGCCAGCAGGCACACCAGAGAGAGAGAGAGAGCTCCCTAAATCAACAAACAAACAGAGAGAACGCTTCCCCGAGGGGAAGCAGGGCTGGGAGAACAAACACACTGTCAGAGGCAGGGACACAAAACACACAGTACACAAAGGGTTAAACTCACTGAGCCAGCAGGCCGGGACACTGGGAAGAGAAATCCTTAGAGTAAACAAACAACCAGAGAGGACGCTCTCAGACAAGCAGCCTAGCTGAGACGAAAGCTGAAGAAAGCCCAGCTCCCACTGAGGAACAAGCAGCTGGCTTCCCACAGAGAGCAGCAGCCAGCGAAGGGAAGCCCAGCTGGAGGCAAGAGAACTAATTAAACACACCCCCCGCTGCCCCCAGCTAACACAAACAAAGGGAAAGGAAAGAAATCCCTGAACAGGGAACTCAGATCAAAGTCAGAGCACAGAGCACGTTCTGACCAAGAGCTGCTGCTTTCAAGTCACCACAAGAGTGTGAGTAACGCCAAAGCAAGGCTGGGAGTAACACACAGGCTTAAGTAGACTCACAGATGTCAGCATAAACCCTGCCAGCCAATCAGAAGAGATGCCCCCCCCTCTCTCCCATGCCAAGCCGGTAGAATCATAACAACTGAACACCACCACCAACAAATACAAATAGGATACATCAATGCCAGATCGGCAGTCAATAAAACCACAATACTAACCGACTGGATCACAACTGATCATCTCGACTTCCTACTCATAAGCGAAACTTGGATCCATGACCCCAAAGATCCAATAATACTAGAGCTCTGCCCCCCCAGGATACAAAATTACCCACTGGAGAAGAGAAGGAAAAAGAGGAGGAGGAATCGCAATATTCTTTAAATCCCAATTCACAGTCACAACAACAGCAGAGTCTATTCTTCCCCAACTTGAAATAGCCTCAGTCAGAATCAACCACCCCAACCTACGTTATCACCTAAACCTAATCTTATTCTATAGACCCCCGGGCATTTGGCGAGACTCACAAATACACTTTCTGGACTTTATATCAAACACCTGTGTTACTACCCAGAACCTCCTCATAGCAGGAGACATCAATCTTCACCTTGAAGATAATAACTTAAGCAATGTACACGAATGCAAAGACTTCATGCAACTATGGGAACTCCACTGGCCAGACACACAACCCACCCATAACAAAGGACACACACTAGACATCATCACCCACAAATTCTCACCAGAACCAAATATCACACTAATAGACACAAAATGGACAGCCAGGCCATGGTCCGACCACCACAGTGCAAACCTCACCCTCCACTGGAGAACAAAAAAGTCACAACAAAAAGAAAAACAACAAACATATACTACGAGAGGCAAAATAGACCCACTAACATTCTGGCAACAACTCTACACAGACGAATGGACTCACCCCATTTTCTCCAAGAATGGGATAACAGATGCAGAATAACACTAGACAACATAGCACCACTTCAAACCAGAACCTCACATAGAAAAAACTCAATACCATGGTTTAACGAAGAATTGAAAGAACTAAAAACAAAAGTCAGAAGATTGGAAAGAGCATGGAGCAAGAAAAAGACGAAAACACACACAAAGACTGGAAACAACTACAAAGAAAATACAAATACACGATCAGACAAACTAAAAGGACCTATTACAAAACCAAAATAGGACCAAACTATAAGGATACACACAAACTCTTCTCACTCGTAAACAGTCTTCTAAATACTACCAAGGTCACCTCAAACAACGCAGATACCCCATCAGCAACCAACCTTGCAAACTACTTCAACGAAAAAAAATCATTAAACTCCTACTCATGATACCCACTAACACAACGGACTATACATATAGTAACATAGTAGATGACGGCAGAAAAAGACCTGCACGGTCCATCTAGTCTGCCCACGATAAACTCATGTGTATACCTTACCTTGATTTGTACCTGTCTTTTTCAGGGCACAGACCATATAAGTCTGTGCAGCAGTATTTCCCGCCTCCCAACCACCAGTCCCGCCTCCCATCACCGGCTCCGGCACAGACCCCGTATAAGTCTGCCCTCCCCCATCCTAGCCTCTCAACCACCAACCCCTCTTCCCCCCGCCACCCAATTTCAGCTAAGCTTCTGTGGATCCATTCCTTCTGCACAGGATTCCTTTATGCCTGTCCCACGCATGCTTGAATTCCGTTACCGTTTTCATCTCCACCACCTCCCGCGGGAGGGCATTCCAAGCGTTCACCACCCTCTCCGTGAAGAAATACTTCCTGACATCTTTCCTGAGTCTGCCCCCTTCAATCTCATTTCATGTCCTCTCGTACTACCGCCTTCCCCTCTCCGGAAAAGATTCGTTTGCGGATTAATACCTTTCAAATATTTGAACGTCTGTATCATATCACCCCTGTTCCTCCTTTCCTCCAGAGTATACATGTTCAGGTCAGCAAGTCTCTCTTCATACGTCTTGGAACGCAACTCCCATACCATCCTTGTAGCTTTTCTTTGTACCGCTTCCATTTTTTTAACATCCTTCGCAAGGTATGGCCTCCAAAACTGAACACAATACTCCAGGTGGGGCCTCACCAACGTCTTATACAGGGGCATTAAAACCTCCTTTTTTCTGCTGGTCACACCTCTCTCTATACAGCCTAGCAACCTTCTCGCTACGGCCACCGCCTTGTTGCACTGTTTCATAGGCTTTAGGTCCTCAGATACTATCACCCCAAGATCCCTCTCCCCGTCCGTGACTATCAGGCTCTCCCCACCTAACACATACGCCTCCCTTGGATTTCTACTCCCTAAGTGCATCACTTTGCATTTCTTCGCATTGAATTTTAATTGCCAAACGTTAGACCATTGTTCCAGCTTCTTCAGATCTTTTTTCATGTTTTCCACTCCCTCCGGGGTGTCCACTCTGTTGCAAATCTTGGTGTCATCCGCAAAAAGGCAAACTTTACCTTGTAACCCTTCGGCAATGTCACTCACAAATATATTGAACAGAATGGGCCCCAGCACCGATCCCTGAGGCACTCCACTACTCACCTTTCCCTCCTCCGAGCGAACTCCATTCACTACCACCCTCTGGCGTCTGCCCGTCAACCAGTTCCTAATCCAGTTCACCACTTCGGGTCCTATCCTTGAATGTCTAGACCCAAATCCCAGAGAATACCCAGCAGATCGATCATGGACCGACTTTGACACGCTCTCATCAAAAGAAATCTCAAATTGGCTAGGAAAATACGCCAAATCGCAATGCAAATTAGACACTCAATTCTGCACGAGTCCCAATCAAGATTTCGGACGAATCACAGCACCGAAACTGTACTAGTGTCTGCAATGAACACATACATACAAGCAATTGCGACTGGTAACAACATCCTCCTCCTGCAATTCGACATGTCTAGTGCCTTTGACATGGTTAACCACGATATACTAATACATATACTAGAATACTTCGGAGTAGGAGGCACTGTTCTCAAATGGTTGAAAGGATTCCTGACCACAAGATCATACCAAGTAATAACGAACGAGGACAGATCACCACAATGGATACCTGAGTGTGGAGTCCCCCAAGGATCCCCGCTCTCACCAACATTATTCAACCTCATGATGATACCTCTTGCCAAGCTACTAGCCAATCAAAACCTCAACCCCTACATCTACGCAGATGACGTCACAATTTACATTCCATTCAAACATGATCTAAATGAAATTACCAATGAAATCAACCAAAGCCTCCAAATAATGCACACCTGGGCAGATGCATTCCGACTAAAACTTAACGCAGAAAAAACACAATGCCTTGTACTCACCTCACAACATAACACAAAAAACTTCAACACCCTAACCACACCATACTGTTCCCTTCCGGTCTCACAAAACTTGAAAATTCTTGGAGTCACACACACAGAAAAACAGAATGGGGTTCACACTCTCCACAGCAATCGAACACAACCGAAATTATTTAATATTATCCAATGCAACATATTCAATGAGCATTAGACGTATTATTAATGTATTTCTCTGTTAATTTATATGTTTTGTTAATATATCTATGTTCAATTTTAATTTTATTTACAATTTAAATGCCTGAATCTTCTTTATAATTGTATCTGTGATGTTTTAACAAACTTTCTTTAGAATTATATAAATACATGGTTGTTTATGATTATGCAAATGATTAGTTTTTTAAAGATATCTTTTTTATATATGTGTTTTTATATGTTTATAATTTTGTAGACCCCTGAGGAAGGCTGATACAGCCGAAACACGGACCGTGTTGGGTCCTAATAAAGGCTTTTCTGGAGCATCTTACCCTTGAGTGTGGTGACTGATCTCTTGACATTGGGCCCTCTCCACCTTTCTTTTTTCTGTTAAATTCTTGGAGTCACCATTGATCGAAACCTCGCTCTTGACACCCATGTGAAAAACACGACCAAAAAGATGTTCTACACCATGTGGAAACTTAAAAGAGTAAAACCTTTCTTCCCGAGATACATCTTCCATACTCTGGTACAGTCAATGGTAATAAGTCATCTGGACTACTGCAATGCACTGTACGCCGGGTGCAAAGAACAAACAATCAAAAAACTCCAAACTGCCCAGAATACGGCCGCCAGACTCATATTTGGAAAGACTAAATATGAAAGTGCAAAACCACTAAGAGAGAAACTTCACTGGCTCCCACTGAAGGAACGTATTGCATTCAAAATCTGCACGATTGTACACAAAATCATTCATGCAGATGCCCCAATCTACATGCTAAACCTTGTGGATCTACCTCCCAGAAATGCCACAAGATCATTTCGCAAATTTCTCAACCTGCACTACCCCAGCTGCAAAGGACTGAAGTATAAACTGATGCATGCTACTACCTTCTCGTACATGAGCACGCAGTTATGGAATGCATTACCCACAGACTTGAAAGCAATCAACGAAACAACTATCTTTCGAAAATCTCTGAAAACATTCCTCTTCAACAAGGCCTACAATGAACACCTATATCCTCATTAAGTCACCTCACCAACCCACTCAATCATGAAAGCTCACCTTATACAACTATCGTAAGCACTCCCTTCCTTCTTCCCTCTTCCCTTCTTCCTTCTTCTCTCTTCCCTTCCTTGATCGCTACACATTACTAACTGTATCAGAAATCCTGATATGACAATGTCAACAAATTTATGTAAGCCACATTGAGTCTGCAAATAGGTGGGGGAATGTGAGATACAAATGCAATAAAATAAATACATAAAAATAGATTAAGCAGTAAAGTTATTTATTTGGATTTAACTGACACCTTTTTCAGTTGTTACATTCAGTGAGTTACATTCAGCTACAGTAGGTTTTTCCCTGTCCCTTGAGGGCTTACAATCTAAGTTTTGTATCTGAGGCAATGGAGAGTTAAATGACTTCCCCAGGGTCACAAGGAGCAGCATAAGGATTTGAATGGGTCTTCCCTGGTTCTCAGCCCTCTGCTCTAACCATTAGGCTATGCCACCCCCTTACTCTTAATTGCTTTAAACTGAGACACCTAAGGTTAAGCTTTCCTTGGATGCTCCTAAGTTAAGATTTCTAAATTAAGCATCTAGAGGGCAATTCTGTAAATGGGTGCCTAATTGGAGCCTATTCTATAGAGGAAAGTAAGCGTCTATTTTCATTTATAGAATACTAGTGTAACCGTATATGTTTGTATGTATGTGTTTAGGCGCAAACACAGCAGCCATAGATCCAGGAGATACATGCGTAACTTATACTTAGAATGCTCACTTCTAAGCTACGATGTATTTACAATATGTGCATAGTTACAGAATAGCATGTTGCCAGATTATTGGCATTTATGTGCATATGAGCATGCATTCATGAGTATATGCCAGTATTCTGGTCATTTATGTGCATCTTTGGCACCTAATTGTTGGAGCCCACCTTATAGAATTACCCCCTAAAGTGGGAAATCAGCACTGAGCATTTGACTTCATTCCCCTTGCACAGAGCCATCACATTTTTAAATTCAAAAGTCTAGGTGCCTAGAACTTTTGGAAATAGGTGTATGACTATTTTTTGAAAATAGACCTCTAAATATTGCTAAGGCACAGGCAGGTAAATGACTGGTCACAATAAGTGGCTTGACAGTGGCAGGTCTTCAGGTTGTCTTCTCATTACTCTCTCCTATCCTGGGAAGAGTCTTGGGCAGTCAGTGCTATGAAGCGGCCTTCACCTTCTGTCCTGCTTCTTGCCTTAAGTAGGGGATAGATTTAATTAATCTGATCAATGATGTTGTATTGCTTGGTTGTAACTTTCTGTTATTTTTTTTCTCTTTCTTTCCCTTACAGAAGATGCAGAGTTGGTACAGTGTAAGTCCCAAAAATTTTTCTTTTCTTTTTCAGTTAGTCTTGCCCCCTTGTTCCGTCTGTCTCTCGCAGAACATTACAGCAGAATTTGAAGGCCCATCCTGTCTGCTCAGTTTAATTGCTGGTACTGTACCTTAGACTCCCAGCTTGTGTCTGCCTTTTCTGCATCCTCTCTGCTTATCCCAGACCGTCTCAATTCTCTTAACAGTTTTGTCTCCACCAGTTGTATGTATCTGCCTTCTGATTCCACCTCATTGGAGTCTCCTACTATTACCCCATGTTCTTCAGAATTCATTTCTCTCAAAAATGTTTGCTTCTTGTGCATTGTTTTTATACATGTGAGCAATTTGAATGTTTCTATCATCACTTCTGTTTTCTTTTTTTAGTCATTTAAATTTTATTGGGATCATTAGCACATATATCAGCGCAACAGAACTCAAAACTGCTTTATTATGACTACCATACTTTAATACTTCTATAGTTTATAGTTTATTCAAATTTTCTATTCCGCCTGGCTAACAAAAATCACAACAGTGTACAGTAAATATACAATATTAAAAAGCACAGAAAAAGAACGCTACTTAAAAATAGGACAGCCTAGGGAGGAAGTGACATCATTGTACTGAATGCACAAAGGCAGACGGTCTGCAAACTCCAAGATGGAAAACGAAAAAGAGCAGATCGTGTGAAAATAAGATGTAATTTATTTAAACAGTATAGCAATACTCATGTAAATACAAACAGCCCGACACAGGCCGTGTTTCGCCCAACTGGGCTGCTTCAGGGGCTATACAAGGGTCCTTTGCTGCCAAATATAAGGCAGACGGAGCAAGTCCTGTCAATTGATATATGAAGAATTGGTTTGGAAAAAAAACAGCTTGATCAGAGATTCCAAAAAATAATAATCCGCTGACATAGAGCCAGTACCACAGTCACGTATCTCTGAGATCGCTGAGATACGTGACTGTGGTACTGCTATACTGTTTAAATAAATTACATCTTATTTTCACACGATCTGCTCTTTTTCGTTTTCCATCATTGTACTGAATGGCAGCTTATCTTTTTGGCTCCTGCTTCATTCCACTTAATTTTTCTCCATCCTGATGCATCAAGGGTGTTTTTGTCTTTCTTTGGCCCGTAATTTGCTTTCTTTAGAGCTTGCTGTCATGAGTAAAACTTTACCTTTGATTCGGAAGGAAGATGAAAAGCACTCAGCTTGGCATGCCAGTAAGACGACACATTGCCATGCTTCCCTGGTCCTGGTCTCGACATCCTACTTGGATTCTGCACCATCCACTGTTGTCTTGCATTGCTGCTTCCCGAGGGGGTTATCCCTGTGAACTTAAGCAAGTCTTGAAGGAGATTCAGGCAGATATTAAGGCTGTAGTCTCAGTATATGTGCCTGATGAGCATCAGGATGCATTTTTTCTTAATCTCTGCTCTGTGCTGTCTGCTTTTGCTGTGGTCAAGCTTATTGTAACTGAGGATTTTAATGCTACTCTGTATTAGATTGTACAGCGATTGCATCCTACTCCCCTCACCCTTGCCCATCACTACCCACCTATCTCTTTTATTATTTTGCTATAAATATCTTTTCTCCGAGGACAAGCAGGCTGCTTGTTCTCACTGATGGGGTGACGTCCACGGCAGCCCCTCCAATCGGAAACTTCACTAGCAAAGGCCTTTGCTAGCTCTCGCGCGCCCATGCGCACCGCGCATGCGCGGCCATCTTCCCGCCCGAACCAGCTCATGTTCGTCAGTCTTCTTTTGTCCGCGCTCGGGACGGTCGTATTTTGCCGCCGTTTCGTGCCCAAGTTGACCCTCGCGCGTCTTCTCGATTTTGCTAAAAAAAAAAAGAAATAGAGAGAGACCTTTCGGTCTTGTCCCTTCCTGTGTGTCCAGTTTTTGCCCCAGCGTAAGTTTCCTTTCGCTTTCGGGATCGGCCTTTTTTGGCCTCAGTACGGGTTTTCTCTCTCTTATTTTTGGTGCCTTTCGTCGTCATCGCGAATTTTGATTTCGCTGGCGTGATTTTTCCGCCCATGTCATCGAAGTCTCCCAGCGGCTTCAAAAAGTGCACCCAGTGCGCCCGGGTAATCTCGCTCACTGATAGGCACGCTTCGTGTCTTCAGTGTCTGGGGGCTGGGCACCGCCTGCAGTCTTTGTGCTCTTTTACAAAAGATGACTCAGGTAGCGAGATTGGCCCAGTGGAACGTGTTGTTCTCGGGCTCTTCGTCGACTACAGCACGGGACGTATCGAGTGCATCGACGTCGAGGCTTCGACCCTCTGCATCGTCGGTACCGAGACATCGGAAGGCTGCGTCGACGTCGGTGGTACCGGGACCTCCGCTATTGCTGATGTCGTCGGACGGTGGTGCTTCGACTGGAGTGCAGGTGAGGGCTGTCCATTCCCCTGCTGGTGGCGGTGAGCCTTCGGGTGGGTCTCTTCCTGCCCTGAGGGCTCCTGCGGTACAGTCCCCCCCCCCCCCCCCCGAGACCGACCTTCTTCGGCCTCCGCCCCGAGGAAGCGACGGTTGGATTCTACGTCCTCGTCGGTACCAGGAAAGTCCGGTGACATGCTTCGTTTGAAGAAATCAAAGAAGCATTGACACCGGTCTCCTTCCCGGCTCGGTACCGAGAGCTCTGGGTCGCCGAGGGAGTCAGCACCCAGTAGGCATCGGCACCGGGAGGACCGCTCACCCTCTGTTCAGGAGGTGTCGATGTGCTCCCCCTTGGACAGGCCGGAACCGCCTTCATGCCCGGAACAGACTCTGACCTCGACGCCTGCATCGGCTTCCCAGTCTTTCTCCACAGCCGCTCTGCACGAGAGTCTCCGGGCTGTTCTTCCAGAGATTCTGGGAGAGCTGTTGCGCACCCCCGGTACCGTCGAGCGAGGCGCCGGCTGGCCCTTTGCCCGGGGTGAGGTCTCAGACATCGGTACCGTTTGCGGTGCCGGCTGCAGCCGCCTACCAGGAAGACTCCCCGACGACGTCGGCGGAGGGAGCTTCGCCGGTGCTGGCGAGGGAGTCTACCTCTCGGCGCTCTCACCTTGGCCGTGTTTCCACGGAGTCGAGTCGGGCACGGCTTCAGACACAGGTTCATGAACTTGTGTCTGACACCGATGGTGAGGCCTCGTGGGAGGAAGAGGAGGACATCAGATATTTCTCTGATGAGGAGTCTGATGGTCTTCCTTCTGATCCCACTCCCTCCCCTGAAAGGACCCGAGAGTCTGTCTTTTGCGGCCTTTGTCCGGGAGATGTCTACGGCCATCCCCTTCCCGGTGGTTGTGGAGGATGAGCCCAGGGCTGAAATGTTTGAGCTCTTGCTCAGGTGGATAGTCCTTCTCCACCTAAGGAAGCGTCCACAGTACCCATGCATCATGTCCTAAAAAAGACATTGCTGGCGAACTGGACCAAGCCTCTAACTAATCCCCACATTCCCAAGAAGATCGAATCCCAGTACCGGATCCATGGGGACCCAGAGCTGATGCGCACTCAGTTGCCTCACGACTCTGGTGTGGTGGATCTGGCCCTGAAGAAGGCTAAGAGTTCTAGGGAGCATACTTCGGCTCCCCCGGGCAAGGACTCTAGAACCTTAGACTCCTTTGGGAGGAAGGCTTACCATTCTTCTATGCTCGTGGCCAAGATTCAGTCCTACCAGCTCTACTCGAGCATCCACATGCGGAACAATGTGCGGCAGTTGGCGGGCTTGGTGGACAAGCTCTCTCCTGAGCAAGCCAAGCCGTTTCAGGAGGTGGTCAGGCAGCTGAAGGTGTGCAGAAAATTCCTGGCCAGAGGGGTATATGATACCTTTGATGTTGCGTCCAGGGCCGCTGCTCAAGGTGTGGTGATGCGCAGACTCTCAGGGCTGCGTGCCTCCGACCTGGAGAATAGAATCCAGCAGCGGATTGCGGACTCCCCTTGCCGAGCGGACAACATTTTTGGAGAAAAAGTCGAACAGGTGGTAGAACAGCTCCACCAGCGGGATAACGCTTTCGACAAATTCTCCCGCCGGCAGCCTTCAGCATCTACCTCTTCAGGTAGACGTTTTTATGGGGGAAGGAGGACTGTTTTCTACTCTTCTGGAAAGCGTAGGTACAATCCTCCCTCTTGACAGCCTGCGGCCCAGGCTAAGCCCCAGCGCGCTCGCTCTCGTCAGCAGCGTACGCCTCAGCAAGGCCCCACAGCTCCCCAGCAAAAGCAGAGGGCGAACTTTTGACTGGCTCCAGCAGAGCATAGCCGATGTCAAAGTGTCCGTGCCGGACGATCTGCCAGTCGGGGGAGGTTGAAAGTTTTTCACCAAAGGTGGCCTCTCATAACCTCCGACCAGTCGGTTCTCCAAATAGTCCGGCAAGGATACACCCTCAATTTGGCCGCCATGCCTCCAAATTGTCCACCGGGAGCTCAGTCCTTCAGCTTCCAGCACAAGCAGGTACCTGCAGAGGAACTCTCCACCCTTCTCAGCGCCAATTCGGTCGAGCCCGTGCCACCGGGGCAAGAAGGGCTGGGATTCTATTCCAGGTACTTCCTTGTGGAAAAGAAAACGGGGGATGCGTCCAATCCTAGACCTAAGAGCCCTGAACAAATATCTGGTCAAGGAAAAGTTCAGGATGCTTTCCCTGGGCACCCTTCTTCCCATGATTCAGCAAAACGATTGGCTATGCTCTCTGGACTTAAAGGATGCTTATACACACATCCCGATACTGCCAGCTCACAGACAGTATCTTCGATTTCGTCTGGGATCACGTCACTTCCAGTACTGTGTGCTACCCTTTGCCTTTGTGTGCGCCCAGAGTGTTCACGAAGTGCCTAGCTGTGGTAGCAGCAGCGCTTCGCAGGCTCGGAGTGCACGTGTTTCTTTATCTCGACGATTGGCTACGTCTTGCAAGGTTACGGATCAAGAAAGGGATCTGGGTGTCGTCGTCGATGATACGCTGAAACCTTCTGCTCAGTGTGCTGCTGCGGCTAGGAAAGCGAATAGAATGTTGGGTGTTATTAGGAAGGGTATGGAGTCCAGGTGTGCGGATGTTATAATGCCGTTGTATCGCTCCATGGTGCGACCGCACCTGGAGTATTGTGTTCAGTACTGGTCTCCGTATCTCAAAAAAGATATAGTAGAATTGGAAAAGGTACAGCGAAGGGCGACGAAAATGATAGTGGGGATGGGACGACTTTCCTATGAAGAGAGGCTGAGAAGGCTAGGGCTTTTCAGCTTGGAGAAGAGACGGCTGAGGGGAGATATGATAGAAGTGTATAAAATAATGAGTGGAATGGATCGGGTGGATGTGAAGCGACTGTTCACGCTATCCAAAAATACTAGGACTAGAGGGCATGAGTTGAAGCTACAGTGTGGTAAATTTAAAACGAATCGGAGAAAATTTTTCTTCACCCAACGTGTAATTAGACTCTGGAATTCGTTGCCGGAGAACGTGGTACGGGCGGTTAGCTTGACGGAGTTTAAAAAGGGGTTAGATAGATTCCTAAAGGACAAGTCCATAGACCGCTATTAAATGGACTTGGAAAAATTCCGCATTTTTAGGTATAACTTGTCTGGAATGTTTTTACGTTTGGGGAGCGTGCCAGGTGCCCTTGACCTGGATTGGCCACTGTCGGTGACAGGATGCTGGGCTAGATGGACCTTTGGTCTTTCCCAGTATGGCACTACTTATGTACTTATGTACTTATGTACTTATGAAGAACACTTCTGAGGCAGGAGCTCTACAGTCCATGCAGATGACTATTCGACTCCTGGAGCTACTAGGGTTTGTGATAAATTACCCAAAGTCCCACCTTCTCCCAGTACAGAGACTCGAATTCATAGGAGCTCTGCTGGATTCTCGGACGGCTTGTGCCTATCTCCCGGAGACGAGGGCCAGCAATCTGCTGTCCCTCGTCTCCCGGGTACGAGCGTCCCAGCAGATCGCAGCTCGGCAGATGTTGAGATTGCTTGGCCACATGGCCTCCACAGTCCATGTGACTCCCATGGCTCGTCTTCACATGCGATCTGCTCAATGGACCCTAGCTTCCCACCTGTCCACGAGTTTTCTCAAATCCCTGTACTGGTGGACGATTTGGGCCAATTTGACGCTGGGACGCCCCTTCCAAATTCCTCAGCCACAAAAGGTGCTGACTACGGATGCGTCTCTCCTGGGGTGGGGAGCTCATGTCGATGGACTTCACACCCAAGGAAGCTGGTCCCTCCAGGAACGCAATCTGCAGATCAATCTCCTGGAGTTACGAGCGGTCTGGAACGCTCTGAAGGCTTTCAGAGATCGGCTGTCCCACCAAATTATCCAATCAGGTTGCCATGTATTACAACAACAAGCAGGGGGGCACCGGATCTCACCCCCTGTGTCAGGAAGCCGTCAGCATGTGGCTCTGGGCTCGCCGTTACGGCATGTGGCTCCAAGCCACATATCTGGCAGGCGTAAACAACAGTCTGGCCGACAGGTTGAGCAGGATTATGCAACCTCACGAGTGGTCGCTCAATTCCGGAGTAGTGCGCCAGATCTTCCAAGTGTGGGGCACCCCCTTGGTAGATCTCTTCGTATCTCGAGCCAACCACAAGGTCCCTCAGTTCTGTTCCAGACTTCAGGCCCACGGTCGACTGGCATCGGATGCCTTCCTCCTGAATTGGGGGGAAGGTCTGCTGTATGCTTATCCTCCCATACCTCTGGTGGGGAAGACTTTGTTGAAACTCAAACAAGACCGGGGCACCATGATTCTGATTGCTCCCTTTTGGCCGCGTCAGATCTGGTTCCCTCTTCTTCTGGAGTTGTCCTCCGAAGAACCGTGGAGATTGGAGTGTTTTCCGACCCTCATCACACAGGACGAAGGGGTGCTTCTGCATCCCAACCTCCAGTGTCTGGCTCTCACGGCCTGGATGTTGAGAGCGTAGATTTGCCTCTTTGGGTCTGTCAGAGGGTGTCTCCCGTATCTTGCTTGCTTCCAGAAAAGATTCCACTAAGAGGAGTTACTTCTTTTTATGGAGGAGGTTTGCCGTCTGGTGTGACAGCAAGGCCTTAGATCCTCGCTCTTGTCCTACACAGACCCTGCTTGACTACCTTCTGCACTTGTCTGAGTCTTGTCTCAAGACCAACTCTGTAAGGGTTCACCTTAGCGCAATCAGTGCATACCATTACCGTGTGGAAGGTAAGCCGATCTCAGGACAGCCTTTAGTTGTTCGCTTCATGAGAGGTTTGCTTTTGTCAAAGCCCCCCGTCAAACCTCCTACAGGGTCATGGGATCTCAATGTCGTTCTCACCCAGCTGATGAAACCTCCTTTTGAGCCACTGAACTCCTGCCATCTGAAGTACTTGACCTGGAAGGTCATTTTCTTGGTGGCAGTTACTTCAGCTCGTAGAGTCAGTGAGCTTCAGGCCCTGGTAGCCCAGGCCCATTACACCAAATTTCATCATAATAGAGTAGTCCTCCGCACTCACCCTAAGTTCTTGCCGAAGGTAGTGTCGGAGTTCCATCTGAACCAGTCAATTGTCTTGCCAACATTTTTTCCCCGTCCTCATTCCTGCCCTGCTGAACGTCAGCTGTACACATTGGACTGCAAAAGAGCATTGGCCTTCTATCTGGAGCGGACACAGCCCAACAAACAGTCCGCCCAATTGTTTGTTTCTTTTGATCCCAACAGGAGGGGAGTGGCTGTGGGGAAACGCACCATATCCAATTGGCTAGCAGATTGCATTTCCTTCACTTACGCCCAGGCTTGGCTGGCTCTTGAGGGTCATGTAATGGCTCACAATGTCAGAGCCATGGCAGCGTCAGTGGCCCACTTGAAGTCAGCCACTATTGAAGAGATCTGCAAAGCTGCGACGTGGTCATCTGTCCACACATTCACATCTCATTACTGCCTGCAGCAGGATACCCAACGCGACAGTCGGTTCGGGCAGTCAGTGCTTCAGAATCTGTTCGGGGTTTAGAATCCAACTCCACCCCCCTAAGCCCATGTTTTATTCTGTTCCAGGCTACACTCTCTGTTAGTTGGATAAGTTTTTAGGTCAATCTCAGTTATGTCCTCACTGTTGCGAGGCCCAATTGACCATGTTTGTTGTTTTGAGTGAGCCTGGGGGCTAGGGATACCCCATCAGTGAGAACAAGCAGCCTGCTTGTCCTCGGAGAAAGCGAATGCTACATACCTGTAGAGGGTATTCTCCGAGGACAGCAGGCTGATTGTTCTCACAAACCCGCCCGCCTCCCCTTTGGAGTTGTGGCTTCCTTTGTCTTTGACTTGCTACTTGCGGGACTGACGAACACAAGCCAGTTCGGGCGGGAAGACGGCCGCGCATGCGCGGTGCGCATGGGCACGCGAGGGCTAGCAAAGGCCTTTGCTAGTGAAGTTTCCGATTGGAGGGGCTGCCGTGGACGTCACCCCATCAGTGAGAACAATCAGCCTGCTGTCCTCGGAGAATACCCTCTACAGGTATGTAGCATTCGCTACATTGTCTCTATCAATACTCTGTAATCCTTATTATTATGTAAACCGCATTGAAATGCTTTGCGTGGGAAAGCTCGGGGTACAAATGTAATAATACATAAATTAAATAAATCAAGCATGGACTATAAGCTTTCATGAGCATAGGGCAATTTGTTGAAAATTTGGCCCTGTTCGGTGCTTGGCGCTTAGGCCATCCCATAATTAGCGATTATATTTTCTTTTTTCATATGCATTCATCTTAACCTAGACTGGATTATATATTTTTGGACAGGTCTTTGTCAGATTTGGGGTCCCATCCACCATAGGTAACATTACAGTTTAAGATCATGTACCTGTATGGGCCACTGTTTCTTCGCTTAGAGATGAAGTGCAGAACAAATTATAGGTAATTAATAATTTATGGTTGCAAGATGATGAAATCTGTAAAAAAAAACATAGTAGATGACGGCAGAAAAAGACCTGCACGGTCCATCCAGTCTGCCCAACAAGATAAACTCATATGTGCTACTTTTTGTGTTTACCCTACTTTGATTTGTACCTGTCCTCTTCAGGGCACAGACCGTATAAGTCTGCCCAGCACTATCCCCGCCTCCCAACCTCCAGCCCCGCCTCCCACCACTGGCTCTGGCAGAGACCATATAAGTCTGCCCAGTACTATCCCCGCCTCCCAACCACCAGCCCCGCCTCCCACCACTGGCTCTGGCAGAGACCGTATAAATCTGCCCAGCACTAGCCCCGCCTCCCAACCACCAGCCCCGCCTCCCACCACCGGCTCTGTCACCCAATCTCGGTTAAGATGAGGATCCATTCTTTCTGAATAGGATTCCTTTATGTTTATCCCACGCATGTAAAGGCTACCGTACTGTTCTTACTCATTATTTAGATGATAATGTGTACTCTGACTTTCCTTGGGAATTATTTGGGATGTGCTTAAAGCTGTAACTCGGGATTACGTTATTAAAAAACCCAGTCAGTGCTCCATGGCCCATTGGCCCATTATGCCTTGCCCAGATTACTTCTTTGGAATCTCAGCATACAAATTCTCAATCTGTGGTGGTCCTTAGAGAACTCCAGGCCACTAAACTATAGCTTGATAGCCTTTATGTTTATGTTTATTCGATACTTGCTATACCACCTTTAGGCACAAACAATCAGCTAGACGGAAATTGTTAAAGAGAAGTGGGGATTACCCTAGCACCTGAGGATTAGACCACTGTTGAAAAACCTTTGTCTGAAGTATGATTGGCTGTTTTAGTCAAGGAGAATGCCATTAAAGTTCTGTACAGGTGGTACTTGACTCCTGCCCAACTTCACTTTATGTTTCCAACAGTTTCCTTGCTTTGCTGGAGAGGGTGTGGTGAGCAGGACACAATTAGGCATATTTTCAAAGCACTTTGGGAGGCTAAGTTCCATAGGTTTCTATGGAACTTTGGGAGGCTAAGTGCTTTGAAAATGAGCCCCAATGGCTCATATTTGGTGGTCCTGTATCAAAGCTAGAGCGTACTAGAATGCTATGCAGTCTAAACTGCAGTGTTGGGTTGGGTGCCCTATTCAATGGCATCCACAAGTTTTACTTTTTTGGCAAAAATCCCCAAGGACTTTTCTATTTCCAGTCTTTGTTTGTTTGCCAGGCCTTGAATGTAGCTAAACTGAATTTGGCCAGCCACTAGAAACAACACAGTGTCTCTTTTTTGGTTATGTGGTTGACTAAATTATGGTACCTTTGTGACATGGACCGTCTGATTGTGATCAAAAAAACATAATTTACCTAAGTTGGAAAAGATTTGGAAACCTTTCTTAACAAACTGCTCATACTGAATGTACATCGGTTGTTGTTTTGTTCTTGATGTTTTGGATCCTGTGAGTTTGATTGTTTCCTTGTTCTTTAGTTTGGTTTTTTTTTCCTATGGGGGGTTTACTTGTTTGGGGTAGGTCTGTTTCAAAAAAAATGTGTAGAAGTGTTTTATTACCTTATAATTACCTGTAATCCATTTGGGGGGTTGTAATAATCTCCCTATTTCCCATTGTACTCCAGGTATGGAATGGGTTTTTGTTTTGTCTTTCTCAGCTTTGTTATACCGGTTTGTTTCTTGTATGTATTCATAATCTAGATTGCAATAAAGACTTCTAAAAAAAAAAAAAATAGCCTACAACACTTACACAAAAATAACACACCAACAGAAACTATCTTGTCCCAGTACCCATCCTCATCCTGAATCTACATGCCCAAAAGCTGTGATAAAAAATGAGTCTTCAATAATACCTTAAAACGCTTCAGAGACCCTTCCCTTCAAAGATCAGTGGGGAACTGTTTCCACAGAAATGGCTGTAATGAGAAAAACACTGCTTCCTCAATAGACACTCTATGGACAGTAGCTGGAGAAGGAATCACCATTCTATGCAGAGAACCCAAATGCAACGTCCTTGCTGCGACATAGAAAGCAATTACTGAATCCAAATAGGGAGGCAAATTTTCATAAAGCAACCAATGTGCCAAGAACAATATTTTATTCTATAATGAGCCTCAGCTGTTTTTCAATTAACCCTGGCCACTCTGCTCCCCTCCTCCCTACTCATCTACTTATTCACAGGATACAGTTTTCCTATTCATCCACTTTTCAAAGGGCTACCATATTTGTACTAGGTGGCTAGTCCTGTTATGTTTGTCAGCTGAAATGCTACACATGACAAACAACTCCCGTAGCTGATCAAACATCCTCTACATATTGGGCAGTCTGGGCTGTTTCCTATAGGTTGCAGCCAACTGCTGCTATACAGTAGTTAAACTTTTCCAAGTAAGGATCATACTTCTGTAGGGGAACATTTAGCAGATAGCATTTAATATTAGACAGAATGTATAAGATAGTTCTCCGAGGACAAGCAGGCTGCTTGTTCTCACGACTGGGTGACGTCCGCGGCAGCCCCCACCAACCGGAAGAAGCTTCGCGGGACGGTCGGCACGCAGGGCACGCCCACCGCGCATGCGCGGCCGTCTTCCCGCCCGTGCGCGACCGCTCCCGCCAGTTACTTTTTTTCCGCGACTGGAGAGAGTTGTGCAATTGCCTCTCTCTCTGTTCAGCCGCCGGATTTTTCGACCGCGTTTACGCGGATCGTCGCTTTTGGATTCCCGTTCGGTTTCCTCTTTTCTTTTCTTTTGTCTTGTTAAAAAAAAAAAAAAAAAAAAAAAAAAAGGGATTTCGCGCGTGTGGAGCACGCGCTCCCCTTTTCCCTCGCTTCTAGCGGGGACGCCACGTTGCGGCCTAGTGGCCGCTCGGTCGGTTTGTTTTTTCGTGGTGTGATTTTAGCCACCATTGCCGACTTTGACTTCGCCGACGCGATTTTTCCGTCGATGTCCTCGAAGGTCCCGAGTGGATTTAAAAAGTGTGGTCGCTGCGGCCGGCCGATCTCGCAGACCGACACCCACGCTTGGTGCCTCCAGTGCCTCGGGCCGGAGCACAATCTCAAGTCGTGTGCTTTGTGTCTCGGTCTCCGGAAACGGACTCAGGTTGCGAGGCAAGTTCTACGGGACCGTCTTTTTGGAACTTGCGCCGGCCCCTCGACGTCGACCTCGACGGCATCGGTATCGAAGGCCAGTTCTTCGGTACCGGTATCGATGCCCGAGACATCGGCACCGATGGCAGCGACCCTAGGAGAACAGGTCCCGTCGGCCCGCCGGTCCGCCGGTGAGAGTGGGGTTGAGAGGCCGCGTGGGCAGTCGGCCCCGGTCACTCCCTCAGCTCGTGAGCCACGGGACCGAACCCTGTCGGACCCGGTACCTTGAGACCGAGGGGGATCGACCTCCTCCTCCTCCATGCCCTCCGGCGCCGGTGACATGCACCGGAAAAAGGACAAAAAGCGCCGTCACCGGGAGCCCTCGGTGCACCCTGAAGAGGAGTCGACGCCGAAGCGTCATCGCAGAGAGGAGAGATCTCCGTCGGTGGTGGAGGTACCGACGCGTCGGGGTTCCGGCACCTCGGTGCCGTCTCCTGGCCCCCAGCAGCTTCTGGCACCGACACCCTTACCGGCCCCACCGCCTTTCCCGGCAGCGGGCCTGGACGAGTGCCTCAGAGCCATCCTTCCGGGGATCCTGGAAGGGCTGATGCGCCAGCACCCCCGACGCCGATGACTGTGGCGCCGGCGAGCTCTAGCCCGGCGCCGGGGCTGTCGACACCGCCGCCGCTTGCGGTGCCGGTCTCGACCGCCACGCAGGTGGAGTCCCCGTCGACGTCGATGGAGGGAGCTCCGTCCCCGCCGGCGCGGGAGTCCACCGCTCGACGACACCGAGACCTCGGTGCCTCGACGTCGAGCCGGGCCCGGTACAGGACTCAGCTACATGAGCTAATGTCCGATACCGAGGATGAGGACTCGTGGGGGGAAGAGGAGGACCCGAGATATTTCTCCTCAGAGGAGTCTACGGGCCTTCCCTCGGACCCCACGCCGTCACCGGAGAGGAAACTCTCCCCTCCTGAGAGTCTCTCCTTTGCCTCCTTTGTGCGGGATATGTCTATCAGCATTCCCTTCCCCGTGGTCTCTGTGGAAGAGCCGAGGGCCGAGATGCTCGAGGTCCTCGACTATCCATCACCACCTAGAGAGTCCTCCACGGTACCGCTGCACAATGTCCTGAAGGAGACGCTGCTTCGGAACTGGGTGCGACCATTAACTAACCCCACCATTCCCAAGAAAGCAGAGTCCCAGTACAGGATCCACTCTGACCCAGAGCTCATGCGGCCCCAGTTGCCCCATGACTCAGCGGTCGTGGATTCTGCTCTCAAGAGGGCACGGAGTTCGAGGGATACCGCCTCGGCGCCCCCGGGGCGGGAGTCTCGCACTCTGGACTCGTTTGGGAGGAAGGCCTACCAATCCTCCATGCTCGTGACCCGCATCCAATCCTACCTGCTCTATATGAGCATCCACATGCGGACCAATGTGCAACAGCTGGCGGACCTGGTCGATAAGCTCCCGCCGGAGCAGTCCAGGCCATATCAGGAGGTGGTCAGGCAGCTGAAGGCGTGCAGAAAGTTCCTGTCCAGGGGGATTTTTGACACCTGTGACGTGGCATCTCGTGCTGCGGCCCAAGGTATAGTGATGCGCAGGCTCTCATGGCTGCGTGCCTCTGACCTGGACAACCGCACCCAGCAGAGACTGGCTGACGTCCCTTGCCGGGGGGATAACATTTTTGGTGAGAAGGTCGAGCAGATGGTTGACCAACTGCATCAGCGGGAAACCGCTCTCGACAAGCTCTCCCACCGGGCGCCTTCAGCACCCGCCCCCACGGGCGGGCGTTTTTTCCCGGGTCCGGCAGGCTGCACCCTATTCTTTTGCGAAGCGTAGGTACAACCAGCCGGCCCGAAGGCCTCGTCAGGCACAGGGACAGCCCCAGCGCGCTCGTTCCTGTCAACAGCGTGCGCCTAAGCAGCCCCCTGCGCCTCCACAGCAAAAGCCGGGGACGGGCTTTTGACTGGATCCACGGGAACATAGCCGCCCTACAAGTGTCCGTACCGGACGACCTGCCGGTCGGAGGGAGGTTAAAATTCTTTCACCAAAGGTGGCCTCTCATAACCTCCGACCAGTGGGTTCTCCAAATAGTGCGGTGCGGATACGCCCTGAATTTGGCCTCCCTGCCTCCAAATTGTCCTCCGGGAGCTCAGTCTTTCAGCTCCCATCACAAGCAGGTACTTGCAGAGGAACTCTCCGCCCTTCTCAGCGCCAATGCGGTCGAGCCCGTACCACCCGGGCAGGAAGGGCAGGGATTCTATTCCAGGTACTTCCTTGTGGAAAAGAAAACAGGGGGGATGCGTCCCATCCTAGACCTGAGAGGCCTGAACAAATTCCTGGTCAAAGAAAAGTTCAGGATGCTTTCCTTGGGCACCCTTCTGCCAATGATTCAGAAAAACGATTGGCTATGTTCCCTGGATTTAAAGGACGCATACACTCACATCCCGATACTGCCAGCTCACAGACAGTATCTCAGATTCCGCCTGGGCGCACGGCACTTTCAGTATTGTGTGCTGCCCTTTGGGCTCGCCTCTGCCCCACGAGTGTTTACAAAGTGCCTCGTGGTGGTAGCGGCCTACCTGCGCAAGCTGGGAGTGCACGTGTTCCCATATCTCGACGATTGGCTGGTCAAGAACACCTCGGAGGCAGGAGCCCTCCGGTCCATGCAGTGCACTATTCAACTTCTGGAGCTGCTGGGGTTTGTGATAAATTACCCAAAGTCCCATCTCCAGCCAACTCAGTCTCTGGAATTCATAGGAGCGCTGCTGACTTCCCAGACGGCTCAGGCCTACCTTCCCGAAGCGAGGGCCACCAATCTCTTGGCCCTGGCTTCGCAGACCAGAGCGTCTCAGCAGATCACGGCTCGGCAGATGTTGAGACTTCTGGGTCATATGGCCTCCACAGTTCATGTGACTCCCATGGCTCGTCTTCACATGAGATCTGCTCAATGGACCCTAGCTTCCCAGTGGTTCCAAGCCACCGGGAATCTAGAGGATGTCATCCGCCTCTCCACCAGTTGCCGCACTTCACTGCTCTGGTGGACCATACGGACCAATTTGACCCTGGGACGTCCATTCCAAATTCCGCAGCCCACGAAAGTGCTGACAACGGATGCATCTCGCCTGGGGTGGGGAGCCCATGTCGATGGGCTTCACACCCAGGGTATGTGGTCCCTCCAGGAAAAGGATCTGCAGATCAACCTCCTGGAGCTCCGAGCGATCTGGAACGCACTGAAGGCTTTCAGAGATCGGCTGTCCTGCCAAATTATCCAAATTCGGACAGACAATCAGGTTGCAATGTATTACGTCAACAAGCAGGGGGGCACCGGATCTCGCCCCCTGTGTCAGGAAGCCGTCGGGATGTGGCGCTGGGCATGCCGGCACAGCATGCTTCTCCAAGCCACGTACCTGGCAGGCGTAAACAACAGTCTGGCCGACAGACTGAGCAGAGTCATGCAACCGCACGAGTGGTCGCTCCATTCCAGAGTGGTACGCAAGATCTTCCGAGAGTGGGGCACCCCCTCGGTGGATCTTTTCGCCTCTCAGACCAACCACAAGCTGCCTCTGTTCTGTTCCAGACTTCAGACACACGGCAGGCTAGCGTCAGATGCCTTTCTCCTTCATTGGGGGACCGGCCTCCTGTATGCTTATCCTCCCATACCTTTGGTGGGGAAGACCTTACTGAAGCTCAAGCAAGACCGAGGCACCATGATTCTGATAGCGCCCTTTTGGCCCCGTGAGATCTGGTTCCCTCTTCTTCTGGAGTTGTCCTCCGAAGAACCGTGGAGATTGGAGTGTTTTCTGACTCTCATTTCGCAGAACGACGGAGCGTTGCTGCACCCCAACCTTCAGTCTCTGGCTCTCACGGCCTGGATGTTGAGGGCGTAGACTTCGCTGCGTTGGGTCTGTCTGAGGGTGTCTCCCGGGTCTTGCTTGCCTCTAGGAAGGATTCCACTAAAAAGAGTTACTTTTTCAAGTGGAGGAGGTTTGTCGTCTGGTGTGAGAGCAAGGCCCTAGAACCTCGTTCTTGCCCTGCACAGAACCTGCTTGAATACCTTCTGCACTTATCGGAGTCTGGCCTCAAGACCAACTCAGTAAGGAATCACCTTAGTGCGATTAGTGCTTACCATTATCGTGTGGAAGGTAAAGCCATCTCTGGAGAGCCTTTAGTCGTTCGATTCATGAGAGGTTTGCTTTTGTCAAAGCCCCCTATCAAGCCTCCTACTGTGTCATGGGATCTCAACGTCGTCCTCACCCAGCTGATGAAACCTCCTTTTGAGCCACTGAATACCTGCCATCTGAAGTACTTGACCTGGAAGGTCATTTTCTTGGTGGCAGTTACTTCAGCTCGTAGGGTCAGTGAGCTTCAAGCCCTGGTAGCTCATGCTCCATATACCAAATTTCATCACAACAGAGTAGTGCTCCGCACCCACCCAAAGTTCCTGCCGAAGGTGGTGTCGGAGTTCCATCTTAACCAGTCAATTGTCTTGCCAACTTTCTTCCCCAGGCCGCATACCCGCCCTGCTGAACGTCAGTTGCACACATTGGACTGCAAGAGAGCATTGGCCTTCTACTTGGAGCGGACACAGCCCAACAGACAGTCCGCCCAATTGTTTATTTCCTTCGACCCTAACAGGCTAGGGGTCGCTGTCGGGAAACGCACCATCTCTAATTGGCTAGCAGATTGCATTTCCTTCACTTACGCCCAGGCTGGGCTGACTCTTGAGGGTCATGTCACGGCTCATAGTGTCAGAGCCATGGCAGCGTCGGTGGCCCACTTGAAGTCAGCCACTATTGAAGAGATCTGCAAGGCTGCGACGTGGTCATCTGTCCACACATTCACATCTCATTACTGCCTCCAGCAGGATACCCGACGCGACAGTCGGTTCGGGCAGTCGGTGCTGCAGAATCTGTTTGGGGTGTAAATCCAACTCCACCCTCCAGGACCCGAATTTATTCTGGTCAGGCTGCACTCTCAGTTAGTTGTTCTTCGTAGGTCAATTTCTGTTGTACCCTCGCCGTTGCGAGGTTCAATTGACCTGGGTTATTGTTTTGAGTGAGCCTGAGAGCTAGGGATACCCCAGTCGTGAGAACAAGCAGCCTGCTTGTCCTCGGAGAAAGGGTATGATACATACCTGTAGCAGTTGTTCTCCGAGGACAGCAGGCTGATTGTTCTCACCTACCCTCCCTCCTCCCCTTTGGAGTTGTGTTTCATACTTTATTGCTTGTCATTCAACTGGCGGGAGCGGTCGCGCACGGGCGGGAAGACGGCCGCGCATGCGCGGTGGGCGTGCCCTGCGTGCCGACCGTCCCGCGAAGCTTCTTCCGGTTGGTGGGGGCTGCCGCGGACGTCACCCAGTCGTGAGAACAATCAGCCTGCTGTCCTCGGAGAACAACTGCTACAGGTATGTATCATACCCTTTCTCCGAGGACAAGCAGGCTGCTTGTTCTCACATGTGGGTGACGTCCAAGGCAGCCCCAGGTCCGGAAAATCTTCCTAGCAACAAAGCTTGCTAGAGCCTTCGAGCGCGCGGGTGCGGCCATCTTCCCGCGCGAGAGTCCAGCTTCAGTCTTTTTTTTTTCGGCGGTCATAGCAGCTGTTTTCCGGTTGCTCTGTTGCCCCAGAGAAGAAGAGCCTTCACTTCCTTGTCATCAAGCAGATGAATCCATTACGAATGGGTTATGTCCACCTACCAGCAGGGGGAGATAGAGAGCACTGAAAACCATAGTGCCTCTTGGCCAGCTAGCTCCATCTGCCTCTCAGTATTCTCTATCTCCCCAGCAGGGTTGGACGCAGCTTATTCAGCTCCTTCAGAAATCTGCCTGGGGTGGCTCCTGTGCTTTTGCCAGTTGTAGCAGGGGTGTTGTGGCTGGTGGTGCCCATTTTAAAGGCACATAGGTTCGCCCTTTCCCTGCCTTACCCGGCCCCCCTGATGTGGATGCAGGCATATAGGTTTGCCCTATCCCTGCCTTTCCCACACTCTTGTCTGTGGATGTAGGCACATTGGTTCGTCCTTTCCCTGCCTTTCCCACTCTCCTGAACCTCCAGAGTGCCTCTGTAGCTGTTGCCTCTAACTTTCCTCACAGCGTTAAAAAAAAACAAACAAAAAAACGTGACGCACTTTTTAGCGCTGTGATTCTGAGGCTTCCTTCTGTTTGTGCAGCATGACTGGAGCTCTGGGACTCGGTCTGGTGAGGTAAGAGAGTCTTGTAGCTCCTCCGGGGAGGGCCTGCGAAAGGGACGTTTTTGGTGCGAATCTGCCGTTTTGAATTTTCTGCCGTTTTCGGCGATGGCTGCGGAGGTTGTGAAGTGCTGTTCACGTTGTGGCAAGCGCAGATCCGCAGCGGGGCTCTGTAATTCGTGCTCTTCAGACGTCGGGGCCAGCCCGAGCATGGCGAGCGATGTTTCTTCCCGCTCGGTGGAGCTGGCAGCGGGCGCCATCTTGGATGCGCTGTATGGCTCGAACCCCGCAGGTGTGGAGGGGTCTGAGGCCGGAGGGGAGCCTCGGATGGAGGCTACCAGAGGAGCTGCTTACCCCGGATTGGAACCGGGAGGCCAGGGTGAGCCTTTCTCCCCTGAGTTTGTGTTGCTTTTACATAAAGCGTTCATGTTAAAAAGAGCTCTGCCGCAGATGTCTGACTCTGCGTTGATACCTGGTTCCCCTCCGGTGGAGACCGGCCTGGGATTGCCATCAGGCGTTTTTTCCCCAGATAGCTGGCCGCAAGACAAGCGCAGAAGGGTCACTTCCCCTTCAGAAAGTGGCGCACCCCTTTTTCCCCTCCATGGTCGGGCTGTGGGGATTCTGAGGGGTCTGGCAGGCCTTCGTGGTCCGAAGAGCCAGAGGAAGGTGTAGGATTGCCACTGGATCCAGATGATCCCACTGCGGTTAGGATTTTCCACCGCGAGGAGCTGCCAGTGCTTATTTCTGATGCCCTGCAGGCCCTCTCTATTGAAGATCCTGTGGTGGACGAAGCCTCCTCTGGTAATCCGAGGATGACAAGTACTAAGAAGCCTGCTCCTTTCCTTTGCATGACTCCATCCAATAGCTTATTTCGTCTCAATAGGCTGACCCTGAGGGGCCTTTGAAAGTTGCCAGGGCAATGGGGCACTTATACCCTCTTAGTGAGGAGCACCCAGTAGAGGGAGGGGTCGCCCTGAAGGACATGCAGGACCGGCGTCAGGAATCAGCAATGAAGCAGTCCTTTGAGATTTCAGGCCTAGCCTTACGGGCATCTGTGTGCAGTTATTATGCTGCTCGAGCCTGCCTCGCTTGGTTGCAACAGGCAGTGGAACAGCCCGGAGATGGAGCGGAGCCCCTTGCGGAGGTGGCACCTCGGATGGAGTCGGGCGTGTCATTTTTGGCTGATGCCCTCTATGATCTGGTCAGAGCTTCGGCTAAACAGATGGCTGTGGCGGTGGCCACTTGCCGCCTTCTATGGCTACGGCATTGGGCGGCTGACATGGCCTCTAAGCAAAGGTCGGTGAAGTTGCCCTTCCAGGGCCTTCTCCTATTTGGTGAGGAGTTGGAGAAAATTGTCAAGGGCCTGGGGGATGCTAAACACCAGCGCTTACCCAAGGATAGGCCGCGGCATTCTTCCAAGGGTCAGGCGGTTCCCTCCTCTTCCAGACCTCGCTTCCATGAAGCTCGAAGGTACCGCCCGGGGCATTCTGCTGGGTTTACTTCACGTGCCCGCTTTCAGCAGAGGAACTCCTTTCGCTCGGACAAACATTCTGCAGCAGCCGGCTCAAAGCCTGGAGTTCATGGTCGACCCACTCAATGATGGTGCGCCGGCCCACTCCTCGATTCCTGCAGTTGGAGGACGTCTTTCCCTCTTTCTCGAGGAATGGGTCAAGATTAGCTCAGATCAGTGGGTTTTGGACCTTATCAGAGATGGCTACAGATTAGAATTCAATGCCCCGGTGAGAGATGTGTTTGTGGAGTCCCGATGCGGCTCTGCCGTCAAATGGGCGGCGATTGAGGAGACCTTGCAAGGCTTGTTGCACCTTGGCGCAGTGGCCCTGTGCCTTTTGCCGAGTTCGGCTACGGCCGTTACTCTATACTTTGTGGTGCTGCGAAAAGGAGGGTTTTTTCGACCCATACTCGACTTAAAGGAAGTCAACAAGTCACTGAGAGTGCGGCATTTTCGCATGGAAACCCTGTGCTCCGTCATTGCGGCAGTACAGCCAGGAGAGTTTCTCACGTCTCTGGACCTGAAAGAAGCCTACTTGCACATTCCTATTTGGCCCCCGCACCAACGGTTTGCGGTGTTGGGAAAACATTTCCAGTTTCGGGCCTTGCCTGTTGGCCTTGCCACAGCTCCCCGCACCTTTTCCAAGATAGTGGTGGTAGTAGCTGCCTTTCTCAGGCGAGAGGGTATGCCTTTCTCAGGCGAGAGGGTATCCTCGACGACTGGCTCATCAGAGCAGACTCTGCAGAAGAGAGTCATCATGTAACAGTCAGCGTGGTCTCAGTACTTCAATCTCTGGGCTGGGTCGTCAATATACCCAAAAGTCACCTGACCCCCTCTCAATCTCTAGAATATTTGGGGGTCCGGTTCGATACAGCCTCGGGGTTTGTCTTTCTACCCGAGCCAAGGCAGTGCAAGCTTTGAACCAGGTCCGTCTGCTCCTGAGGATGCCTCCCCACGAGCTTGGGACATAGTCCAGCTGTTGGGGTCGATGACGGCCACCTTCAAAGTGGTGCCATGGGCGAGAGCGCACCTGAGACCTCTGCAGTGTTCCCTGCTTCAACGATGGTCTCCACTTTCTCAGGATTACCAGCGCAGACTCACGTGGCTCCCTGTGGCCCGACGCAGTATGGAGTGGGGCTCTCAGACAGCATGCTGCGGCGAGGAATGCTGCTAGCGCTTCCTGATTGGTGCCTGGTGGTAACAGATGCCAGCCTGAAGGACTGGGGAGCGCATTGCCAGGGAAGGCATGCCCAGGGTCTCTGGACATCCGAGAAGTCGGAGTGGTCCATCAATCGCTTGGAGTTAAAAGTGATATTCCAGGTGCTTCTGGCCTTTCAAACGACCCTGGAGGGACTGGCTGTCAGAGTTCTGTCAGACAATACGACAGCGGTGGCCTACATAAAATCGACAAGGCTGCATTCAATGTCAAGCACTGGCCGCAGAGGCCGCTCAGATGTGCCACTGGGCCGAGCTACATCTGCAGTTTCTGTCAGCAGCTCACATTGCAGGTCAGAGCAACGTGCAAGCCGATTATCTAAGCAGGCATCAAATCGACCCAGCGGAGTGGGAACTGGCAGACGAAGTGTTCTTTCAGATCTGTGCCAAATGGGGGACGCCCGCAGCGGATCTTATGGCGTCAAGCGCAAATGCCAAAGTCCCGTGCTTTTACAGCAGACGGAGAGATCCTCGCTCAGCGGGGTTGGATGCCTTGGCTCAACCCTGGCCTCAGGGCCTCCTGTATGTGTTCCCTTCTTGGCCCTTGATAGGGCGAGTACTCCTGCGGATTCGGCTTCATCAAGGAGAGGTGGTACTCATTGCCCCGGATTGGCCCAGGCGGCCATGGTATGCGGACCTCCGACAGATGCTGGTGGAGGCTCCCCTTCCTTTGCCTCTGGTACCGAACCTGTTGTCACAGGGGCTGGTAACCATGGAGGACGCCTGCCGCTTTGGTCTTACGGCATGGCTATTGAGAGGGCGCAGTTGAGAGACAAGGGCTATTCCAACAAGGTCATCTCCACTCTCCTTCAGGCCTGCAAGCGTTCCACTTCCGTTGCCTATGCTCGGATTTGGCGCCAGTTTGAGGCTTGGTGTGCTGCTAAAGCGATTACACCCATGCGGGCCTCTGTCACGCGATACTTGACTTTTTGAAGGATGGTTTACAAAAAGGCTTGGCCTATAATTCCCTGCGTGTTCAAGTGGCAGCCTTAGCATGTTTTGGGGGGAAGGTCGCTGGCCTCTCCCTGGCTGCGCATCCGGACATTGCACGGTTTCTTAGAGGGGTGCTTCGGCTCCGGCCTCCCGTGCGGGCCCCTTGTCCGGCTTGGAACCTGGGGCTAGTATTAAAGGCTCTTCAGTGTTTGCCCTTCGAGCCGCTTAGGCGAGCTTCGGAGAAGGATGTGACCCTAAAGACGGTCTTTTTGGTGGCCATTACATCGACGAGACGGGTGTCTGAGCTCCAGGCGCTGTCCTGTCGAGACCCATTTCTGCAATTCTCAGAGTCTGGAGTTATGGTACATACTGTGCCTTCCTTCCTGCCTAAGGTGGTTTCAGTGTTTCACCTAAACCAACCTATTTTCCTGCCCTCCTTTTCTAAAGAGGAGTTTCCAGAAGCTTTTGGGCAGTTGCACCTACTAGATGTGCGAAGGGCTCTGTTGCAATATCTGCGCATGTCAAATGCTTTCAGGACCTCTGATCACCTTTTTGTTTTGTTGTCAGGCCCTCGCAGAGGGTCTCCAGCGTCTAAAGCTACTCTGGCTCGTTGGCTCAAAGAAGCTATTTTTTCAGCATATCTGCTGTCTGGCCGGCCTCCGCCTGAAGCCTGAGGCACATTCCACAAGTGCGATTTCCTCTTCTTGAGCTGAAACTGGGGCACTCTCTCTTCAAGAGATATGCAGTGCCGCAACATGGGCGTCTAAGCTCTTATTTGCCCGACATTACTGGCTGGATGTGGCTGCCAGGAGTGATGCGCATTTTGGAGCACAAGTGCTTGCGCATGGTGTGGCCTGTTCCCACCTTATCTAGGGATTGCTTTGCTACATCCCATTCGTAATAGATTCATCTGCTTGATGACAAGGAAGGGAAAATTAGGTTTTTACGTTGGTAATTTTCTTTCCTTTAGTCATAGCATGAGCCCGCCCTGATTGATTGATTGATTGATTGATTAATGCTGTTTTGGTTTTAGTTTTTCCTGTAGATATGTTCCCTCATTGGGAGAAGTTGGAAAACAGTCTTCAGGATTTCTGTTCTGTTACAGGAGGTTGAGTTCGTCCCTCCTTTGAATTATTGCTCCTGTTCTGGGGCGTTCGTTCGCTGTGAGGAAAGTTCATGTTATGCTACTTTGCGGTGTAACACTGCTTTGGAAGCTTCAAATACTGAGAGGCAGATGGAGCTAGCTGGCCAAGAGGCACTATGGTTTTCAGTGCTCTATCTCACCCTGCTGGTAGGTGGACACAACCCATTCGTAATGGATTCATCTGCTATGACTAAAGGAAAGAAAATTACCAAGGCAAAAACCTAATTTTCCCTTTGCCGGCTTTTTTTCACTGAGTTTCGTTTTCGTTCGTGTCATCTTGCGTTTGAACTGTTTTTCCTTACAAAAAAAAACTTTCCTTTATTTCTTAGTTTGTCACTGTAAGTTTCCTTTCGTTTGCGTGTGCGGCCTTTTTGGTCACCCGTACGGGTTTTCTCCTTTTTTGTGCCCTTCTTTTGGCACCATTGCGAGTTTTGATTTCGCCACCGCTATTTTTCCGTCGATGACATCGAGGATCGCCAGCGGCTTCAAGAAGTGTACTCGGTGCAACCGGGCAATCTCGGGCACTGACCCACACGCATGGTGTATTCAGTGCCTTGGGGCCGAGCATCGTCCCGACACGTGTAAGTTGTGTCTTAGCCTTAAAAAGCGGACACATGCATCGAGACAAGCTCAATGGGAATGTCTGTTTGGAGCTTTGCTCGGTACTTCGACGTCGACAGCGGTACCGAGGTTGTCGGTGGTGTCGATGTTGGCACCAGAGAGTGCATCAACGTCAGGAGTGCAGGTAATGGCTGTCCAGAGACCATCACAGGCTGGCAGCAGTGAGCCATCGAGTGGGTCTCTACCTGCCTCGAGGGCTCCTGTGGTGCAGGCCCATTGGGACCGTCCTCTTTTGGACCCGACCCCGAGGAGACATGTGGATTCTACGTCCTCCTCGTCGATACCGAGAGGTACCGGTGACGTGCCTCGAGTGAAGGCGAAGAAGCACCGTCATCGGTCTCCTTCTCATCACGGTACAGAGAGCTACGAGGCGTTGAGGGATTTGGCACCCGTGAAGCATCGATGCCGGGAGGACCGCTCACCCTCCATACAAGAGGTGTCGATGCGCTGGTCTCCGGTCAGTCCGGTACCACCTCCTCGTCCTCGGCAGATTCTGGCTTCGACTCCTGCACCGACCCCACAGCCTTTCTCGACAGTCACTCTTGACTAGCATATTCGAGCCATTCTTCCAGGGATTCTGGAAGGGCTGCTGCGACCGTCTGTTTCGGTACCGGGGGTGCTTGCACCAATGGTACCGTTGATAGATGCGGCGGCTGGCTCCCCGCCTGTGGTGAGGTCTCCGACGTTGGTGCCGCTTGTGGCATCAGCCTCGGCTGCCACCCAAGTTGACTCCCCATCGACATCGCTGGAGGGAGCTTCATCGCCGCCGGCACGGGAGTCGACTTCTCGACATCGCCATCGAGGACATGGTTCCTCGGCGTCGAGATGGGCCCGGTTTCAGACTGCACTTAGAGAGCTCGTGTCTGACACCGAGGGAGAGGCCTCATGGGAAGCAGAGGAGGACCCAAGATATTTCTCTTCTGAGGAGTCTTCTGATCTTCCCTCTGACCCTACTCCTTCGCCAGAGAGAAAGCTTTCTCCCCTGGAGAGTCTGTCTTTCTCTTCCTTTGTGCGGGAAATGTCTTCGGCCATTCCCTTCCCTGTGGTATCTGAGGATGAGCCCAGGGCCGAGATGTTCGAGGTCCTGGACTATCCTTCACCACCTAAGGAGTCTTCCACTGTTCCTCTGCATAATGTCCTCAAGCAGTCATTGCTCAGGAACTGGATGAAACCATTATCTAATCCCACCATCCCTAAGAAAGCGGAGTCCCAGTATTGGTTACCTCACGACTCTGCGGTTGTGAATTCCGCTCTCAAGAGAGCCAAGAGTTCTACAAACTATGCCTCGGCGCCCCCGGAGTGGGAATCTCGAACTCTGGATTCTTTTGGGAGGAAGGCCTATCACTCCTCTATGCTCGTGTCCAAGATTCAGTCGTACCAGCTCTACACGAGCATCCACTTATGGAATAATGTGAAGCAACTGGCGGACTTGGTCGATCAGCTCCCTTCGGAGCAGGCCAAGCCTTTTCAGGAGGTGGTCAGGCAGCTGAAGGCGTGTCGTAAATTCCTGTCCAGGGGTGCTTATGTCTCTTTTGATGTGGCATCCAGGGCCACTGCTCAGGGTATAGTGATGCACAGACTCTCATGGCTGCGTGCAATCGAGTCCAGCAGCAGCTTGCGGATGTTCCTTGCTGGGGGGGGGGGGGGGTAATATTTTTGGTGAGAAGGCCGAGCAGGTGGTAGAGCTGAACAGGGACTGAGGGTCAGAGGGGAAAGGAATATACATGGGCAGCAAGGCATGAAACTGGGCTAGGACTCACAGACAGACAATACTACACAAAGCAGGAAAATGGACAAGCTAAAGGACAGGAACTGAAAGCTGCCACGCAGCCACTGAAATGGGGTACAAATACTGACAGACAAGATACAGGACTGAAAGCTGCAGAACAGCCACTAAAACAGGGTACAAATACTGACAGACAAGAGAAGATTGAAAGCTGCAGAGCAGCCACTTAAACAGGGTACAAATACTGACAGCCAAGAGACAGGACTTAAAGCTGCAGAGCAGCCACTAAGCAAGAGACACAGACAAACAGAAACTAGACAAGGAATACAGACCAGAAACAAGACTAGGGAAGTAAGCAAATAAACCTAAGCTAAACTACACACAGATAACTAGAAACAGACAAGGAACTAAACAAGAAACCAGACTAGGCAGAAGTGCAACAAAGCACCAACAAACCAGGGACCTTAGATGATTCAAAGGCAAACTCAGAAGGTTCCAGGTGGTAATAAACCCATCAGCAGCTGAAACTCAGCTGCAAGAATCATGAGGCAGCTACGGGTGAGGATAGCTGCCAAACTTCAACCCAAGTCTGGAGGGCTGGAATATCCAGACCGGACCAGAAAGAAAGTCTGGAAAGCCTATGGCAGCCACCGGTTCTGGCCACCAGAGGGCAAGAGGAACACAATCCAAGACACAGGCAGAAAGCATACTGAAGCACAGAGAGGCTTAACACACACAGGTGCAGTATAGTGGAGTAATCAGAGCCATGCTGGAAGCAGCCAGCACACAGAGACAGAACTAACTCAGGAAGAACAGACAGAAGAAGCCAGCTCAGAAGCTGACCGCCGGAAATAAGGTGAGTCTGAGAGGGGTCACGACCACAATCGTGACAGCTCCTTATACTTATCATAAGCGTAGGTACAATCCACATTCCCGACAGCCTGCTTAGGCTCAACCCCAGCGCGCTCGTTCACGTCAACAGCGTGCGCCTCGACAGGCCCCTGCAGCTCCCCAGCAAAAGCAAGGGACGGGCTTTTGACTGGCTCCAGGCGAGCATAGCCGCAATAAAAGTGTCCATGCTGGACGATCTACCGGTTGGGGGGAGGTTAGCATTTTTCGCCAAAGGTGGCCTCTTATAACCTCCGAGCGGTGGACTCTCCAAATAGTACGATTAGGATACTCCCTCAATTTGATCTCCAAACCTCCAAATTGCCCACCAGGAGCTCAGTCCTTCAGCTTCCAGCACAGGCAGGTACTTGCAGAGGAACTCTCCGCTCTTCTCAGCGCCAATGCGGTCGAACCCGTGCCACCGGGGCAAGAAGGGCTGGGATTCTATTCCAGGTACTTCCTTATGGAAAAGAAAACGGGGGATGCATCCCATCCTAGACCTAAGGGCCCTGAACAAATATCTGATCCGAGAAAAGTTCAGGATGCTTTCCCTGGGCACCCTTCTTCCCATGATTCAGAAAAACGACTGGCTATGCTCTCTGGACTTAAAGGATGCTTATACATACATCCCAATTCTGTCTGGGAACATAGCACTTTCAGTATTGTGTGCTGCCCTTTGGGCTTGCCTCTGCTCCCCGGATGTTTACCAAATGCCTGGCGGTCGTTGCAGCGTCGCTACGCAGGCTGGGGGTGCATGTGTTCCCTTATCTCGATGATTGGCTGGTGAAGAACACCTCAGAGGCAGGAGCTCTACAGCCTATGCAGATGACTATTCAACTCCTGGAGCTACTGGGGTTTGTCATAAATTACCCAAAGTCCCATCTTCTTCCAGTTCAGAAACTAGAATTCATAGGAGCTCTGCTGGACTCGCAGATGGCTCATGCCTATCTCCCTGAAGCGAGGGCAGACAATCTTCTGTCGCTGGTTTCCTTGGCCAGAGCGTCTCAGCAGATCACAGCTCGGCAGATGTTGAGGCTCTTGGGCCATATGGCCTCCACAGTTCGTGTGACTCCCATGCCCGTCTTCACATGAGATCAGCTCAGTGGACCCTAGCTTCCCAGTGGTATCAAGCTGCTGGGGATCTAGAGGATGCAATCCAGTTGTCCACCGCTTTTCACGATTCCCTACTATGGTGGACAATTCGATCCTTGGGACGTCCCTTTCAAATTCCTCAGCCTCAAAAAGTTCTGACAATGGATGCATCTCTCCTGGGGTGGGGAGCCCATGTAGATGGGCTTCACACTTAGGGTCGTTGGTCCCTCCAAAAAACAGGTCTTCAGATCAATCTCCTGGAGTTGCGAGCGATCTGGAATGCTCTAAAGGCTTTCAGAGATCAGCTGTCCTATCAAATTATTCAATCAGGTTGCCATGTACTATGTCAACAAGCAGAGGGGGCACCGGATCTCTCCCCCTGTGTCAGGAAGCCGTCCAGAGTGTTTTTCAACCCTCATCACTCAGAGCGAGGGGACGCTACTGCATCCCAGCCTCCAGTCTCTGGCTCTCATGGCCTGGATGTTGAGAGCGTAGATTTCGCTTCCTTGGGTCTTTCTGAGGGTGTCTCCTGAGTCTTGCTTGCTTCCAGGAAAGATTCCACAAAGAGGTGTTACTCTTTTAAATGGAGGAGGTTTGCTGTCTGGTGTGGTAGCAAGGCCCAAGATCCTCATTCTTGTCCTACACAGACCCTATTTGAATACCTTCTGCACTTATCAGAGTCTGGTCTTAAGACTAACTCCGTAAGAGTTCATCTTAGTGCTATTAGTGCTTATCATTATCGTGTGGAAGGTAAGCCTATCTCTGAACAGCCTTTAGTTGTTCGCTTCATGAGAGGTTTGCTTTTGTCAAAGCCCCCTGTCAAACCTCATACGGTGTCATGGGATCTCAACGTTGTTCTCACCCAGCTGATGAAGCCTCCTTTTGAGCCACTGAATTCCTGCCATCTGAAGTACTTGCCTTGGAATGTCATTTTCTTGGTGGCGGTTACTTCAGCTCATAGAGTCAGTGAGCTTCAAGCCTTGGTAGCTCATGCTCCTTATACTAAATTTTATCATAACAGAGTAGTCCTCCGCACTCACCCTAAGTTCTTGCCAAAGGTAGTGTTGGAGTTCCATCTGAACCAGTCAGTTGTCTTGCCAACATTTTTCCCCGTCCTTATACCCGCCCTGCTGAACATGAGTTGCATACATTGGACTGCAAGAGAGCATTGGCCTTCTATGTGGAGCGGACAAGCCCTTTCAGACAGTCCGCCCAAATGTTTGTTTCTTTTGATCCCAAAAGAAGGGGAGTTGCTTTCGGGAAACGCACCATTTCCAGTTGGCTAGCAGATTGCATTTCCTTCACTTACGCCCAAGCTGGGGCTGACTCTTGAGGGTCATAGTGTTAGAGCCCACTTGAAGTCAGCCACTATTGAAGAGATTTGTAAGGCTGCGACGTTGTCATCAGTCCACACATTCACATCTCATTACTGCCTTCAGCAGGATAGCCGACGCGACAGTCGGTTTGGGCAGTCGGTGCTGCAGAATCTGTTCGGGGTTTAGAATCCAACTCCACCCCCCTAGGCCCATTTTCGTTCTGTTCCAGGCTGCACTCTCAGTTAGATGTTTTTTCGTAGGTCAATCTCAGTTACGTCCTCACCGTTGTGAGGTCCAATTGACCACTGTTTATTGTTTTGAGTGAGCCTGGGGGCTAGGGATATCCCACATGTGAGAACAAGCAGCCTGCTTGTCCTCGGAGAAAGCGAAGTTACTTACCTGTAGCAGGTATTCTCCGAGGACAGCAGGCTGATAGTTCTCACCAACCCGCCTGCCTCCCCTTTGGAGTTGTTCCTTTTCTTTGGTTTTGCTTTATAAGTTGACTGAAGCGGGACTCTTGCTCGACAAGTGGGAAGATGGCCGCGCACCTGCACGCTCGAAGGCTCTAGCAAGCTTTCTTGCTAGGAAGATTTTCCGGACTTGGGGCTGCCGTGGATGTCACCCACATGTGAGAACAATCAGCCTGCTGTCCTCGGAGAATACCTGCTACGGGTAAGTAACTGCGCTTTATCTCGTGAATTAGATTTAAATACTAGGGGGAGCTACTCTTGCAAACAAACAACCCCCCCCCCAAATATGACCAATATTTCTCTTTTGCCCACAAGCCCACCAACATAACACATCTCTGCACCAAAACCATCTTTTAATTCTGGGTGGAGTGAGATAAGTTCTATATAACATCTTATAAGTTATTCTTCTAGAGATTTATAGAGGAATTAACCCAAGGAATGGATAGATACATTTTTTGCCATTTCCCCTCCTACAAACTGGCAGCCATATCTATTTCCCTTACTTATATGTGAGTTGGCTTGGTCTTCATGGGCTGCACTAAGGCCTGAGCTACTGTGAATAAAGAATCCCTTTCTATGCTTCTGTTCTGAAATACATTTCTTCAATGCTCTTCTTTTAACACTGTAATCCCTAATCTTTTCTGATGTTATGTCCAACTTGTAGGGAATGTAGCAAATCATTGTTGGGAAGGTCACATAGTTTTTCAATTCTTTGAAACACAACATTTGCCCACCTCATATAAATTGTCATATGCAGAATACCCTTTTATTTTGCTAATTCTTGTATGCTGCACATACAGGGGAAATCTGTTCTAAACTGAAGAAGCATAAAACCATAAAATTGCTTAACATCTAGCAATTTACCTCTGATTCTTTCCCAAATGTTCAAAGTCATCCTAGTGGTTATCTCCTACCTGCTTTTATTCTATGGAAACCCAATTTTTCTCCATTCACATCCACCTCCAATCTCATACAGTTCTCGATTGTGCCACTTTGTAATATAATTCCAAATTGGGAACCCCCCCCCCCCCCAACACTTCCCTCTCTTTAGGTTGGTATAAAATATTCCTTGCCATCCTCGTGGCTTCCTTTTCCAAAAGAAACCCATTTCTTTCTTTGCAAGACCCTAACAGTGTTTTTGTGTACTTCAGCTGGCAGAGACAAGAGACATCCAAAGCACCCTGGTATCATCCTTAATTTTCAAAATCTGAGAATTAAGTTTCTTCGTTCTCAACCTGTTTGCTAGGAGTCTGGCCACTCTATACACTTGTTCTAAAAAGTGCTGGCTTAAATATAGCCAACTGATGTGCAGTCTTGTGTAGCAATTAATGCCTGCATTTTCCCCCTTGTAGCCACCAATTTACAATAAATTCTACTATAAAGTGTAAGTTTATGTTACTGTTGCAAGGCCTTCATATTCTTCCTGAGTTCTCCTCTTTGTGAGCCTGGTCCTTTTGTAAGCACCCTTTGAGATCAAAGCCCCCCATCAATATAGGCTCCCATCCCCTGCCACACTATTGCCACATTCAACATCCCATTATCATTAAACTTAAAATATCTTTTAAATCTTTTCACAAATGTCAGCATCTTCTAGGAACATAGTAACATAGTAGATGACGGCAGAAAAAAGACCTGCACGGTCCATCCAGTCTGCCCGACAACTCATGTGCGCTACTTTTTGTGTATACCCTACTTTGATTTGTACCTATGCTCTTCAGGGCACAGACCGTATAAGTCTGCCCATCACTATCCCCGCCACCCAACCACCAGCCCCGCCTCCCAGCCACCGGCTCTGGCACAGACCGTATAAGTCTGCCCAGCACTATCCCTGCCTCCCACCACTGGCTCAGGCAGAGACCGTATAAGTCTGCCCAGCACTATCCCCGCCTCCCACCACCGGCTCTGGCACAGACCGTATAAGTCTGCCCAGCACTATCCCCGCCTCCCACCACCGGCTCTGGCACAGACCGTATAAGTCTGCCCAGCACTATCCCTGCCTCCCAACCTCCAGTCCTGCCTCCCACCACTGGCTCTGGCACAGACCGTATAAGTCTGCCCAGCACTATCCCTGCCTCCCACCACTGGCTCTGGCACAGACCGTATAAGTCTGCCCAGCACTATCCCCGCCTCCCAACCTCCAGCCCCGCCTCCCACTACCGGCTCTGCTATCGAATCTCGGTTAAGCTCCTGAGGATCCATTCCTTCTGAACAGGATTCCTTTATGTTTATCCCACGCATGTTTGATAGTAGGCTATCATTGAGCCTACAAACTTGGAGTGCTTTCCCCCTGGCATCCAAGCCAACATATTCCAAACTAGTGTATGATAGACCAAATTATTGGTTTGATCTCTGCTTCCCCAACCCTCTGTATTAATGTCTGATGTACAAGGACCAAATTGATCTGTGAGTAAGTATCAGGCATCTGAGAGAAAAAAAAGTATAATCTCGTCTTCCTCCCTTTTTTTAATGCCATGCGTCCACCATGAGAAGTACTCTCATCAAAATTTCCAGCCTCTTTCAATTCCTTTTTAGCCCCAGGTTCATAGGATTTATTGATTTATTGTTAAGTTAAAATCTCCACCCATTACTTTCCAGCCCTCATAGTGGTAGCTTAGAATCTCCCTCAGCTTATTGTAGAACTGCCCCTAATTATTATTAGGAACATACACTCCCACCAAGATCAATTAGACCCCCTCAGTCTACATCCACTGTAACACACCTCCCTGGACATCCCTTTCCACATCCTTAGCCATTAATATACCCTTTCCAGCTTTCCTAGGATTGACATAATTAGCAACGAGTATCCTATGTGGAAACAGTCTACTGTTTAACAATTACTCATCTGACCTTCTTAAAATGGGTTTCTTGAATAAAAGGCACATCTGCTCTCATTCTTCTTGCTTCTTTAAATTATAATTGATGTTTATTCCTCAAATTAAGACCTCACACATTAAGAATTACAAATTTGACCTCTGCAATCATTGTACTGTATTGATCTGTGCTGCTTATTAAAGGATCTGTTCTGGTTTTGAAGGCTCCTGGTGCTTTTTTTGCTTTGGATTGTTTGGTGCTTTTATCCCTTTCTGTTTTACTTGGCTCTGCAATCATTCGGCCATCTACGCCCAGACCCCAAGCACAAACTCTGTCCATATACCTTACCTGTACATCCACAATCCCTCCCAGTCTCCCCTGTTGTTACCACCTTCCATAGTGTTAATCTGTTTATGAGCCCTTGAGTCCAGGCCGAGACCTAGGAAGGATCTTGGCCAATACCTAGGGTAGACCAAACAGGTGCTACGCACAATCCCAGCCACCAAGCCCCGCACACACAGGACAAGGAACTAGCACCACCAGGAAAAGGGAGATAGACCACTCAGGCAGGCCTCACAGTCGAACGGGAACCCACTCATACAGAGTCCAAGCGTGCAGGCCTCACGGCCGAACAGGAACCAGGTCATACACTGGGAAGGAAGAAAGAGCAACAAGGGGTCCCCAAGGCACTGGAGCACAAGCAATGCACACAGCGCAGGAAGCTAGAGACACCAGGGAAAGGGCAACAGCCAGAAGCTACTTGTGTATACAAGGCTGTGCCACACGGCAGTCAAGGCTAAAGGAAGCCACTCAAAGAAATGCTTTAGGCTGTTCCATACAGCATTGAACAGTAAGGAGAAGCCACCTATAGGAATAGACAAGGCTGTGCCACACAGCGCACAAGGGTAAAGGGAATCCACACACAAGAATGCACAAGTCTGGCCGCAAAGCACACAAGGATAAAGGGAATCTGCTTATAGGAATACACAAGGCTGTGCCACACAGCGCAGAAGGGTTGCAAATAGAGAAAGTTGCCTTAACATACACAGATCAGACAAGGAGCAATGCTTACCAAAATCAGAAAACAAAGTGTAAAAACAGTCTAAAGGGAAGGCTGCTCCTAGGACACCAAACAGCATGGAAGTAGGGCAAACACGGCAGACAAATGTAAGGCAAATAAAGGAAAACTTAACGAACAGGAGCAAATACAAGGATAGGGAGGCTGCTGACAGAGGCAGGACTACAGAAGGCAAATACTAAATTCAGCACATAAAGGGTTACACTGAGGAAAGGGAAACTAAACAAACGAACTGGAATGATAGAAGGGACAAGTTTACCACCGACCACACTACAGCAGCAAGCAGGGAAGAGGCTCAGGTGCAGGGGAGTGAAATAATGAAGCTCATGCTGGGAACACCCAGCAAATACAGAAGCTACAAGTTACGAGGTGAGTAGACAGTCCAGCAAACACATAGTGTGCAACAGCATAGATTGAGAGAAAGGGGAACAGGCTTCAGATGACAGGAATCAAACGCTAAAGCATGGCCTGTAGAGCAGGCTTCTGACGTCTGCTGCTTCAGACGTCAGCTCAACCCCTGACAGGTCAATCAGAAGCAAGTCCCAAACGTTCCCCTGGTGGTCAACAGGAAAGAAAAGACATCTATAGTCAGCTACTAGCGATCAACACTTCCCTCAACTTCTAGCTCCATCTCAACCTGCTCCCTTTCTCCCTTCTGTGTACATCTCCCACCTCCAACAACCAGCATTAATCCCAACAACACATCAAAGCCTCCCCATCCCATCTGTGGGGCATATACAGATTATACCCTTTTTGGGTGTAATTGGGAACGTGACTTTCGGTATGAATTATGGAAAAATATGAAACAACAGCACTTTGGTATTAGGAAGTGTACTGTTTGGAAAGTAACTATGTTCTCTTTATAGATTCAAATCCTCATGCCCAAATATACTAACAAATACTGACACAGCATCCCAAGGTATTATAAAAATAGATTGCTTATTTATTTACATAGCAAGAACAAAATGAAAAGGCAATAATAATGACAAAGATGGTCTTATCATGGAAATACCTCAGAACAAACGCACATAAATCCCTAAGTTAGGCTCCTAGTACAGCCAACTATCCTAAACCCATAGCAGTGACACAGCAATTACATGACAATTATACAACCTAGATTTAGATGGCACCATATATCTATCAGGTGGCAGAATGTTCCTCAGTCATATCTGGCAGAGCAGGGCTGCACCTCAGATCAGATGTAAAGCATACAGCCATTTGCCTCAGATTATGAGCCTCTTTTGTACAGGAATTGCAGGCTGCAGCTTGGTTGTTGATGTGCATTCTGATTGATGCTCAACAACTTTGTCTGTCTCAGATGTGACTTGGAGAGGCACAATTTTGTCCCATTTGCGTCACGCTGAAGGGGCACCTCGACCATGAAATCATTGTTCCAGAAAACAATATGTATTCCTTGGGTGAAAAGGAGCCTCAAAGTCTGGAACAATAAGTTTGTTAATTCCCAATGTTGTGAACAGTAGGAGACAGGAAAAGTAGAGAATTGTAGAGCAGTTCTGAGAGTATAAAACAAGATCCCACACAGATGAAAATCCAGGAAAACACCTTTATTGACACAAGCAAAGATCCGACACAGGGCTATGTTTTGGCGGGACAACACCGCTTGCCTCAGGGGTCAGAAAGACATTGTAACAAAATATATATATATATATATATATATTGTATATCAACATAAAAATGTAATAATGTTTTGACGTGTTAAGATATATAATATAATATATATATATAGATATACAGTGGGGGAAATAAGTATTTGATCCCTTGCTGATTTTGTAAGTTTGCCCACTGACAAAGACATGAGCAGCCCATAATTGAAGGGTAGGTTATTGGTAACAGTGAGAGATAGCACATCACAAATTAAATCCGGAAAATCACATTGTGGAAAGTATATGAATTTATTTGCATTCTGCAGAGGGAAATAAGTATTTAATCCCTCTGGCAAACAAGACCTAATACTTGGTGGCAAAACCCTTGTTGGCAAGCACAGCGGTCAGACGTCTTCTGTAGTTGATGATGAGGTTTGCACACATGTCAGGAGGAATTTTGGTCCACTCCTCTTTGCAGATCATCTCTAAATCATTAAGAGTTCTGGGCTGTCGCTTGGCAACTCGCAGCTTCAGCTCCCTCCATAAGTTTTCAATGGGATTAAGGTCTGGTGACTGGCTAGGCCACTCCATGACCCTAATGTGCTTCTTCCTGAGCCACTCCTTTGTTGCCTTGGCTGTATGTTTTGGGTCATTGTCGTGCTGGAAGACCCAGCCACGACCCATTTTAAAGGCCCTGGCGGAGGGAAGGAGGTTGTCACTCAGAATTGTACGGTACATGGCCCCATCCATTCTCCCATTGATGCGGTGAAGTAGTCCTGTGCCCTTAGCAGAGAAACACCCCCAAAACATAACATTTCCACCTCCATGCTTGACAGTGGGGACGGTGTTCTTTGGGTCATAGGCAGCATTTCTCTTCCTCCAAACACGGCGAGTTGAGTTCATGCCAAAGAGCTCAATTTTTGTCTCATCTGACCACAGCACCTTCTCCCAATCACTCTCGGCATCATCCAGGTGTTCACTGGCAAACTTCAGACGGGCCGTCACATGTGCCTTCCGGAGCAGGGGGACCTTGCGGGCACTGCAGGATTGCAATCCGTTATGTCGTAATGTGTTACCAATGGTTTTCGTGGTGACAGTGGTCCCAGCTGCCTTGAGATCATTGACAAGTTCCCCCCTTGTAGTTGTAGGCTGATTTCTAACCTTCCTCATGATCAAGGATACCCCACGAGGTGAGATTTTGCGTGGAGCCCCAGATCTTTGTCGATTGACAGTCATTTTGTACTTCTTCCATTTTCTTACTATGGCACCAACAGTTGTCTCCTTCTCGCCCAGCGTCTTACTGATGGTTTTGTAGCCCATTCCAGCCTTGTGCAGGTGTATGATCTTGTCCCTGACATCCTTAGACAGCTCCTTGCTCTTGGCCATTTTGTAGAGGTTAGAGTCTGACTGATTCACTGAGTCTGTGGACAGGTGTCTTTCATACAGGTGACCATTGCCGACAGCTGTCTGTCATGCAGGTAACGAGTTGATTTGGAGCATCTACCTGGTCTGTAGGGGCCAGATCTCTTACTGGTTGGTGGGGGATCAAATACTTATTTCCCTCTGCAGAATGCAAATAAATTCATATACTTTCCACAATGTGATTTTCCGGATTAAATTTGTGATGTGCTATCTCTCACTGTTACCAATAACCTACCCTTCAATTATGGGCTGCTCATGTCTTTGTCAGTGGGCAAACTTACAAAATCAGCAAGGGATCAAATACTTATTTCCCCCACTGTATATATGTGTGTGTGTGAGTGTGTATGTGTATATATCATTGAAATTAAAATAACAATGGACTGCAAATAAAACATAGATACGCAATGTATGTGTTGAATTTCCTTATACAGCCAACATATAAGTTAATTATATATATTAAAAAATATGCATATGGATTACTCCAAACAAAGTTTGTCATCCACAGAAATACAAATAATGGAAAAATGAACTGCAAATGAATATGCGATGTACATCTTAAAGCCATTATTTTAACCAACATATGGGCTAACTGTGTGTACAAAAGAGATAAACATACATATAATGTACTACCACAAAAACCTGCGTGCAAAATATACAGAACAAAATTATTAAACCATATACTGTGGATACACTATTAAATAAAATTATATGCGAAATGGCTAATCTAGAACTAGACATACACTATAAGACAATATACCATAAGTTAAGCTAAAGAGTCATGCAAAAAAAAAAATGTTAAAAGATACAGTTTGCATTATAGCTGTTTGAGCCCACTGAAAGTGTATGTGTTTAAAATACATAACTGACGTGGTTGGTGGAAAAAAATAGTGCAGATATATCCTGGTTCAATATCATATATGTGCTGCTATAAAACAAGAAAACATATAAAAATGTCTTGATGCAAAAAAAGAAATATATATATATATACTAGTAAAAAAGGCCCGTTTCTGACACAAATGAAAAAGGCGCTAGTAAGGGTTTCCTCGAATTGTGTATGTTTGAGAGAGAGAGAGAGAGAGAGAGTGTGTGTGTGTGTGTGTGTGTGAGTGACTGTGTGAGAGAGAGAGAGTGAATGTGTGTGTGTGAAAGAGCGAGAGTGAGTGCGAGTGTGTCTGTGAGAGAGAGTGTGTGTGAGAATGAGAGTGTGTGCGAGTGCGTGAGCCACAGTGAGTGTGTGAGAGTGTGTTTCACACAGATACAGTGTGTGTGAGAGAGAGTGTTTGTGTGAGACGGATAGAGTGTGAGAGAGTATGTGTGCGATACACAGACTCGTGGTCGCAGGACCCCTCCCTATCTGTTTCCCCTCCCCCCTCTCCTCTCAACTTGTGCAGTTCCTTCAGGGATATACAACATAATTTAGCAAAGAAGAGTGTCTAGATGACCATTAAAAAAATTATTAATTAATGTAATCTTGTTTTAGATAGCGAAATAGGCAGCTTGGAGCAATCTTCTTTACAAATCTGCTCTTTTGTTTGCTTGACTGTGAGCACTAACTGCTGCAGGCACTAAGTAGGTTCAGCGAGCAGAACTAAGCATCCTAAGAAGAGACATGGGAAGGGAGAGAGGAAGGAAAAGACAGATGGGAAGAGACACTAAGGGGAAATGGGGGTAAATACAGGGAAGGACACCAGCTGCAGGATTAGCTGATTAACGGTGAGATACAATCTGGCAGGTTTTGAAGCAAAAAAAACGGCAGATAGGTGGCTCAGTTGCTTTCTTCGGCAGAGCTGACTGAAGAGAAGGCAGACACCTTGGAGCTTTTTTTTTTCTGTCTCATCCGTGATTTTTTCTCTCCGGGGACACCCGTGCTTGGCATAGTCTCGGAGGAAGCCTGCAGCTTGTCAGCTCGATCAGTGAAAAGCTCCTTTTTATATCCTAACGCCTGGGCTGTCAGGGATTTCAGAATATAATTTCCTAGGGGTAGCGAGTTGAGAGGAGGAGGAGCGGATGCAGAGCTGACAGCCGATGGCTGCCTGCAGTGACGGTACCCCGCTTCCTTTTTGAAAGCATTTTTGCATGTTTAAGTTGTTTTTTTTGTTGTTTTTGTTCTGGCCAGCCACTGCCGCTCAACAGGAGAAGCAGTAGTGGCCGGAAATGGCTGATGTCGGATGGAGGGGGGGAGCGGAGGGTGGAGCAGTGGCTGCGGGGGTGGCAACCTGGGGGGGGGGGGGGAGGGGTGAGGGGTGGCGACTTTGGGGGGGGGGGGCATGGCGAAGGGCTGAAACTGTGCCTCCAAAGTTCCGAACTGAGCACGAATGCTTCAAGGGTTTTGTCCACGCTGCCAGTTTCAGAACGTTGGAGGTGTGTTTTATCATATAGGATATATATATATCATATAGATAGATATATAGATATAAATATCTATATATATAGATATATATATACAATATTATCTTATAGGTTTAAATCTTTAATTGGTTGCATTCCACATACATTTAATATTAAAAACATCCGTTTTCTTCTTAAATCTAATGCAAACTTTATTGTCTCAAAAAGTATTTTTATATATATATCTCACACATCCAATAAAACAGATCACATACACTTTCAATCATTCTTTCATTCATCCACTTCAATCTAAATATAATTTCCTAATAGATTCTTAAAACATCCTATTATTACACATATTAAATCTTCACAAATCAACTGGACATTCATATTTAACTATCTTGACATATCTTATCGTAAATCGTATCTGTTGTCCCATATAGTATTAGATAGTATAGATATTATCCATCATTACTGATATTCCATCAGATGTCGTATGAATTGTCTTTCTCTATACTTGGACATCAAAGCGCTGCTCATTTCGTCAAAACTTGTTATGAGTCCAGTAGAAATGTCCATAAAGGTTTCTTTTGCCTGAAACTCTTCCAGACTGTAGAATGAAACATAAAACCCGACACAATTGTGTTTCGCCAACTAAGGCGTCTTCAAGGGTTATTCATTCGTCCTACAAAATGTAATGTGCATAATATTCAATCCTAGTTACAAATTTTACACATTATTAAAACATCAAAACTTTAAATTTGTCAATCACTCTTACCGGCTTCTCACGGCAGCTAGGAGCACACATCCGTTAGCAGCATGGAAGGCAAAAAACGTCCGCACATGCGTACTAGCGGTCAAGATTCCCATTGGTTATATCAAATGTTTAACCAATCAATTTCACGGTTAAGTCCACCAGGAACTACCGTATTCCACTGATGAATCAAGCGTTGTTCTTTTTTCAGTAAACTGGAAGAGAGATTACCTCCTCTTTCTAATTTAACCTGATTAAGGACCACAAACTTTAAATCTTTAAGCAAATGTTGGGCAGTCATCCAATGAGGCACAAGCGGAGCTTCCTTACGCTCTGTTCTAATACAACTTAAGTGTTGGGCAATTCTACATTTGATCTTCTGAGTAGTCATACCTATGTACCATAATTTACAAGGACATACAATCCCATATATGCATCCACTAGAGTTGCAATCAGTACGAGATCTTAACCTGTATTTCTTCTCAGTATGGGGAATGGTGATCTCCTGAACTTCCAAAGCATATTGGCAGTAAATACAGTGATTACATTTAAAGTGTCCTGTTTCTATTGCATTGTAATCGGTATTTTTATTTCTATTTAAATATTCTCCCAAATTTCCTCCCTCGAGTAAATGCAAATCTAGGAGTGAATTTAAATGCTTCATGAATCGACAGAATTGTCCAGTGACGTTGGAGAATCTGAATTATCTTATGTGACATCTTAGTGTAGGGCAGAACGCAAGTTAAATGCTGATCTGAGCTTTGAACATTTTTACTTTTCTGCCATTCAGTATGAAAATTAAAGGCACGTTTTGCCGCTTTTTTAAATATCTTTGAAGGGTAACATCTAGTTTGAAATCTATTAATCATAGTTTCTGCTTGTTTGCAATAATCTTCTCTTGAACTGCAAATTCTTCGTGCTCTAAGCAATTGGCTACTAGGTATGCTATTTCTTATTTCTACTCGCTGGGGGCCTGATTCAAGACAGACTACAGCATAAAAGCACAGGATAGATACTGTGATAAGTAAGAGGGTGTCCTATACGGTGTAGGCCACTAGAGGGCGCTAGAAGAAGATGGAGGTCGCTAGGACCGGGGAGAGCCCTGGGAGGTCCACAGGCGGTTATGGACTGGGTCCTGTGTAGCTAATTAACCACTTTATACCCCACCTGAGTTGTGAAAGGAAGGGAAGTGAGCTAGCAGCAGAAGAAGAGAGAGCCCCTGAAAGATACTGGCTAACCTTATGGACTTGGGGTGGACTGGGTGTCCAAAGGAGATCAGCAGGCTGAATGTCCTGGGGTAAGAAGTCCCTAAAGCATTAGTGTTTGACTGTATGTCCTCAGTACTTATAGGAACTGTGTGTTCAGTGGAGGGACTGTGTGTCCAAAGAAGAAAAGACTGTGTGTCCGGAACTGTGTGTTCAAAGGGGGGACTGTGTGGCCAAAGAAGAAAAGACTGTGTGTCCAGAACTGTGGAATTGTGTGTTCAAAGAGGGGGGACTGTGTGTCCAGAACTGTGTGTTCAAAGGGGGGACTGTGTGTCCAAAGTACTGAGAGAAGCAGGCTGCAAAGCCTGGGGTTGAGAGTCCCCAAAGTATTGGTGTAGTACTGAGCCCATGTATCTGTGTGGGGAGGCTCAGTGTGAAGATCTATGAAAGTATAAAGTATTAAGCTAGAAGAAGCTGGAATAAAGAGTTGCCTGAGTAATATGCAGTTGGTGAGACCTGTTTAATTTGCTTAGTGGGAACCAGGTCACCCTGAGTGAGAAGGGGGATATCACAATATACAAAACTAAAGACAACAGTAAGAATAGCGAAGGTATGAGAAGCCATGAGGTCAATAGGAAACCAAAGTGTGGTGTTAAAAGGCTAACGGAGTTTAATCAAAACATACTAGTATGGAAAAACCTGTGTCAGGTCTTTGCTGGTGTCAATAAAGGTGTTTTCCTGGATTTTTAGCCATGTGGGATTCCTGTTATACTCCCAGAGCTGCTACTCATGTTGCAGTCTCTACTTTTCCTGTCTTCTTTGGATTTTCATTGAAGTATTTTCCTAACACTGTGCCACATGAGGTCCTGGTTTCACAAACAATGTGCAGTTGTTATTCTCCTTGTCCACCAGCAACCTTGGCAATGTCTGGCAATGTCCTTCCTGACTGCATGCAAGTCTGAGGCCTAAAAATCAATAGGCCTTTGCATGAAAGTTGAAGTGAGCCAGAGTTTGTATAGAAGGCTTTATCTCTGACTTGTGTTGCCACATAATGAAATAGTATATAGCTATGCCATGTAGTACCACATATATAATGCCCTTTGCACCCACACATCTCCTCTCTCCTCATGTCCTTTCCTTATGGTGGGAGCACCCAAAATATAGCCTTTTAAAATAATTAGCTCTTAATATCTTCCTTAATATCTCTTAATTTCTTAATATCTTCCTGATAAACTTTTGACTCCTTTATTCTACTTCACCCCCTTTTTATTATATCCTATTAACACAGCCCCCCCCCCCCCCAAAAAAAAAAAAAAAAAAACCTGTCTTTTCACTTGCAGAGGGTCATTCCTCTATAAGTTCCTTATCTGTCTCCATGCTATTGCCTATGATTTTATATTTTTATCCTGGTATTGTCTTAAAGGGATTTTATAGAACTGTGTTTTGAACATTTGTGCTAGTGATTTCATCTTTTTATGCTGTAACATGCCGTTAAGCCCATTAAAATGGGCAAGATTTTTTATTTCTCAAATGTAATTTAAAAGTTGATGAGACAGTGAGAGTGTGTATATGTGTGTGTGCGAGAGAGTGAGTATGTGTGTACGTCTGTCTGAAAGAGAGGGTGTGAGAGTGAGTTCAGAGAGAAAGTGTGTGTGTGTGTGTTTACAATTCTGAAAGGAACAGCCGAACCGAGCTGGATCCAACAGCCAGCACGTGATGATGGCAGGTTTTTGTAATTTTTTTAGTAGTAATCCATGTTTCCCCTCCCTCCCTCCAGTTCATCCCTTCTTCTCCAAGCCTAATGCGATGGTGTTGGGGGGGGGGGGGGGAGAGGCAAACTATCCTCTGTTGTCGACAGGTGTTTAGTTTCGTGGATGGAGGCATTGTCAGCTTTCGTTGAGAAGAATCTGTTGGAGCTGGAGTGACGGGAGGGGGGCGGTGCAGAGTGGCAATGGGGTAGATGAATCATTATGTGATGGAGGCTGTGTGTGGCGCCGACCCCAAGCTGCAGCAGGCGCGGCAGTTGCACCGAGCCCCCTCCCCGGCGTACCCCTTCCTGTGGGACCCGCGCACCTCCTCGGCCAAGCTTCCTCCACCACCACCGCCCCCCAAATCCCCGCACCTTTCCGCTAAGCTGCCCGTCCCGCCACAGAACCCCAGTGCTAAGAATAAGCCCAGCCCGCCCAGAAGCACCGTCAAGAAAGCGGTCCGAGCCCCGCCCCGCCGCCGCCCAAGAAAGCTGCCCCGGGGGATGGTAGCAGAGGGAAGCACCCGGCTCCCAGCACGGCCTGCGGTCACAGCAGCAGCGGCGGCAGCAGGTCATCGGACCTGTCAGACTGCGCCTCGGAGCCGCTGTTAGACGATCCCCGCCCGATGCTCGCCGGTCAGCTGCAGCTCTCTGTCCCCACCGGCAATGATCGTCCGCAGCAGCCGGTCAGGAGCGCTGGCATGGGCTGCCCTAGTGTGACTAACTCCAGCTTTTGTTTTGAGGGTGGGCCACGGGCGTAGGAGGTGACGTGCCGCACATGCTCAGAACAGGTGAGAGCAGCATGGCAGAGTTTAAAAAGGGGTTAGACGGTTTCCTAAAGGACAAGTTCATAAACCGCTACTAAATGGACTTGGGGAAAAATCCACAATTCTAGGAATAACATGTATAGAATGTTTGTACGTTTGGGAAGCTTTGCTAGGTGCCCTTGGCCTGGATTGGCCGCTGTCGTGGACAGGAGGCTGGGCTTGATGGACCCTTGGTCTTTTCCCAGTGTGGCATTACTTATGTACTTATGTTCTGCGCATGTGCGGCACGTCGGTCACTCTTCATTTATATAGTAGGATTGTCTTAAAGGTGTTTTCATTGGAACTGTGTTTCAACCTGTGCCAAGTGTTTTAAACCTGTGACTTATCCAATCAATCTGGTTACATAGAATCTGGTGTCTGTTTTATTTATTTATTTGTTACATTTGTATCCTACATTTTCCCACCTATTTGCAGGCTCAGTGTGGCTTTCATAGTACCGGAAAGGCGTTTACAGATTCCGGTGTGAACAAATACAATGTGATGTTGTGGTAAGATAAGGTTCATATGGCAGATACACAATGGGAATCGTGGAGCGGAAGAGTTGCATTCTTTAGAATTGTGTATTGAATCTACATTGCCAGAGACTTAATTCAATCAATTTGGTGACATCTTTTCTCACTTGTGAATCACATCATTATGAGCTTCATTCAGTGCAATACATGTTCTGCTTTATTCCTAAGGCAAACTATCTGGAACCTTAGAGCTTGTTCTATCTGTCTCCAAAGGTCAGTCTTGAAAGAAGAGATCAACAAACTCAAGGAGAAATTAGCTACAATTAAAGAAGCATCCAAGATAATGAAGATACGTACCTGTAGCAGGTATTCTCCGAGGACAGCAGGCTCCATGTTCTTACGTGTGGGTCGTCGTCCGCGATGGCACAAGAGACCGGAATTTTCCCTTAGAAAAAACTAGAAGCTTTAAGAGTGCTCGCCTGTGCGGGCCTGAGCGCACCGCGCATGCGCGAGCCGCTTCCCACCTGCGACGTGAGCGTGACTGAACTAGTTATATAGAAAGCAAACACGAGAAAAACAGACAACTCCAACGGGGAGAAGGGAAGGTTGTAAGAATATGGAGCCTGCTGTCCTCGGAGAATACCTGCTACAGGTATGTATCTTCATTTTCTCTGAGGACAAGCAGGCTCCATCTTCTTACGTGTGGGGTATCCCTAGCCCCCAGGCTCACTCAAAACAATGAACATTGGTCAATTGGGCCTCGCAACGGCAAGGACATAACTGAGATTGACCTGAAAATAAACACAACTAAGTGAGAGTGCAACCTGGAACAGAACAGAAACGGGCCTAGGAGGGTGGAGTTGGATTCTAAACCCCAAACAGATTCTGTAACACTGACTGCCCAAACCGACTGTCGCATTGGGTATCCTGCTGAAGGCAGTAGTGAGATGTGAATGTGTGGACAGATGACCACGTTGCAGCCTTGCAAATTTCTTCAATGGAGGCTGACTTTAAGTGAGCCACTGACGCAGCCATGGCTCTAACATTGTGAGCCGTGACATGGCCCTCTAAAGTCAGCCCAGCTTGGGCATAAGTGAAGGAAATGCAATCCGCTAGCCAATTTGAGATGGTGCGTTTTCCAATGGCAACTCTCATCCTGTTGGGATCAAAAGAAACAGCTGAGCGGACTGTTGATAGGGCTTTGTCCGTGCCACGTAAAAGGCCAATGCTCTCTTACAGTCCAAGGTGTGCAACTTGTCCTCACCAGGGTGGGTGTGTGGACGGGGAAAAAATGTTGGCAAGACAATTGACTGGTTCAGATGGAACTCTGACACCACCTTCGGCAAGAACTTAGGATGAGTGTGAAGAACTACTCTGTTATGATGGAATTTAATATAAGGAACATGGACTACCAGGGCTTGGAGCTCACTGATTCTATGAGCTGAAGTAACAGCCACCAAGAAAATGACCTTCCAAGTCAAGTACTTCAGATGACAGGAATTCAGTGGCTCAAAAGGAGGCTTCATCAGAGGTGAGAACGACGTTGAGATCTCATGACACTGGTGGAGGTTTGACAGGGGGCTTTGACAAAAGCAAACCTCTCATGAAGCGAACTACTAAAGGCTGTCCAGAGATAGGCTGACCTTCCACACGTTGATGATAAGCACTGATTGCACTAAGGTGAACTCTTACTGAGTTAGTCTTAAGACCAGACTCTGATAAGTGTAGAAGGTATTCAAGCAAGGTCCATGTAGGACAAGAAAAAAGATCTAGGGCCTTGCTGTCACACCAGACGGCAAACCTCCTCCATTTAAAAGAATAACTCCTTTTCGTGGAATCTTTCCTGAAAGCAAGCAAGACCCGGGAGACACCCTCTGAAAGGCCTAAAGAGGCAACCTCTAAGTTCTCAACATCCAGGCCATGAGAGCCAGAGACTGGAGGTTAGGATGTAGAAGCGACCCCTCGTTCTGAGTGATGAGGGTTGGAAAACACTCCGATCTCCACCAAAAGTGTCGTAAACCCCCCTGGCCAGGAATTTGCAACATGCCTTCTACTGCCTGACCACCTGGTGAAAAGGCTCATAAGCTCAGGAGGAAGAGCTTCAACTAAACTGGACAGTTGCTTAACCGAGTTCTGTAAGTGAATGCTGGCGTAGAGCTGGTATGTTTGGATCTTGGCGGCGAACATTCCAGCCTGATATGTTCGCCTCCCAAAAGAATCCAAGGTCCTAAACTCTCTGCCCGGGGGCGCTGAGGCATAGTCTCTAGTACACTTGGCTCACCACCATAGAATCGTGAGGAAGTTGGGCCTTCACCATCACAGGCTCACCATGGACTCTGTACTGGGATTCAGACTTCTTGTTGACAACTGAATTAGAGAGAGGGCATGACTAATTCCGCAACATCACTTCCCTGAGTGTATTGTGCAGGGGGGGCCGTTGCAACCTCTGCAGGTGGAGAAGGATAATCCAGGACCTCAAACATCTCAGCCCTGGGCTCATCCACAGCCTTCATGGGAAATGGAATGTCCTTAGACATTTCCCGCTCAAAAGATGAAAAAGAAAGACTCTCAGGTGGAGATCGTCTAACTTCAATAGGCGGAGTAGGATCAGAAGGAAGCCCCTGGAAGTCTTCTTCCGAAAAATACATGGGGTCTTCCTCTGCTCCCCATGAGTGCTCCTCTTCGGTATCGGACAAAAAGCTCTCGAAGAGCAGCCTGAACCCGAGCCTGTCTCGACTTCGAGGATCGACGTCCTTGTGGGGGATGTCGAGAAGTCGATTCCTGCCTGGACTCCGGCGAAGCTTCCTCCACCGATGTTGAGGGAGAGTCAACCCGGGTGGTAACCGGCTCCGGTACCGCAAGCGGTACCGAGGGCGGGGACCTCCTCACAGGAGATGGGCCAGACACCATCTCAGCAGTAGGTACGGGAGGCGCAAGCACCTCCAGTACCGAAGCAGGCTGATGGAGCAGTCCTTCCAGAAGCTCTGGAAGAATGGCCCGGAGACACTTATCGAGAGCTGCCATCAGAAAAGGCTGCGGGGGGCCGGTGCAGGAGTCGGTGCCAGATTCTGAAGGGGCTCGAGAGCCGGTACCAGGCTGCCGGACGACCGACGCATCTGCACCTCCTGAATGGAGGGTGAGCGGTCCTCCTGGCGCCGACACTTCTCTGGTGCCGACTCCCTCGGATCCCCGGAGCTCTCGGTACCGTGAGAAGGAGATCGATGACGGTGCTTTTTCGCCTTCACTCGACGCCCGTCATCGACGCTCCTCGGTACCAATAAGGAGGACGTGGAATCCTCACGCCTCCTCGGGGCCGGGTCCGATGAAGGTCGGTCCCGGGGGGCCTGCTTAGCAGTAGGCCTCGAGACAGGTGGAGTCAATCAATGCTGCATCCTTTTCATACATTAGCCCGCAATCCTGGAATGCCTTGCCGAGACAACTGAGAGAGACTTTAGATCACCTGACATTTAAGAAATTACTAAAAACTTATTTGTTTAGTAAAGCCTATCCCAAAGCCCCCAGTGCTCTTTAAACCCATATTTCCGTTTGTCAGATTTCCCGCTTTTTTGCCTTTGCTTTCCTTTTGTTGCTCCCGATTTCCCATCCGTATTATCTTATTTAGCTGCTTATGTTCTGTATTTGTTACTTTCTATTTTACTATTATATCCTGTTGTATTATGTAATTTTATTGTAACTTTGTTAGCCACATTGAGCCCGCACATGCTGGGAAAATGGGGGATACAAGTGAACCAAATAAATAAATAAATAAAATAAAAAATTTAGGAACACAATTCAGGGGTTCCAACCTAGTGAATGTGTTAGACTCTCACTGCCTAACACATACACTTAGTGTATGTATTAGTTGGTGAGATATGTGCAGGCTGGGAGAGGGATCTTGGGGTGATAGGATCTGAAGGCGATGAAACAGTGTGACAAGCCGGTGGCCGTAGCCAGTAGGATGCTAGGCTGTATAGAGAGAGGTGTGACCAGCAGAAGAAAGGAGGTGTTGATGCCCCTGTACAAGTCATTGGTGAGGCCCCACCTGGAGTATTGTATTCAGTTTTGGAGGCCGTATCTTGCTAAGGATGTAAAAAGAATTGAGGCAGTGCAAAGAAAAGCTACAAAAATGGTATGGGATTTGCGTTACAAGACATATACGAAGAAACTTACTGACATGAACATGTATACCCTGGAAGGAAGGAGAAACGGGTGACTTTCAAATATTTGAAAGGTATTAATCCGCAAACAAATCTTTTCTGGAGATTGGAAGGCGGTAGAACTAGAGGACATGAAATGAGGTTGAAGGGGGGCAGACTCAAGAAAAATGTCAGGAAGTATTTTTTCACAGAGAGAGTGGTGGATACTTGGCATTCCCTCCCACGGGAAGTGGTGGAGATGAAAGCGATAACAGAATTAAAAAATGCGTGGGATAAACATAAAGGAATCCTGTTCAGAAGGAATGGATCCTCAGAAGCTTAGTGAAGACTGGGTGGCAGCACCGGTGGTTGGGAGTCGGGGCGAGTACTGGAAAGACTTCTACGGTCTATGCCCCAAAAATGGCAAGGATAAATCAAGCAATCACAAAAGATAGGGTCAAACAGATAACAAAATGATACAGAAACAAAAAAAGCAACACTGGGCCTCAGGATCGGGATAATCAATGTCCTCCTTTATTGAATGATGACCCGGGTCATCTATCCCGATCCTGGAAGCCCAGTGTTGCTTTTTTTGTTAAGGATAAATCAAGGTCAGGTATACATATAAAGTAGCACATATGAGTTTATCTTGTTGGGCAGACTGGATGGACCGTATAGATCTTTATCTGCCGTCATCTACTATGTTACTACGTGAAATGTCTTCGAGGATCTTCAGCTACAAGATGTTCAGACCAAATACTGAAAGTGATCTGAGAAGAGAGCAAGGCTTCAAATGCTGATGTTGTAATTCACCTGGGGACAAATGGCCTGGCCAAGAATAGCAAGTTTACAGCACAGAGAGTGTTCCAGAAGCTGGGGAGGGACTGAAATCTTTGGTTGGACTGTGGCTTTTTCTGAAGTAATTCCTATGTGGGGGAGGGGAGAGGAAAGACTACGCAAAAGAGAGGAATTCAATAAGTGGCTTGAGTCTTGGTGTAAAGAAGAAGGTATTAGTCACATTGGGGCATGGGGTAATACGTGGAAAAATAACAGTCTGTACTGTAAAGCGAATGCTACATACCTGTAGAAGGTATTCTCCGAGGACAGCAGGCTGATTGTTCTCACTGATGGGTGACGTCCACGGCAGCCCCTCCAATCGGAATCTTCACTAGCAAAAGCCTTTGCAGCCCTCGCGCACCGTGCGCACCGCGCATGCGCGGCCGTCTTCCCGCCCGAAACCGCTCGTGCCAGCCAGTCTCATATGTAGCAAGACAAAGGACTAGGGAAGACACAACTCCAAAGGGGAGGCGGGGCGGGTGTTATGATTGGGGGTCTGAACCCCTCTCAAACTACCTCTTTCCTGGGGGTCAGCTTCTTAGCTGGCTTCTGTTTCTTTTCTCTGTCCTTTCTGAGCTGCTCTGTCTCTCTGTGCTGGCAGCTTCCAGCAGCATGGGGTTAATTGTTTTACTTTACTACAGCTGTGTGTTGCCTGAGTTGCTCTACCTCTCATTTGGGTGTACTGGCTTCAAGTGTTTCACGGTTTTGCATTGGTGTGGGTTGGGCCTCTCTGGGTCAGTGTGCTTTTGCCTAGGTCTAGGGAGTGTGACATCATCAGGGAGGGGCCTTGATAAGGAAGTGGTGTTGTTTTCCTTCAGAGATCCTTTGCAACAGTGGTGTTTGCTTTAGGTAGGGTGGTGCAGTGTGCACTTCGGACGTTGTGTTCTAGTTTCCCTGCTTGCTTTTGCTAAGGTCCAGGTTAGTGTTAGTGCAGTGTGCACTGGTGACTGTGTGTTTAGCTTTCCCCTTATGGTTCCCCTGCTTTCCCTCTTGGTTTTGGAAGCATTGCTGTGTGTAGGGCTTTGGAAGCTCTGTTGTTGATAGAAGTACTTCGGGTTTGGTGTTGTTAGGAACTCTGCAGAGTTTGCTGTTAGAAGTACTTCTGGGATTGTGCTATTGGGAGCATTGCAGTCTTTGCTGTTTGTGTTTGGTGCTTTAGAAGCACTTTGGCTTATGTGTTTAGCTTCCCTCCTTGTGGCTCCCCTATCTTCCCTTTTAGTGCTAGGAGCTCTTCTGGTTGCTTGCCAGAGTAGTGCTTAGGAAGCACCTTGTTAGTTGTATCTAGCTTGCTAGAGCAGTGCTTAGGTAGCTGTTTAGTTTTGTGTTTAGCTTATTAGTGTAAAGCTCTGCTTTGTAGCTTGGTGCTTAGTAGCACCTGTGTTAGCTTTGTATTTAGTACCCTGCTCTGTTAGTTTAGGGCTTAGGGAGTCCCTTTCTTGAGCAGGGCTTAGGAGCTCCTGTTTAGTATAGGGCTTAGGAAGTCCTTTTGTCAGGTTACTGTTAGGAACACTCCTGCTGGTTTAGGGCTTGGGAGCAAGTAGATCAGTTTAGGTTTAGGAGCCTTCTGTTTCCAGTCCTGGTCCCTATGTCATCCGGTATCCAGTAAGTCCTGTCGGCTACTCGAACCCAGGAGCTCAACTCTTGGGGGTTTAGTAGCTAAGTACAGGTGAAGCTGTTGAACCAGTCCAGTGTGCTCCAGTCCCGTGTTCCGGTCCTGTGTCCTCCAGTCCGGGGGACAGTCCAGGGTGTTCCAGTCTGGTGTGCTCCAGTCCAGTGTGTTTCCGGTCCGGTGTGTGTTCCAGTCCGGGGGATTGCAGTCCAGTGTTCCCAGTCCTGTGTCCTCCAGTCCGGGGGATTCCAGTCCATGTGTTCCGGTTCGCTGGGCAGTGCCTGCAGTCCCTGCCGGTGTGTTTACCCAGTGTTGGTTGGTGGGTTTTGCCTGCTGCTGTCGCTCCTCGTCAGCAGCCCAAGGGCTCACGTTTGCTCCAGAGCCCAGTCCCGCGGGCTCTGAACCAGAGAACCTGACAGATTGCAAAGGCCATGAGCCCGGCAAGAACCCCCGCCCAGCTGACCCAGCTGGGGTCCAGCTCCGTCATTGTTCTTGATCCTTCTATGACTCTTCGTCAGTATCGTGGGAAACTGTTGTCTCATCCTGTTTTGAAGAAGACCCCTGAAGCGGCAGCTGAGAGGAAAAACGTGTCCGGTTGGCTTGGAATCGCTGAAAACCCAGTTTCAGATATGGACCCTTTCATCATGCTCTCAGAGTATCGCCGCAGCCTTGTCCTGAATCCAGCTTTGTGGGATACTCCGGAAGCTGTCGCTGAGAGAAGACGTCTTGGGAATTCTACGCTATGGGCTCAGCTGGAGTCCAGTCCAGTCCCAGCAGCGCGCCCAGACAAGGCTCTGAATCCAGTCCGAGCAGCACGTCCAGCGAAGCTTCAGAGTCCGGTCCGAGGGACGCTTCTGACCGAGCCTCCGATGCCAGTTCAAGTGGCGCTTCCACTCAAGCTTTCAGAGTGCAGTCCGTGGGACGCTGCTGGCCGAGCCTCCGATTCCAGACCGAGAGGGGCTTCTCACCGAGCCTCCGGTGCCAGTCCAGCCTCCACGCAAGCCTCGGAGTCCAGTTCAAGTGGCGCTTCAAACCAAGCCTCCTAGTACAAGTTTGGATCCCAGTTCCAACCCCATTTTTGATCTGGATCCGTTTCTGACACTCCAGGATTACCGGGTTGCACTTTTGTCTGATCCAGCCTTGAAGAATACTCCTGAAGCTGCAGCAGAGAGAAGGCGTGTCTCCTGGCTTGGGTTCGAAGAAAAACCCAGTTTCTGCTATTGACCCCTGCTACCAAGCTCTTCTTTTATCGCTTCCAGCTTCTCTCGGATCCAGCCCTGCGGGATACTCCGGAAGCCCAAGCTGAAAGAAGGTGGCTTCCTGATTTTTCCCGCCAAACTTCTGAGTTCAGCCTGAAGGGCTTTGCCTGTCAAGATGCTGAGTCTGGAGTGAGTTGCAGCATTGGCAGTCAAGATGCTGAGTCCGGATCGAGTGGCAGCAGTGGCAGCCGAGATGCTGAGTCCGGAGCGAGTTGCAGCAGTGACAGCCAAGATGCTGAGTCTGGATCGAGTTGCAGTTCCAGTCAAGATGCTGAGTCTGGATTGAGTTGTAGTTCCAGTCAAGATGCTGAGTCTGGATTGAGTTGTAGTTCCAGTCAAGATGCTGAGTCTGGAGTGAGTTGCAGCATTGGCAGTCAAGATGCTGAGTCTGGATCGAGTTGCAGTTCCAGTCAAGATGCTGAGTCTGGATCGAGTGGTAGTTCCAGTCAAGATGCTGAGTCTGGATCGGGCTGTAGTTCCAGTCAAGATGCTGAGTCTGGATCGAGGGGTAGTTCCAGTCAAGATGCTGAGTCGGGATCGAGTTGTAGTTCCAGTCAAGATGCTGAGTCTGGATCGAGTTGCAGTTCCAGTCAAGATGCTGAGTCTGGATCGAGTTGCAGTTCCAGTCAAGATGCTGAGTCTGGATCGAGTTGCAGTTCCAGTCAAGATGCTGAGTCTGGATCGAGTTGCAGTTCCAGTCAAGATGCTGAGTCTGGATTGAGTTGCAGTTCCAGGCAAGATGCTGAGTCTGGATTGAGTTGTAGTTCCAGTCAAGATGCTGAGTCTGGATCGAGTTGCAGTTCCAGTCAAGATGCTGAGTCTGCACTGAGTACAGAGCCCAGCCAAGCTAATGAGTCCACGATGAGTGCTGAGTCTACACCGAGTGCAGAGCCCAGCCAAGATGACGAGTCCACGATGAGTGCTGAGTCCTGCACCGAGTGCAGAGTTCAGCCGAGATTGCCGAATCAGAATTGAGTTACAGTCCCGGGCAAGATGCTGAGTCCGGGTCAAGTTACAGTCCTGGCCAAGATGCTGAGTCCGGTGAGAGTTGCCGTCCCGGTCAAGAAGCTGAGTCCAGGTCAAGTTGGAGTTCCAGTCCCAGGCAAGAGGCTGAGTCCGGGTCAAGTTACAGTCCCGGCCAAGATGCTGAGTCCGGGTCAAGTTGGATTTCCAGTCCCAGGCAAGATGCTGAGTCCAGGTCAAGTTGGAGTTCCAGTCCCAGGCAAGATGTTGAGTCTGGGTCAAGTTGCAGTCCCGGTCAAGAGGCTGAGTCCGGGTCAAGTTGCAGTTCCAGCCAAGATGCTGAGTCCGGAGCGAGTTCCAGTGCCAGCCGAGATGCTGAGTCTATGCTGAGTACCGAGTCCAGCCAAGAGGCTGAGTCCGAATTGAGTGGCAGTTCCGGCCAAGAGGCTGAGGCCGGATCAGATTGCAGTCTCAAGCAAGATGCTGAGTCTATTCTGAGTTCCCACTTCAACCAAGATGTTGAACTCCTTCTGAGTTCCAGCTCCAGCCAAGAGGCAAGATCCAGTCTGAAGTCCTGTTCGAGTTCCTGTCCGGCTTCAGATTCCAGGATGGGTGTTGGCTCTAGCCCAGTTCTGGCTGCTACAGTGGAGTGCCAGGAGGTCAAGGAAATTGTGGACTCCTTTGGGAGAGGGTTCCTGTTGAACTGGATGCCACTTGTTGCATCCAAGACTCTGATCCTGCATAGCAGCCGTTCTAAAGAGCCTCGTGGCGGCCAAAGCCATTCTGGTTTCCTAGTTCCAGATGTACTTGTCACGTCCTGCCCAGCCGCCCAGATTTATGTTGTGAAACCCATTGGGAGATTTCATCACAGCTACCCATGGAGACCTAAATTGTCTTTTGAGACCTGGGGCTCCCGTGGGGACACGGGAGCCTTGAGGGGGAGGTGCTGTTATGATTGGGGTCTGAACCCCTCTCAAACTTACCTCTTTCCTGGGGGTCAGCTTCTTAGCTGGCTTCTGTTTCTTTTCTCTGTCCTTTCTGAGCTGGCTCTGTCTCTCTGTGCTGGCAGCTTCCAGCAGCATGGGGTTAATTGTTTTACTTTACTACAGCTGTGTGTTGCCTGAGTTGCTCTACCTCTCTTTGGGTGTACTGGCTTCAAGTGTTTCACGGTTTTGCATTGGTGTGGGTTGGGCCTCTCTGGGTCAGTGTGCTTTTGCCTAGGTCTAGGGAGTGTGACATCATCAGGGAGGGCCTTGATAAGGAAGTGGTGTTGTTTCCTTCAGAGCCTTTGCAACAGTGGTGTTTGCTTTAGGTAGGGTGGTGCAGTGTGCACTTCGGACGTTGTGTCTAGTTTCCCTGCTTGCTTTTGCTAAGGTCCAGGTTAGTGTTAGTGCAGTGTGCACTGGTGACTGTGTGTTTAGCTTTCCCCTTATGGTTCCCCTGCTTTTCCCTCTTGGTTTTGGAAGCATTGCTGTGTGTAGGGCTTTGGAAGCTCTGTTGTTGATAGAAGTACTTCGGGGTTTGGTGTTGTTAGGAACTCTGCAGAGTTTGCTGTTAGAAGTACTTCTGGGATTGTGCTATTGGGAGCATTGCAGTCTTTGCTGTTGGTGTTTGGTGCTTTAGAAGCACTTTTGGCTTATGTGTTAGCTTCCCTCCTTGTGGCTCCCCTATCTTCCCTTTTAGTGCTAGGAGCTCTTCTGGTTGCTTGCCAGAGTAGTGCTTAGGAAGCACCTTGTTAGTTGTATCTAGCTTGCTAGAGCAGTGCTTAGGTAGCTGGTTAGTTTGTGTTTAGCTTATTAGTGTAAAGCTCTGCTTGTAGCTTGGTGCTTAGTAGCACCTGTGTTAGCTTTGTATTTAGTACCCTGCTCTGTTAGTTTAGGGCTTAGGAAGTCCCTTTCTTGAGCAGGGCTTAGGAGCTCCTGTTTAGTATAGGGCTTAGGAAGTCCTTTTGTCAGTTTACTGTAGGAACACTCCTGCTGGTTTAGGGCTTGGGAGCAAGTAGATCAGTTTAGGTTAGGAGCACTTCTGTTTCCAGTCCTGGTCCCTATGTCATCCGGTATCCAGTAAGTCCTGTCGGCTACTCGAACCCAGGAGCTCAACTCTTGGGGGGTTTAGTAGCTAAGTACAGGTGAAGCTGTTGGACCAGTCCAGTGTGCTCCAGTCCCGTGTTCCGGTCCTGTGTCCTCCAGTCCGGGGGACCAGTCCAGGGTGTTCCAGTCTGGTGTGCTCCAGTCCAGTGTGTTCCGGTCCGGTGTGTGTTCCAGTCCGGGGGATTGCAGTCCAGTGTTCCAGTCCTGTGTCCTCCAGTCCGGGGGATTCCAGTCCATGTGTTCCGGTTCGCTGGGCAGTGCCTGCAGTCCCTGCCGGTGTGTTTACCCAGTGTTGGTTGGTGGGTTTTGCCTGCTGCTGTCGCTCCTCGTCAGCAGCCCAAGGGCTCACGTTTGCTCCAGAGCCCAGTCCCGCGGGCTCTGAACCAGAGAACCTGACAGCGGGTTTGTGAGAACAATCAGCCTGCTGTCCTCGGAGAATACCTTCTACAGGTATGTAGCATTCGCTTTCTCCGAGGACAAGCAGGCTGCTTGTTCTCACTGATGGGGTATCCCTAGCCCCCAGGGCTCACTCAAAACAACAACCATGGTCAATTGGGCCTCGCAACGGCGAGGACATAACTGAGATTGACCTAAAAAATTTACCAACTAACTGAGAGTGCAGCCTGGAACAGAACAAACATGGGCCTAGGGGGGTGGAGTTGGATTCTAAACCCCGAACAGATTCTGAAGCACTGACTGCCCGAACCGACTGTCGCGTCGGGTATCCTGCTGCAGGCAGTAATGAGATGTGAATGTGTGGACAGATGACCACGTCGCAGCTTTGCAAATCTTTTCAATAGTGGCTGACTTCAAGTGGGCTACCGACGCTGCCATGGCTCTAACATTATGAGCCGTGACATGACCCTCAAGAGCCAGCCCCGCCTGGGCGTAAGTGGAGGAAATGCAATCTGCTAGCCAATTGGATATGGTGCGTTTTCCTACAGCCACTCCCCTCCTGTTGGGATCAAAAGAAACAAACAATTGGGCGGACTGTCTGTTGGGCTGTGTCCGCTCCAGATAGAAGGCCAATGCTCTCTTGCAGTCCAATGTGTGCAGCTGACGTTCAGCAGGGCAGGAATGAGGACGGGGAAAGAATGTTGGCAAGACAATTGACTGGTTCAGATGGAACTCCGACACAACCTTTGGCAGAAACTTAGGGTGAGTGCGGAGGACTACTCTGTTATGATGAAATTTGGTGTAAGGGGCCTGGGCTACCAGGGCCTGAAGCTCACTGACTCTACGAGCTGAAGTAACTGCCACCAAGAAAATGACCTTCCATCTCAAGTACTTCAGATGGCAGGAATTCAGTGGCTCAAAAGGAGGTTCATCAGCTGGGTGAGAACGACATTGAGATCCCATGGACACTGTCGGAGGCTTGACAGGGGGCTTGGACAAAAGCAAACCTCTCATGAAGCGAACAACTAAAGGCTGTCCTGAGATCGGCTTACCTTCCACACGGTAATGGATGCACTAATCGCACTAAGGTGAACCCTTAGCGAGTTGGTCTTGAGACCAGACTCAGAAAGTGCAGAAGTATTCAAGCAGTGGTCTGTGTAGGACAAGAGCGAGGATCTAGGGCCTTGCTGTCACACCAGACGGCAACCTCCTCCACAGAAAGAAGTAACTCCCTCTTAGTGGAATCTTTCCTGGAAAGCAAAGCAAGATGCGGAGACAACCCTCTGACAGACCCAAAGAGACAAAGTCTACGCTCTCAACATCCAGGCCGTGAGAGCCAGGGACCGGAGGTTGGGATGCAGAAGCGCCCCTTCGTCCTGCGTGATGAGGGTCGGAAAACACTCCAATCTCCACGGTTCTTCGGAGGACAACTCCAGAAGAAGAGGGAACCAGATCTGACGCGGCCAAAAAGGAGCAATCAGAATCATGGTGCCTCGGTCCTTGCTTGAGTTTCAACAAGTCTTCCCCACCAGAGGTATGGGAGGATAAGCATACAGCAGACCCTCCCCCCAGTCCAGGAGGAAGGCATCCGATGCCAGTCTGCCATGGGCCTGAAGCCTGGAACAGAACTGAGGGACTTTGTGGTTGGCTCGAGATGCGAAGAGATCTACCAAGGGGGTGCCCCACACCTGGAAGATCTGTCGCACTACACGGGAATTCAGCGATCACTCGTGAGGTTGCATAATCCTGCTCAACCTGTCGGCCAGACTGTTGTTTATGCCTGCCAGATATGTGGCTTGGAGCACCATGCCGTGACGGCGAGCCCAGAGCCACATGCTGACGGCTTCCTGACACAGGGGGCGAGATCCGGTGCCCCCTGCTTGTTGACGTAGTACATGGCAACCTGGTTGTCTGTCTGAATTTGGATAATTTGGTGGGACAGCCGATCTCTGAAAGCCTTCAGAGCGTTCCAGATCGCTCGCAACTCCAGAAGATTGATCTGCAGATCGCGTTCCTGGAGGGACCAGCTTCCTTGGGTGTGAAGCCCATCGACATGAGCTCCCCATCCCAGGAGAGACGCATCCGTGGTCAGCACTTTTTGTGGCTGAGGAATTTGGAAAGGACGTCCCAGAGTCAAATTGGACCAAATCGTCCACAATACAGGGATTTGAGAAAACTCGTGGACAGGTGGATCACGTCTTCTAGATCCCCAGCAGCCTGAAACCACTGGGAAGCTAGGGTCCATTGAGCAGATCTCATGTGAAGGCGGGCCATGGGAGTCACATGGACTGTTGAGGCCATGTGGCCCAGCAATCTCAACATCTGCCGAGCTGTGATCTGCTGGGACGCTCGCACCCGCGAGACGAGGGACAACAAGTTGTTGGCTCTCGCCTCTGGGAGATAGGCGCGAGCCATCCGAGAATCCAGCAGAGCTCCTATGAATTCGAGTTTCTGCACTGGGAGAAGATGGGACTTTGGATAATTTATCACAAACCCCAGTAGCTCCAGAGGCGAATAGTCATCTGCATGGACTGCAGGGCTCCTGCCTCGGATGTGTTCTTCACCAGCCAATCGTCGAGATATGGGAACACGTGCACCCCCAGCCTGCGAAGTGCTGCTGCTACTACAGCCAAGCACTTGTGAACACCCTGGGCGCAGAGGCGAGCCCAAAGGGTAGCACACAATACTGGAAGTGACGTGTGCCCAGCTGAAATCGCAGATACTGCCTGTGAGCTGGCAGTATCGGGATGTGTGTGTAGGCATCCTTCAAGTCCAGAGAGCATAGCCAATCTTTTTCCTGAATCATGGGAAGAAGGGGCCCAGGGAAAGCATCCTGAACTTTTCTTTGACCAGATATTTGTTCAGGGCCCTTAGGTCTAGGATGTGGACGCGATCCCCCCTGTTTCTTTTCCACAAGGAAGTACCTGGAATAGAATCCCAGCCCTTCTTGCCCGGATGGCATGGGCTCTACCGCATTGGCGTTGAGAAGGGCGGAGAGTTTCCTCTGCAAGTACCTGCTTGTGCTGGAAGCTGTAAGACTGAGCTCCCGGTGGACAATTTGGAGGTTTGAGTCCAAATTGAGGGTGTATCCTTGCCGGACTATTTGGAGAACCCACTGATCGGAGGTTATGAGAGGCCACCTTTGGTGAAAGCTTTCAACCTCCCTCCGACTGGCAGGTCGCCCGGCACTGACACTTGGATGTCGGCTATGCTCTGCTGGAGCCAGTCAAACGCTCGTCCCTTGCTTTTGCTGGGGAGCCGAGGGGCCTTGCTGAGTCGCACGCTGCTGACGAGAGCGAGCGCGCTGGGGCTTAGCCTGGGCCGCAGGCTGTCGAGAAGGAGGATTGTACCTACGCTTACCGGAAGAGTAGGGAACAGTCTTCCTTCCCCTGAAAAATCTTCTACCTGTAGAGGTAGAGGCTGAAGGCTGCCGGCGGGAGAACTTGTCGAATGCGGTGTCCCGCTGGTGGAACTGCTCTACCACCTGCTCGACTTTTTCTCCAAAAATGTTATCCGCACGGCAAGGTGAGTCCGCAATCCGCTGCTGGATTCTATTCTCCAGGTCGGAGGCACGCAGCCATGAGAGTCTGCGCATCACCACACCTTGAGCAGTGGCCCTGGACGCAACATCAAAGGTGTCATACACCCCTCTGGCCAGGAAGTTTCTGCACGCCTTCAGCTGCCTGACCACCTCCTGAAATGGCTTGGCTTGCTCAGGGGGGAGCGCATCCACCAAGCCCGCCAACTGCCGCACATTGTTCCGCATGTGTATGCTCGTGTAGAGCTGGTAAGACTGAATTTTGTCCACGAGCATAGAAGAATGGTAGGCCTTCCTCCCAAAGGAGTCCAAGGTTCTAGAGTCCTTGCCTGGGGGCGCCGAAGCATGCTCCCTAGAACTCTTGGCCTTCTTTAGGGCCAAATCCACAACTCCAGAGTCGTGAAGCAACTGAGTGCGCATCAGCTCTGGGTCCCCATGGATCCGGTACTGGGACTCAATCTTCTTGGGAATGTGGGGTTAGTTAAAGGCTTGGTCCAGTTCGCCAGCAATGTCTTTTTAGGACATGATGCATGGGTACTGTGGATGCTTCCTTAGGTGGAGAAGGATAGTCTAGGAGCTCAAACATTTCAGCCCTGGGCTCGCCCTCCACAACCACCGGGAAGAGGATGGCCGTAGACATCTCCCGGACAAAGGAAGCGAAAGACAGACTCTCGGGAGGAGAAAGCTGTCTTTCAGGAGAGGGAGTGGGATCAGAAGGAAGACCCTCAGACTCCTCGTCAGAGAAATATCTGATGTCTCCTTCGTCTTCCCACGAGGCCTCACCCTCGGTGTCAGACACAAGTTCACGAACCTGTGCTCGACTCCGTGGAACCACGGCCATGGTGGGGGCATCGAGAGGTAGACTCCCTCGCCCGCACCGGCGAAGCTCCCTCCGCCGACGTAGTCGGGGAGCCTTCCTGGGAGGCGACCGCAGTCGGTACCGCACGCGGCACCGACGCCGGAGACCTCACCCCGGGCGATGGACCAGCCGGCGCCACGCTCGATGGTACCGGTGGCGCAAGCACCCCCTGTACCGGAGGGGTAGGGCGCAACAGCTCTCCCAGGATCTCTGGGAGAACGGCCCGGAGGCTCTCGTTCAGAGCGGCTGCAGAAAAAGGCATGGAGGTCAATGCAGGCGTCGATGTCAGAGTCTGTTCCGGGCGTGGAGGCTGTTCCGGGCTGTCCAGAGTGGAGCGCATCGACACCTCTTGGACAGAGGGTGAGCGGTCCTCTCGGTGCCGATGCCTGCTGGGTGCCGACTCCCTCGGCGACCCAGAGCTCTCGGTGCCGACACGGGAAGGGGACCGGTGTCGATGCTTCTTCGACTTCTTGCGAAGCATGTCACCGGAGCTTCCCGGCACCGACGAGGAGGACGTAGAATCCAGCCGTCTCTTCCTCGGGGCCGAGGCCGAAGAAGGTCGGTCTCGGGGGGGCTGTACCGCAGGAGCCCTCAGGGTAGGGGGAGACCCACCCGAAGGCTCACCGCCACCAGCAGGGGAATGGACAGCCCTCACCTGCACTCCAGACGAAGCACCACCGTCCGACAACATCAGCAGACGAGGTCCCGGTACCACCGACGTCGATACAGTCGTCCGATGTCTCAGCGCCGATGCAGAGGGCTGATGCCTCGATGCACTGGCAGCCGAGGATGAAGGTCTGGACGCTGAAGACGTCGATGCACTCGATACCCCCGATGCCGACGATGAGCCCGAGAACAAAATGTTCCTCTGGGCTAACCTCGCTACCTGCGTCCGCTTTTGTAAAAGGGAACACAGACTACAGGCCTGAGGGCGGTGCCCTGCCCCCAGACACTGAAGACACGACGCGTGCCTGTCAGTGAGCGAGATTACCCGGGCGCACTGGGTGCACTTCTTGAAGCCGCTGGAAGGCTTCGATGTCATGGGCGGAAAAATCACGCCGGCGAGATCAAAACTCGAAATGACGAAAATTGGCACCACAAAAATAGGGAGAAGAAAATTTCGACCGAGGCCTAACTGAGGCCTACCCCGACGACGAAAGAAAACTTACCGGGGCGAAAAGCTCGAAATATGGGAAGGAAAAAACCAAACAGGCTCTTCCCGAACACTTTTTAAACTTTCTGAGAAGAAACGAGTCGAAAACGACGCGCGAGGTCAACTTTCCGGGGCACGAACGGCGAAACACGACCGTACCGAGCGCGGACAAAAGAAGACTGGCCGGCACGAGCCGGTTTCGGGCGGGAAGACGGCCGCGCATGCGCGGTGCGCATCGGCACGCGAGGGCTAGCAAAGGCTTTTGCTAGTGAAGATTCCGATTGGAGGGGCTGCCGTGGACGTCACCCATCAGTGAGAACAAGCAGCCTGCTTGTCCTCGGAGAAACAAAGAAATTTAAACACTGTCTGATACAATGTGTATACTGCATTCTGAACTAGGCACAGTCAGGAAACTTTGCCACAGGTAAGTGAAAGGGAAAAAAAAAGGGGGGGGGGAATCCTTATCACAGGGTATCACAAATCTATATCCACAGTTTATCAACAAATGTACCTTAAAAAAGACCTTTGTTGTGAAAGTGAGCCAGATCTCTCGCATGAGCATCTGGGCTGTGCAGTAAGAAACAGCTGATAGTGAATGACAGCCCTTTTGAGCTTAGGAAACAAGAGAGAGAAAAATGCAGGAAAAGCAGTTGGAATCACCTGATGGGTGACCTGTACTGCACTGCTGGGAGGAACAGCTGATAATGATTGACAGTCCTGATTTTCTTAGTGGGAAAGTACTGCAATGAAAGCAAAGGAAAACACTACGGAAAAAGCTTTGCCATATGTTGCACGTAAACTAAATCTACTGGCAGAGAATGTGTTATACTTATTTAAAAAATAAATAATAAAAGCGGCAAGTTTAAAAATAAGAATAAACATACAGCACTGTGTATAGGTAAATTACTGAAATGACAAATTGGTATCCAAAGCAAAGTGAGGAGCCCTTGTATCATATGATGTGTAACAGTGATTTGCATAAACAATATATCTCTAAAAAGGATATATGGAAGAAAAGATTTCTTAAACAATATATCTCTAAAAAGGAGTGGCCTAGTGGTTAGGGTGGTGGACTTTGGTCTTGGGGAACTGAGGAACTGAGTTTGATTCCCACTTCAGGCACAGGCAGCTCCTTGTGACTCTGGGCAAGTCACTTAACCCTCCATTGCCCCATGTAAGCCGCATTGAGCCTGCCTTGAGTGGGGAAAGCGCGGGGTACAAATGTAACCAAAAAAAAAAAGATTTCTTAAAATAAATGAAACTAAAAAATAGTTGAAAATAGAATATGAAATGCCCAAAAAACATATTAATAAAATAATGAAATAATAAAATGTATGAGTGAAATAATAGAGTAAAAAGGGGACATAGTAATATAATATACAAATCTACTTGTGAAAATCATATCAATAAAATAATGAAATATTGCAATATGTAAATAAAATATTAGAATAATTATAAGGACACATATCATATAACGATAAAATTGGACACAATTATGTAATATACAAATTTTCAACAATAGAAGACTCAATATCAATTGTATTGAAGATATAAAAATTAAGATAAAAATTAATAAAATGCCAACAACTACATATTTTGTGATAGCAATTAAACCTGATTCGTATACGCAAGCCCAACTTAAAAAATAAAGATTATGTAAAAAAATATATGTATAAAAGAACAGCAAGTGTATAAGAGAAGACATTATGCGTGTGACATAAAACCAAAAAACAAGTTTGCTTTTAAAGGAAAGGACGGAAATCGAATTCATTGTTAAGGCCATGGGGACTGAGTGTGTTTAATTGAAAGATCTGTCTTTGTTCCTCCTGGAGTAGGAGTTTATCAAGGTTGCCTCCCCTCCACTTTTTGGTGAAAGTCTTGAAGACGATGAATCGTAAGTCTGATGCAGTATGGTTAGCTGAATTCCAATGCTGGACAAGAGGTGCAGACTCAATTCCTCTGTTGATGCAACTCCTTTGTTCTATGATGTGTTTTGTGGATTCTCTACTGGTTAATTATTCTCCACGTTTGTGGATTCTCTACTGCTTAGGAGGAATGGGGAAGGGTTCATGGCAGGAAGGAGGTGTTGAAGGTTGAGAGCTAGGAAGGAGGAGGAGGACAATAGGGATGGTGAGGTGGTGGGGGACAGTGGTAGGTAGGGTATTGCAGTAGTGAGCAGGACGGGAGAGGACATGGATGGGTAGTGAGATCGTGTGGTATACAGCAGTGGGAGGGGGAAAAGATTAGGGAGGGACAGGGCAATGAGTAGAATGTGAATGGGGGCCATGAGTAGTGACTGAGGTGTTCACAGGGCAGGTAGATGGGCTGGGAGACAGACAGGTGAGGGTGAGCAGTCGGGCAGGGAGTGATGAGCTGGTAGGAAGATGGGCTGGGAGGCAGGCAGGTTTCAGGGTGGGCAGTCAGTCAGGTGATTGGCTAGTAGGCAGGTTGAGTGGCTAGCAGGCAGGAGCAGGTGGATTGGGCAGCAGGCAGGAGCAGGTGAGTGCGGTGGAGGGCACAGCAGCAGTACTGGAACAAGCTGGAATGGTTTGAAGCAAGAGCTGGCGGACTAGAACAAGCTGAAGCAGATGGACTTGAACAAGCTGGATCAGGCGGGCTGGAACAGGCTGGATCAGGCAGTCTGGAGCAAGCTGGAGCAGGCAGGCTGGAGCAGAAGGCCTGGAGTAAGCAGGGAGAAGCTGGATCAGGCGGACTGGAACAAACTGGAGCAGATGGACTGGAACAAGCAGGAAGAAGCTGGATCAGGCGGACTGGAGCAAACAGGAAGAAGCCAGATCAGGCAGACTGGAACAAGCAGGAAGAAGCCGGATCAGGCGGACTGGAACAAGCAGGAAGCCGGAACAGGCGGACTGGAACAAGCAGGGAGAAGCCGGATCAGGTGGACTGGAACAGCAGGGAGAAGCCGGATCAGGCGGACTGGAACAAGCAGGGAGAAGCTGGATCACGTGGACTGGAACAGGCAGGAAGAAGCTGGATCAGGCGGACTGGAACACGCAGGAAGAAGTCGGGTCAGGCGGACTGGAACAAGCAGGGAGAAGCCGGATCAGGCGGACTGGAACAAGCAGGAAGAAGCTGGAACAGGTGGACTGGAACAAGCAGGGAGAAGCTGGATCAGGCGGACTGGAGCAACAGGGAGAAACTGGGTCAGGTGGCTGGAAGAGATGGACTGGACAGGCAGGGAAAAAGCCGGGTCGGCAGACTCGAACAGGCCAGTGCCGGTGGAACTCTGCCTCCCCTCGGCCTCTGTCCGTGCCCCCATCGGCCCGGTCGCACAGGTCGCTGGATGGGCAGGCTGGAATAAGCTGGGGCCGATGGACTCTGCCTCCTCTCAGCTCCTGTCCCGCTCCTGTCGGTCCAGCCACACAGGTTGCACCCCGACACCACCGCAGGATGGATCCCAGTCCCGTGGTCCGCGATCCGCGCCCAGGCCGTTCCGGCCAGGGAGCACACCTGCAGTGCACAGGACCTCGGGACCAGCCGGATGGACGACAGCAAAGGGGACAGGCTGCAGCCACGCGGCAGCAGACAGCCGCGATCAGCCCCGGGCCGCCCGCTCACCCGCGCCAGATCGGCATGCACGGGGAAGGGCCAGCGAGGAGGATCGGTGGGGAGCCCTGCACGGCGTAGCCAAATCTGCACCGCGCCTCCAGGTGCTCAGGACTCCCGCCGCGACCTGGCTGGTCGACCGACCCGCGACACTGCCACGAGGCAACCAGCCTGTCCACCGGCACCGCCGAGAGCCAGCCAAGCTCGGCCGCAGACCACCGCTGGTCCTCCGAATCCTCCAGGGGTCGGCTTGGCTCGCGCGACTTTACAACAGCCAATTCCTGGCTGTTGAGGCCGTCGGTGTCCATGGAGCCAGTAACTCCGTGACCTAACAGGTAGCGGCCATCTGGCGCCCTCTGCTGCTTTCCACACCTCGCGATGATGGGGTGCTGGTCCACTCTGAGTTGAGGGTAGGGGGCGCTTGTCCCACTATTACAAAGAGTGGGCCAAACTTACTTCAGACCAGTGGGTCCTGAATCTTATTTGCGACGGTTACAAGCTCAAGTTCTCCTCTCTCGTTGGAAATTTTTTTCTTAGCATCCTTTTGCGCAGCTGCTTCGAAGCAAGAGGCGGTTCATTCTGGCTTCTTGCAACTGCTCAGCCTTGGGCTGATAGTGCCCATACCTTTTGTGGAACACAGTCAAGGGCACTGTTTCATCTATTTTGTGGTGCCCAGGAAAGGAGGCTCCTTCTATCCTATCCTGGACCTCAGGTAGGTGAATCAGTCCCTCCAAGTACGCCACTTTCACATGGAAATGGTGCGTTCCATCATTGCGGTGGTGCAGCCCAGAGAATTTCTCAGGTCCCTGGACCTAAAGGAGGCTTATTTACATATCCCCATTTGGCCCCCTCATCAGAGATTTCTGTGCTTCGTCATTTTGGCTCTGCACTTTCAGTTTCAAGCGCTGCTCTTTGGTGTAGCTTCGGTTCCTCGAACCTTTTTGAAGGTGATGGTCGTGGTAACAGCCACGTTGCGCCGCAAGTGGATAAGAGTTCACCCTTGGACGACAGGCTCATCAGGGCATCTTCGGCCCAGGACAGTCTCCAGGCCGCAGCTCAAGTGGTGTCTTTTCTTTGACCCTTGGGCTGGGTGTTAAATGTGCCTGAGAGTCATCTGGTTCCCTCCCAGATGCTGGAATATCTGGGGGTGCTGTTCAACACTGAACTAGGCTGAGTGTTTCTTCCGGACCGGAAGCGCCTCAAGTTTCAAGACCAGATTCGTCTTTTGTTGTTGGATCTCGCCCCCCCCCCCCCCAGGTGTGGGATTACACACAGCTCTTGGGGTCGATGGCAGCGACTCTGGAAGTCGTGCCATGAACTCGGGCTCACATGAGACCCCTGCAACAGTCTCTGTTGAGTAGATGGTCTCCAAACTCGGAGGACTATGAGAGGCAGCTGATCTGGCAGCCAATGGTTTGGGGCAGTCTGAATTAGTTGCTTCGGGGCGTCCCTTTGAAGATGTCCAAGTGGACAGTGCTGATCACTAATGCCAGTCTCTCAGGGTGGGGGCACATTGTCTCTTCCATTACCGTCAGGGCCTCTGGTCTTTGACAGAGGCGCAATAGCCCATCAATTGCTTGGAGCTGTAGGCCATCCGCAAAACACTTCTGGCGTTCTGGTCCCTTCTGTGGGGGAAGCTGGTGAGAGTGCTTTCTGACATTATGACAGTGGTTGCTTATATCAACCATCAGAGGGGCACTTGTAGCCCTCAGCTGGCGAAGGAAGCAGCTTTACTTCTCCGGTGGGCGGAGGCTCACTTGCCACAGCTCTTGGAGGCTCACATTGTGGGAATGGAGAATGTGCAGGCTGACTTTCTCAACTGCATTACTCTGGATCCGGGGGAATGGGAGCTGTCGCCAGAAGCCTTCAGCTTGATCACCCAGCAATGGGGTATTCCCATTCTGGAAATGGTGATGAGTGTTAATGCGAAGTTTCCTCAGTTCTTCAGCAGAAGGGAGATGGGCACCAAAGGTCTAAATGCTCTTCTCCTTCCATGGCCGGAAGCAGTTCTAATTTACGTTAGGTATTATTAGGAAAGGAATGGAAAACAAAAGTGAGAATGTTATAGTGCCTTTGTATCGGTCCATGGTGCAACTGTACCTCGAATATTGTGTTCAATTCTGGTCGCCGCGTCTCAAAAAAGATATAGTGGAATTAGAAAAGGTACAGAGAAGGGCGACGAAAATGATAAAGGGGATGGAACAACTTCTCTATGAGGAAAGGCTAAAGCGTCTAGGGCTCTTCAGTTTGGAAAAATGACGGCTGAGGGGAAATGTGATAGAGGTCTATAAAATAATGAATGGAGTGGAACAGGTAGACGTGAATCATTTATTTACTCTTTCTAAAAATACTAGGACTAGGGGGCATGCGATGAAGCTACATAGTAGTAAATTTAATACGAATCGGAGAACATGTTTCTTCACTCAACGTGTAATTAAACACTGGAATTTGTTGCCAGAGAATGTGGTAAATGCGGTTAGCTTAGTGGAGTTTAAAAAAGGTCTGGACAGCTTCCTAAAGGAAAATTCCATAGACCATTATTAAATTGACTTGGGGAAAATCCACTGCTATTTCTGGAATAAGTAGCATAAAATTTATTGAGCTTTTTTGGGACCTTGTCAAGTATTTGTGACCTGGATTGGCCACTATTGGAAACAGTATGCTGGGCTTGATGGACCTTTGGTCTTTCCCAGTGTGGTAATACTTATGTACTTATGGATGGTGCAATTTCAGGTGACCCCTACCATTGGGCAACGTGAACATTTTGCCAGGCTCACTCAATGGTATCTATGTCCCTCGTCACTGGGTCTGACTGTATCCATAGTAACATTACACCTTTCTTCCTCACTAAGTACATTTTTCGGACAAATAATTCCTAAGTTAGAGAGGATGTATGTACAGTCTGTGCATTTCTTTATAATGAAGCTCTCGGAGTTGTACACATTCAACCACTGATGCTGCCCCCCCCCCCCCTCCTGAATTCCTCTCGAAATTCTTTGTCAGTATGTTCCACCTCCACCACTTTAACATGGACCTCAAATTAATCAGCTGTGGTGGATGCCACATTGTGGGATCTCCTGGGGTTGGGAGCTATCATATAAAGAGGAAAGTTGGAACGAGAACCAGGATTTCCAAAGACAGGACCACAGAAGTAGTGAAGTGAAGCAAAGTTTCTCCGAGGACAGGCAGGCTGATATACTCACATGTGGGTGACTTCACGTCGGCCCGGAGGAAAATCTAAAAGTCTCTTCAAACAGCGCTCCGTCGCGCAAGCGATCGCACCGCGCATGCGCACGCACGTCTTCCCGCTCGCCGCGCGGACACACTCCTCAGTTCTTCCTTTTCCGCGTCTGAGGAGACACGGAGTTCGGTAGCGCTTCGCGTTTTCTTCAGGCCTTCGGAGTGAAGTCTCTTCGTTTTATCCTTTCGGGTATTGTTTAAAAACAGAAAAAAAAACCCCTTTATTTTCTAGTTTTTCTTTTATAAGTTTACTTTCTTTTTTCGCGCGACCGTTCTTAGGTCGCTCAGTCGGGTATTGTTTTTTCCCTTTTTTTGTGTGTCTTTTTTCTGACATAATCGCGTCTTTTGATTTTGCAGAGGCGATTTTTCCTGCGATGTCATCGAAGACGCCCAGCGGCTTCAAGCCTTGCGCCCGCTGCAACCGGACCATCTCTGGCACTGATCCGCACTCCTGGTGCCTTCAGTGCCTTGGGCCCGACCATCGTCCGGAAAGTTGTAAGCTGTGCCTGAAAATGAAAAAGCGCACTCAACTTTCTCGAGAGGCCCAGAGAGAAAAACTTTTCGGATCCGGTACCTCAACGTCGGCGTTGACATCGGTACCGTCGACATTGAGAGCAGCGTTGTCATTGGGAGACCGGGTATCGGCTGCCAAGAGACCGATGCACGCTGGGAGCAGTGATGAATCGAGTGGGTCTCCACCTGCCTCGGTGCCTCCTGCTTTGCAGGCCCCCCGGGACCGACCTTTATCGGACCCGGCCCCGAGGAAGCGAGTGGATTCCACGTCTTCCTCACCGGTACCGAGGAGTCTCGATGACGGGCGTCAGGTGAAGGCCAAGAAGCACTGTCATTGTTCTCCTTCTCGACACGGTACCGCGAGCTCCGGGTCATCGAGGCATTCGGTACCCGAGAAGCGTCGGTGCTGAGAGGATCGCTCTCCCTCTGTTATGGAGGTATCGACGCGTAGGTCGTCTGGCAGCCCGGTACTGGCTTCCAGCCTCTGCAGATTCTGCCTCTGACGACCGCACCGGCACCGCAGCCTTCCCTGACAGCTTCTGTGGATGAGCGCATCAAGGCTATTTTTCTAGATTTCATGGAAGCGGTGCTGCACCATTTGCGTCCGACGGTGCCGGAGGCTTCTGCGGCTCTGTGCCTTTTGCCGGTGGTGAGGTCTTCTTCTCCGGTACCGCCTCCGGTATCAGGGTCGGTTGGCTACCGGTTCGACTCTCCATTGCCTTCGGTGGAGGAAGCTTCACCGGAGTCTCCTGGGGAGTCGACTTCTCGAAACCGTTATCGAGGTCACCGCACCTCTATGTCAAGACGGGCTTGGATCCGGCTGCTCTTTCTGAGTTGTTAACCCCATCCGATGGTGGCTCATCTGATGAAGATGGGGGTCATGGAGTCTTCTCTGCCGAGGATTCTCTAGGTCTTCCATCTGATTCGACCCCCTCCAATCAAAGACAGCTTTCCCCTCCGGAGAGCTTGTCTTTTTCATCTTTTGTGTGGAAAATGTCTGAGGCCATTCCCTTCCCTGTGGAGACTGTGGATGAGCCCAGGGCCAAGATGCTCGAGGTCCTGGATTATCCATCTCCACCTAAGTCTTCTACCACAGCTCCTTTTCATGATACACTCAGAAAAGTGCTGATGAGGAACTGGGAGAAGCCTCTTTCTTGTCCAACTATTCCCAAAAAGGCTGAATCCCAGTATCAGATCCACGGGGAACGCAGTTTCGTCCGGCCTCAGTTGCCTCATGATTCTGCGGTGGTGGATTCCGCTCTCAGAAGAGCTAAGAGTTCTAGGAACTTTGTCTTGGCGCCCCCAGGGCGAAAACATAGAACCTTGGACTCTTTTGGGGAAAGGCTTATCAGGCTGGCATGCTCGCTTCCAAAATCCAGTCTTACCAGCTCTTTACGAGCATTCATTTGCAGATCTCAGTGCGGCAGCTTGAGAGTTTGGTTGATGCACTCCCACTGGAGCAGGCCGAGCCTTTTCACCAAGTGGTCAGGCAGCAGAAGGCGTGTCGCAAGTTCATGTCCAGGGGCATTTACGACACTTGCAATGTGACATGTAGATTTTCTGCTATGGGTGTAGTGATTCGCAGACTCTCATGGCTGCGTGCCTCTAACCTGGAGGAGAGAACTCAGCAGAAAATTGCAGATATCCCTTGCCAGGGGGATCATCTTTTTGGTGAGAAGGTCGAAGAGTTGATTGATCATCTCTATCAGCGTGATAACGCTATGGACTCTCTCTCCCGCCGGGCGCCTTCTGCATCCACTTCCTCTTCCAGGAAGTTTTTTTAAAGAGAAGAGAAGTGTGCCTTACGCTTCTAGGGGTCGTAGGTACACTCCTACTTCTCAACAGCCGGTTCAGGCTCTGCCACAGCACACTCGTTCTCGTCAACAGCGTGCGCCCAAGCAGGCCCCTGCAGCTCCCCAGCAAAAACCAGGGACGGGTTTTTGACTGGCTCCAGTTGAGCTTAGCCACCATAAATGTGTCCGTCCCCGACGATCTGCCGGTCGGGGGGAGGTTAACATTTTTTCACCAAAGGGTTCTTCAAATAGTCCGGTTAGGATACACCCTCAATCTGGAAACCAAACCTCCAAATTGCCCACCAGGAGCTCAGTCCTTCAGCTCCCAACACAAGCAGGTACTTGCAGAGGAACTCTCCGCCCTTCTCAGTGCCAATGCGGTTGAGCCCGTACCACCAGGGCAAGAAGGGCTAGGATTCTATTCCAGGTACTTCCTTGTAGAAAAGAAGACAGGGGGGATGCGTCCCATCCTAGACCTAAGGGGCCTAAACAAATATCTGGTTCGAGAAAAGTTCAGTATGCTTTCCCTGGGCACCCTTCTCCCCATGATTCAGGAAAACGATTGGCTATGCTCTCTAGACTTAAAGGATGCTTATACCCACATTTTGATACTTCCAGCTCACAGAAAGTATCTACGGTTTCGGTTGGGAACGCAGCACTTTTAGTACTGTGTGCTGCCCTTTGGCTTGGCGTCTGCGCCCAGAGTATTTACCAAGTGCCTGGCAGTCATTGCAGCAGCACTACGCAGGCTGGGAGTGCATGTGTTCCCTTATCTCGACGATTGTCTGGTGAAGAGCACCTCCCAGGCAGGAGCTTTACAGTCCATGTGGATGACTATTCAAGTGCTGGAGCTTCTAGGGTTTGTCATCAATTACTCAAAGTCCCATCTCAACCCAGTTCAAAAATTGGAATTCATTGGGGCTCTGTTGTGTGCAAAGACAGCTTGTGCTTACCTTCCCGAGCCAAGAGCGGACAACCTTCTGTCTCTAGCCTCCAGGGTTCAAGCGTCTCAGCAGATCATGGCTCGGCAGATGTTGAGACTTCTGGGGCACATGGCTTCCACAGTTCATGTAACTCCCATGGCACGTCTTCACATGAGATCGGCTCAGTGGACCCTAGCTTCCCAGTGGTTTCAAGCTGCAGGGAATCTAGAAGATGTGATCCAGCTATCCATCGACTTTCAGAATTCACTTCAATGGTGGACAATTCGATCCAATCTGGTTTTGGGATGCCTATTCCAAATTCCTCAGCCACAAAAAGTGCTGACGACGGATGCATCCCTCCTTGGGTGGGGAGCGCACTCACACTCAAGGAGCTTGCTCCCTTCAGTAAAAGCGTCTTCAGATCAACCTCCTGGAGTTGTGAGCGATATGGAACGCTCTAAAGGATTTCAGAGATCGGTTATCCAACCAAATTATTCTGATTCAAACAGACAATCAGGTTGCAATGTACTACACAAACAAGCAAGGGGGCACCGGATCTCGCCCTTTGTGTCAGGAGGCCGTGCAGATGTGGCTTTGGGCTCATCAACACGGCATGTGTCTCCAAGCTGTATATCTGGCCGGCGTAAACAACAGTCTGGCCGACAGATTGAGCAGGATAATGCAACCTCATGAGTGGTCACTCAATTCCAGAGTGGTACACGAGATCTTCCAAGTGTGGGGCACCCCCTTGGTGGATCTCTTTGCCACTCACATCAATCACAAGGTCCCTCAGTTCTGTTCCAGACAACAGGCCCACGGCAGGCTAGCCTGTACGCGTATTCTCCCATACCTTTGGTGGGGAAGACTTTGCTGAAACTCAGGCAAGATCGCGGAACCATGATTCTGATTGTTCCTTTTTGGCCCCGTCAGATCTGGTTCCCTCTTCTTCTGGAGTTGTCCTCCGAAGATCCATGGAGATTGGAGTGTTTTCCAACCCTCATCACTCAGAACGAGGGGGCGCTTCTGCATCCCAACCTCCAGTCTCTGGCTCTCACGGCCTGGATGTTGAGGGCGTAGAGTTCACCTTTTTGGGTCTTTCTGAGGGTGTCTCCCGAGTCTTGCTTGCTTTCAGGAAAGATTCCACTAAAAGACGTTACTCTTTTAAATGGAAGAGGTTTGCCGTCTGGTGTGACAGCAGGGCCCTAGACCCCTTTTCATGTCCTACACAGACCTTGCTTGAATACCTTCTACATTTATCAGAGTCTGGTCTCAAGACCAACTCCGTAAGAGTTCACCTTAGTGCGATTAGTGCTTACCATCAACGTGTAGAAGGTCAGCCTATCTCTGGACAGCCTTTAGTTGTTTGCTTCATGAGAGGTTTGCTTTTGTCAAAGCCCCCTGTCAAACCTCCTCCTGTGTCATGGGATCTCAATGTCGTTCTCACCCAGCTGATGAAACCCCCTTTCGAGCCACTGAATTCCTGCCATCTGAAGTACTTGACCTGGAAGGTCATTTTCTTGGTGGCTGTTACTTCAGCTCGTAGGGTCAGTGAGCTTCAGGCTCTAGTGGTTCATGCTCCTTACCTAAAATTTCATCATAACAGAGTAGTCCTTCACACTCACCCTAAGGTCTTGCCAAAAGTGGTGTCGGAGTTCCATCTGAACCAGTCAATTGTCTTGCCAACATTTTTTCCTCGCCCTCATACAAGCCCTGGCGAAAGCAAGCTGCACACTTTGTACTGCAAAAGAGCATTGGCCTTTTACGTGGAGCGGACAAGCCCCCACAGACAGTCCGCCCAGTTTATTTCTTTTAATCCCAACAAGAGGGGAGTTGCTGTCGGGAAACGCACAATATCTAATTGGCTAGCAGATTGCATTTCCTTCACTTATGCCCAAGCTGGGCTGACTTTAGAAGGCCATGTCACGGCTCATAATGTTAGAGCCATGGCTGCGTCAGTGGCTCATCTGAGGTCAGTCACTATTGAAGAGATCTGCAAAGCTGCGACGTGGTCATCAGTCCACACATTCACATCTCAGTACTGCCTCCAGCAGGATACCCGACGCGACAGTCGGTTTGGGCAGTCGGTGCTGCAGAATCTGTTTGGGGTTTAAAATCCAACTCCAACCCTCCTAGGCCCATTTTTATTCTGTTCCAGGCTGCACTCTCAGTTAGATGTTTCTTGTTTCAGGTCAATCTTTGTTATGCCCTCGCCATTGCGAGGTCCAATTGACCATTGTTTGTTGTGTTGAGTGAGCCTGGGGGCTAGGGATACCCCACATGTGAGTATATCAGCCTGCTTGTCCTCGGAGAAAGCGAAGTTTCTTACCTGAAGCAGGTATTCTCCGAGGACAGCAGGCTGTATATTCTCACAAACCCTCCCACCTCCCCTTTGGAGTTGTATTTTTTTCATCTTTTGGATTCAACTGAGGAGCGTGTCTGCACGGCGAGCGGGAAGACGTGCGCGTGCATGCGCGCACCGTGCGATCGCTCGCGCGATGGAGCGCTGTTTGAAGAGACTTTTAGATTTTGCTAGAAAATCCTCTGGGCTGACGTGACGTCACCCACATGTGAGAATATACAGCCGGCTGTCCTCGGAGAATACCTGCTTCAGGTAAGAAACTTCGCTTTATTGAAAAAGAAAATGACTCAACACAACGTTGTGTTTCGGCCAGGAGGCCTACATCAGGAGTCTATGGATTAAAAACAATATATAAATAAATGATATTTAAAACAAAAACGAAAACAAAAGACTTATGAACATATGGAATTAAACAATAATATACAGTTTGAGTGTATATATTATACTTCATATGTTTATGACGTAGATGCAAAATGAATTTCTAGGTCTTTCATCAGTGAAACATGGAAAACATGATGGAACATACATGTAACATAAAATAATTGGTTTACCATGAATAGAACTTAATAAAACATAGATATGACACAAAGGTATTAATTTTTCATGAGTCCACCATGACCCGTCTTTACCAAACATATCAGGAGCAAAAGATAATTATGAATAATATAATAAACATGTATAAAAGAAGAAAAATGTAATGTAATGAAAATAAATTATGATGTAATAAATATAATAAAATCAAATTGTTATGATGTAATAAAAAAAATATATACTCATATGGATTATCACAGAGTATGACCTTGGTGAATTTTGTGGTAGGAAATTGAGCATACAGTAGTATGTGTTTGACCCAAAGGAGTGAAATCTAGACAGACTTATGATAATGTAATGAGAAGTTCATTTAAAAAACATAGAATATGATCTTGGTAAAAAATGTGGTGAAAAGATAATGTGGTGGAAAAATAAGTTGAAAAAAAGGTGTGTGTTTGTCCCAAAGGAGTGAAGTCTAAAAAGACTGACCTGTATACTTGATTTGAAAATGAAAGCCCAGAAGTAGTGACGATTGATTGTAATGGTCTTCTTTTATACATGTTTATTATATGTAAGACTCTCTAGTGTCATGGGTCAGCCAGAGCCTCCGATCTCCGCTGCTGTGCAGCTGTAAGATTCCTCTCTCACGTGTCTGCCAGAGTCTCTGATCTCTGCTGCTGTACTGCTGTAAGAATCCTCTTTCACGTGTCTGCCAGAGTCTCCAATCTCCGCTGCTGTGCTGCTGTAAGAATCCTCTCTCAGGTGTCTGCCAGAATCTCCGATCTCCACTGCTGTGCTGCTGTAAGATTCCTCTCTCTCACGTGTCTGCCAAAGTCTCTGAACTCCACTGCTGTGCTGCTATAAGATTCCTCTCTCACGTTTCTTTTCCTTTTTACAGTTAATTAGGCTATGAAAATAAGTTCCCTGTGGCACAAAACCTCAAACTCCTGTCACCTTCAGCCAAAATACTGATCTGCTTACTCAACCTGTTCCACCCTGCTGAAAGGCAGTCCCAGTCCCACACAGTTGTAGCCTTGCAGATCAAACAGCCCTGCTCAATAACTCTCTTCCCTCTGCTCCCCCCCCCCCCCTTTTTCTCCTGAGGGAGCAGTATTTATATACTCTCACAAAAGTCCATTCACTTTTTTCTTTCTCTCCCAAAACAGTCCAAACCCCTCACTTCTTCTCCTCACCTTAACTTATGGAAAAGAGACCCACCTCCCTCTCTTGTCAGTCAATAACCTCCTGACAACCACCCCACAGGTCAAGGTTGGTGCGTTCGGGATCCCCACCACAGAGTGCCTAAATTAGCACCACCGCCGTAACAGCTCTTATCTCCTATTAAAACTCTGGCTGTACCCGAGCCACAGAGACTTCCATTAGCCCTCCTTGCTCCTCCACCAGCAGGTCTCCCCCCTCCTCTGTTCCCTGCACAGCCTTATCCCAATCCATCAACTCCACCCCTGGCTCATCTTCCAGGTGCTCCTCATTTGCTTGATTGGACTCCATTTCCCAATCCTCCCCTTCTCTGAGGACTGCTGGGAGTTGTAGTTCTGCACTTCCTGTTCCCTCTTCTGCTCTAAGTGCTTCTGGGGTCTGTAGTTCTCTCTCCTTCCTCTGAACTTCAGCCTCTCACATATATTATTCATATTTATCTTTGGCTTCTGATACATTTGGTAAAGACGGGTCATGGTGGACTCATGAAAAATTAATACATATCTATGTTTTATTAAGTTCTATTCAAGGTAAACCAATTATTTTATGTTACATGTATGTTCCATCATGTTTTCCATGTTTCACTACTACTACTACTACTACTATTTAGCATTTCTATAGCGCAACAAGGTATACGCAGCGCTGCACAAACATGAAAGACCTAGAAATTCATGTTGCATCTACGTCATAAACATATGAAGTCTAATATATACATTCACACTGTATATTATTGTTTAATTCCATATGTTCATAAGTCTTTTGTTTTCGTTTTTGTTTTAAATTTCATTTCTTTATATATTGTTTTTAATCCATAGACTCCTGATGTAGGCCTTCTGGCCGAAACACAACGTTGTGTCTTGTCATTTTGTTTTTCAATAAACTTTGCTTCACTTCACTACTTCTGTGGTCCTGTCTTTGGAAATCCTGGTTCTCGTTCCCACTTTCCTCTTTGAGTTTCCCCGTGGGACTTCTTGAGTTCTCCACGCCCATGGATTCTCGTTGGGAGCTATCATACCAGTGCCTCCCCTCGAAGTTCGCATGAGTCGGTATTCAATCTATTTTGTGGTTTCCAAGGAAGGGGAAGCCTTTCGACCCATCCTCGATGTTAGAAAGGTAAACCAGTTTCTGAAGGTTCGACATTTCTGCATGGAGACCTTGCGATCCATCATAGCAGCGGTTCAGATAGGCGAGTACTTGACTGCTCTTGATCTCAGGGAGGCATACTAGCATATTCTTATTTTGCAGCCACACCAGAGATTCCTCCGGTTTGCAGCTGGGATGTTGTTTTCAGTTTCGGGCCCTGCTCTTTGGCCTGGCCACCTCTCCTCACACCTTCTCCTAAGTTGTAGTGATGGTGGTGGTATTTCTTTGGAAGGAGGGGATTCGGGCGCATCCCTATCTGAACAACTGGTTAATCTGAGTGGCGTCAGAGCAGAAGAGTCGGTTGGCCATTAATTGGCAGGGTGCTCCGTTGTGTTCAGAAGCATTGCCCTCCTGCAGTCCTTGGGCTGGGTGATCAACAGGGCCAAGAGTCACCTTGCGCCGAGTTAGTCATTGGAATATCTGGGAGTGTGCTTTGACACAAGGCAGGGAAAGTGTTCCTGCTGGATAGTCAGAGGATCAAGCTGTTGTCACAAGTGCACAGTCTGCTGTGGATGCCCTGTCCCCGTGTCTGTGTTTATGTTCAGGTTCTGGGCTCCATGGCAGCTATGCTGGAGATGTTACCATGGGCAAGAGCACACATGCGTCCCCTACAACATCCCTGTTGAGTAGGTGGTCGCTGACATTGCAGGACTATCAGCAACATCTTTGTGGTCTTCCTGTGCCAGGCGCAGCTTGGCGTGGTGGTTCTTTGCCTCCAACTTGCAGAGGGGGATGCCGTTGGCCTCCCTGCAGTGGGTTGTCGTAGTCACGAATGCCAGCCTCTCAGGGTAGGAAGCCCATTGTCTCACCGTGTTGCGCAGGGGTGTTGGTCGGCTCTGGAAGCATTATGGCCCATCAATCATGTGGAATTGAGAGCAGTGGTAAATGCCTTGCGGTGCTTTCAGAGGGCAAGGTGGTTCGAGTTCGGTCAGACAACACGATGGCAGTAGCCTATATCAGTTGGCAGGGAGGCATTCACAATTTTTGGAGGGCTCTCTGGTATTTGTGGATTTCGAATGACTTTTGGCGTTCAGATCATCTTTTTTTGCTACTTTCTGGGGCTCGCAGGGGCACTGGATTGTTTGCTGGATTAAGAAGACTATTGTGTCAGCGTACATTTTGAATGGTCGAGCCCCGCCAGTGGCGCTGTGTGCTCAGTCTATGCGGGTGCAGGTGACTTGGGCTGAAACTTTCTGTCCTTCAGTTGGAAGAAATTTGTCAGGTGGCTACTTGGGTTTCCTGGCATACTTTGTCGAAGCATTACAGAGTGGACATGGCGGATGCGTGGTTTGGAATGCTGGTGTTGTCTCAGGGGGATGGCAGCTTCCACCCTATGTAGGGAATGTTTTGGTACATCCCACCAGTTCCTGGATTCACCTGCTGCAGGCGCTAAGGCAGGTAAAATTATGTCTTACCTGATGATAATTTTCTTTCCTTTAGCTGCAACAGATGAATCCAGGATCCCTCCCTGTTAGCCACCACATGCTTTTCTTCTTCAATGGAGTCTGGTTATTTTTTTTTTTTTTTGGGGCTCTTTCTCAGGTGCAGATTAGAAAGAGAAAGAGGGCGCTCTAAAGACAGGAGTTCAGAATGATTGGTGTTTCAGTTCCTCTGTTTCACAATTATTTGATTATATGGTTTATGGTTTACAGTTTTGGATGGTTAGCTGAATTGTTAAATCTGGTATAATGGAAGCAACAAAATCCCTCAGCTGGGCACAGTAAGAACAGTGAAGGATATTGAAAAGAGTAAGGGTATCAGCAGTTCTATAATGAAGCTAGACACGCTCGACCCAGCGCATATGTTGCTTAAAAGTATGTAGGTGTCCCTGATAACCAGGGTTTCCACTTATGCCACAAGGCATGAGAGCGGAGTGGGATAGTCTGTTTAACTATAGCAGAAAGAGTTAAGTTTACAATGATCTATCAAGGTTTGAACTTCCACCATATCAAACACTGCAATTAAAATCATTATTTCTTTTATCCCATCAGTTGTCTATTTGGCTAATAAGGGGTGGATATTCAAAGGGATTTAAGCAGACAGGAGAGACTTCTGACTGTTTAAACCCCAGTATTTTATTTATTTGTTACATTTATATCCCACATTTTCCCACCTGTTTGTAGGCTCAATGTGGCGTACATAGTACCGGAGAGGTGTTACAGACTCCGGTATAAACAAATACAAAGTGATGTTGTGGTAAGATAAAGTTCATGTGGCCCAGCCACACTAGGGAATCGTACAACGGAGGAGTTGTGTTATGTCCATTACGTTCTTTAGTTTTGTTGTGTTGCAGAGATCAGGCATTTATGTTGGATCGGTAGGGTATGCCTTTTTAAACAGGTTAATTTTTAGTGTTTTCTGGAGGTTTAGGTGGTGGTTCGTAGTTTTCAAGGCTTTTGGTTATGCATTCCACAGTTGTGTGCTTATGTAGGAAAAACTGGACGCGTAAGTTGATTTGTATTTGAGTCCTTTGCAGCTTGGGTAGTGCAGATTTAGGTACGTTCGTGTTGATTTGGATGTGTTTCTAGTTGGTAGGTCGATCAAGTCTGTCATGTATCCTGGAGCTTCACTGTAGATAATTTTGTGAACCAGAGTGCAGATTTTGAAAGCAATGCGCTCTTTGATTGGGAGCCAGTGTAGTTTTTCGCGAAGGAGTTTTGCACTTACAAAATTGCGTTTTTCCGAAGATAAGCCTGGCTGCCGTGTTTTGAGCAGTCTGAAGTTTCTTTAAGGTTTGTTCTTTGCATCCCGCATAAATTCCATTGCAGTAGTCTTCATGGCTTAGTACCATTGATTGTATCAGGTTGCGAAATATTCCCCTCGGGAAGAATTGTTTCACTCGTTTGAGTTTCCACATTGAGTGGAACATTTTCTTTGTTATGGATGTCACTTGGCTCTCTAGTGTTAAGTTGCAGTCCATTATAACGCCGAGGATTTTCAGGCTGTCTGAGATATGGAGGGTGTAATCTGGGGTGTTGATTATTGTGGGGTTATCCGCACTATGTAGGGATGAGAGGATGAGACAGTGTGTTTTTTCTTTGTTTAGTTTTAGTTGAAATGCATTTGCCCAAGAGTCCATGATGTTCAATATGCAGTCTGGGAGAGCATATTCAGTGACAAAAACTGGGCAGTGCTACTGAATGTCTGTTCTGACCACTGCAGTTAGTGACGGGACCATCTGGGAGCGGAGTGAGGGCAAATCCGTAAGATATGTGAGCTCCACCTATATACTGTGCTGGTGCCCACATACCTAACTTG